>NW_017728933.1:4248292-4361906 GCF_001723895.1 Crocodylus porosus | reverse complement strand
TGCCTGCTGCCGGGCCGCCCCCCGCTATCGACGCGGCATCAATCGTGCGGCTGCGACAGGTGAATGGGCTCCGCTCAGCGCGCAAGATAAATGATGTTTGCTCGCTGCTAATCGGTTCCAGCGAGAGGCCTCGCCGGCGACTTTTGAACCCGCTCCCGGCCCCCCCCGGCCGGGCACTGCCCTGCTCCAGGCTCCCGGCCGGTTCCCCCAGGCCCTGGCCCCCCACGTTTCCTTCCTGACACAACGAGAAGAGCTTAACTGACCCTAACGGGCCTTATTTCAAGCCACCCCCCATTCCTAAGAAGCCAGCAAATGGCTTTAATTGAGCCTTAATTGCTTTCCCCCTCCCCCACTTCCCCCTGCTTGGGGCGAAGGGCTGACTGCCCCTCACCCCACCCACACGCAAGGCTGGGCTGGGTGCAGCTTGGCTGTGCCCCCACTTCTCCCTGTGCCGTGGGGCAGCCCCACTACCCTTGTTCCTCTTCTCCCGGCGCGGCACGGGGAGGGGCGCTGCTGTGCTGCCCCCTCTGCCTGCTATGGGAAGAGGGGGCTGGCCTGGGCCCCCCCGCTTCAGCCCCCAGCAGCAAACACCCAGCCCCAGGGCCAGGGCCAGGGCCAAGGCCAGGCGTGTGCACTTACCCCACGGGCCGGGCGCTCCCACTCCTGGCCCTGGCCCCGGCCCTGGCACCGCACCGTCGTGGCTGAGGCCATGCCAGCACGTCGCTCCAAGGCACAGGTGGCACTTGGGGGAGCCATGCCCTTGCTTGCTGCCACGTGGGTGTGGTCTGGGGCCTCCTAGCACGGGTTGGAAAAGAGGATTCAAACCCATGCTGCAGCCCATCCTGGGCAGGGCCCCAAATACCTGCCACAGTAGGAGTGGGCCTGGGCCCTTCTTGCTCCCAGGGCTCCAGCTGCTATGGGCGTGGGGGCTCGGTGCTAGGAGGAGCTGGGCAGCCTGCCCCATGGGGCTTTATCCTGCACCCTGCCGTGGTGCAGCACCAGGCCTGGGGCTGGATGATGGGAGCACTGTCCACCCGCCACGTCTGCGGGGGGGCCTGGGCAGCCACAGCAGCCCCATGCCTGGCCTACACCCGGGTCTTAGGGGCTGGGGCCCACACCCCAGGGCAGGGACAAGCTCTGGACTGGGATGGGCGGGGGTGGCAAGGGGCATTCCTTGGGACCCCAGCAACACCTTTCACTCGCCGGGCCCCAGCGCTGAGCCCTGGGCGGGTGGAAGCAGGGGTGCGTGACGCCTGCAGTGTGGCAGCTCCAGGGACAGAGGTCAGCGCCAGGTTAATGAGGAGCGAGGGAGGCAACGCCCCAGTGCAAACTCCAGGCACAGGCAAAAAAAGAAGGGGCCCCCCAACCCCGTGCGAGTACCCGTGTCGGGAGCTGCCAGCAGCATCGGAGCTGTGAGCTTCCCCGCGGCAGTGCTACCTTCTGGGCCCTGCTTGGCTCTGACGTGCAATCTGCCGCCTCTTGGCCCAGCTGATTTTGGATCTTTGGAGCGGATTTTAACACCTCGCAGCAGCAGGATGTGGCTACCGTGGTCCGGCGCTGCCCGGGTCTGGGGCTGTATCGGGGCTAGCTGCACGGAGGAGTTATACGGGCAGGGGCCGGCCTGGCCTTGCCGGGGCGGGACCAGCAGTGACCTCTGGAGCCCTGCTCCTCCACCCTTCTCCTAGCGCCGGCAGCGAGCAGGGACCTCAGGAGCCATGCAGCCTGCTGCAGCAGAGCTGGCCCTGTGCCCCCTCCCTGGGCAGCGCCGGCCCTCCTGGCTGCAGCCCCCGCGGCGAGCTGCACCGCGCCCCACGGAAGCACCACCCGGACGCCTGGCTGGGACCTTTATTTCATCAATGCCAACGCTGGCTGCCCCGAGACATGCTGAGGCACGGCCCCCACCCCGTCGGTGCAGAGCCCCTGCCCCTGCACTTCTGGCTGCCGCACCCTGCAGCCGGGCTGGCCATCCGGCAACGCTGCACGGGCAGCCCAGCCCTGAGGACGTAGGCATGGGCTCTGCCTGCCACGCGCCCCCCCACCGCGGCAGCTTCTGGTCGAGGCGAGGGCTGGTGGCAGGCTCAGCCGCTGTGGGCGCCCAGACCCAGCACTGAGAAGGCGGCACGGTGCTTGCGCAGCAGCAGGCGGATCTTCTCGTCGTCTGAGTCAGGGTCCAGCGGCTTGTTGTACTCATCGTCTTCGGGCTCAGAGGCACCGCGCTCCCCGCCGGCCGCCCGCTGCGGCTGCAGCTGCGATGACGACGATGGCTCCAGCGCGCTCTTCTTGCGCCACTTGGTGCGGCGGTTCTGGAACCACACCTGGCGTGGAGGGCACAGCATCAGGCCCCCGCGCCCGGCCCTGCCTGCACCCCCGGCCCCAGGCTACAGGGCACCAGGCCACGCACCCTGCCCCCAGGCACCCTGGCCAGGCCTGGCACTCACCTTCACCTGGGACTCGGTCATGCCAAGGGAGTAGGCCAGCCGCGCCCGCTCGGGCCCCGCCAGGTACTTGGTCTGCTCAAAGGTCTTCTCCAGGGCGAAGATCTGGTGGCCCGTGAAGGTGGGGCGCGTGTGCTTTTTCTTGTGGACGCTCTCTGTCAGGTGCGCGGGGGCTGCGGGGAGGGGGGCCTGAGCTCCGGGGCTGGCCCTTGCCCCTCCCAGGCAGCCACCCTGCAGGGAGACGTGACCACAGCTCCCATATGCACCCCCCCAGCTCCCCGCTGCCCAGGCAGGGCTGCCCAGTGTAGACCCCTGCTGCCCACCCCCACCCCCGGAGGCTGCCCATGCTGCGGCTGCCCCAGAGAAGGCGCTGCAGCTCCCCTGTTTCCGGATTGCTCCCACAATGGCGGGGCGCAGCCCTGCCCCCTCTTCCGCTGGGGCCCTGTGCAGCAGGGGGGCTCGGGCAGCCCAGGGCAACACTCCCTGCCCAGAGACGCGGTCCCTGCCTGCCACCAAGAGCTCCCAGCACCGCGCCGGGCGGCACCCGGAGACAGGGGCGCCTGCCTCGCTGCCCCTGAGGTCGGAGCTTGCCTGCTGGGGCTGTCCCCGCACCCTAGGAGCCCGGTGCTTGCCAGGAACCCGGTGGGGGGATGTGCAGCTGCTGCGGCACCCAAGCCCACGTGGCCCCTGTGCTGGACCCCCATGCCCCCCTCAGGGCTGGCTGGGCCTGAGAGACGTAGGGAAGGTGTGGGGAGGGGGCTTCGGGCTCAGGACTAGGGGAGTCCTAGTGCTGGTTTGGGGCCGAGCCCACTGGTTCAGCATTGAAGACGCTTCCCCAGCCCGGGGACCCCAGCTGCTGGCTCCCTTGTGCCGTCCTGGGGCCAGCTGGGGTGTACGGGGCTGCTGGGGGTGGGAAGTGGGGCTGGGCTCCCACTCCTAGGAAAGCAGGGCTCCTCTGCAAGGTCCCCAGAGCCTCGCCCTCCCTCCCAGCGCAGCAGAGAGCCTGCGGCTGTCGTACGGTGGCTCCCCGCGTGCCCGCAGCAGCAGTGCAGGAATCGTCCCCTCAGTCCCAGGGGACCCGCCGTCATGGCTGGGGGGCAGGGCAGGAAGGTGCAGTCACTCCGCCTGGCCACTCGTCCCCTAGGGACCCGAGTCGTGCGGCTCCAAGCAGCGCCGGTGCCGTGCCGTGCTCCCCCGGGCAGGGTAAGCTGGAGGGTGGGGGGGAAAATGCCGTGCCAAACCTGGGCCCCCTCTTGCAGTGCCCTGGGCTCCTGCAGCTGCCCCCCATTCCCCACCCCGCGCTGCCCTGCCCATGGTACTTACTGCTGCTGCACTGCCGGATGCCGCGCCAGTCTTGCCCAGTGTCTGCCCAGCAGCTCCGGCCCCGGGACGGGTACTCGGCCCCCGCCTTGGCGAAGGTCCCAGCCTGGGGGCCATAGTAGACACCCTGGGAGCCCAGTCCGTTAAATCCTCCCACATGTGGGTAGCCCGAGAGGAGGCTGCCGCTGGGCGCCGGCACCGGCCGGCTCAGGATGTCGGTGATGCCGTGGGGCGTGCCAGCCGCCAGCTGGGCGCCGAGGGCCGGGGGGCTGAGCTTGTAGAAGGAGTTCTGCACCGAGTACTGGCACACAGGCGCCTTCACCTCGGGGAAGGGGCCCAGCGAGGGGCCGTTCAGCAGGAAGGTGCCCTGCAGGTTGGAGTCCATGGCTCCACTCCCACTGCCGGCCAGCACCACGCCCAGGCTGCCCTCAGCGCTGCAGCCCCACGCCGTGCCGCAGCACGCCCATCCCCAGCAGCCCGGAGCTTACAGGGCAGCCACGGTCCTGCCACGCCCTAGTGTGCCGCACGGGCGCCAGCCACTGTGAGTGAGCGCCGCCACGGCCAGGTGGCACACGCCTCCCCGGGGAGGATGGGCAGGCAGGAGCGGTGCAGCGCCAGGCGAGGTGCACGCATGCAATGGCGATGGTGGGGGTGGCGGCGTGGCTGGGGTCCCTGCACTGGAGCGGCTGCACCCCAGCCCCTGCCACCCAAGTTTAACTTCAGGCGAAGCAACATTTCTCTGATAAAGACGTGGTCCATTAGAATACCGGGCCCCCATTGGCCAGGCGGCCACGGCTCCCACGGCCATTGGCTGGGTGACAGGCCCGGTCCAGGATTGGCTCACCCTAGACAAATTGCAGTTTGAAAGACCGGCTGCACAGGCCCCATGGCTGCCGGCTCATTAGCTCCTGCCGGCCCAGCCCGGTGCCACCTGCGCTGTAGGTGCTGGCCCCGGGCCTGGGCTGCTGCATGCAACGCTGGCCACACACGAAGCGCACGAGGCTGGGGTGCCGGATGGATACGGGCCTGGGCATGGGTGAGGCAATGGGCCAGGGGCTAGATGGTGCCTGGGCGCTCACCCCCTGGTATGTACCCCTTTGCCTGGGAAAAGAAGGGGCAGAGCCAACAGGCTGCATGTCACCTGCATGTCTGTGAGTGCACGTGCCCTGTGGGACATGCATGCACAGGAAGCGCACTTGTGTGCACATCAACGCAACGTGTCTATGCTTCCTCACCTCTGGCTTTTGTTTGTGTGTGTGTGTGTGTGTGTGCGTGCATGCATGCACACGTAGGGAGGGTCAGTTGCTGTGTGGGGTGGCCGTGGGGCAGGCCCGAGTCCTGTGTGTGGGGCAGCTGGCTGGCAGGTGTGCTTTTGCCCACACATGCCATGGTCTTGCAGATGTGACGGCTGCCGGATGCATGGGGGCTGCTCGCTGCGTGTCCACAGCAGGTCAGCTGTGTGTGCGTCTGGCCCCGCCGCAGCTGCCTGGTGGGACTGACCCCTGGGACGTGGGGCAGTGACTGGACAAAGCCTGCTTGCAGCTGGGGCCGCCCCTGGCCAGGAGAGGCTGCTCGCAGCTCCTGGGCTGCAGCCCCCGCAGCATCTGCGGTGCTGGACAGCGCTTGCCCCAGGGACTGCGGGGGATAGAGCGAACAGGAGCTGGCTGCACCAGGCCCACATGCACATGCACGGACACCCGGCTGGACACTGTGTGATAACAAAGGGCTGCAGGTAAGAAGCCATTTCCCTAGCTGGGGAAGAGGCTGCCATGGCCACATGGGGACCTGGGCCTTGGCCGGACACAGGGCAGTCAACAGTCACCTCCCAATCCTGGCCCGTCACCTGCTTCCAGCTCCCCCGCTGGCCCCAAGCCCCAGGGTCCCTTAGTGTCTGCAGTCCTCCCTCCTGCCACAGCACATGCGCAGCCAGGGCGCAGGATGGGCTCCCACTCGGTCCCTGCTGCCCCCGCCCTGGGGGCTGGATGTGTCCTGGAGTCTCCCCCCTGCCCACCCACCCTGTGCACAGAGAAGCAGAGAGGAGGCGGAGCGGTGTTGTTTCTTTATTAAGTCATAGTCGGTAGCTGGTGTACAGGGAATGGTCTATACATCGGGGCTGCGCCGGGGACGGGGTCCCCGAGGCTCGTTCCCATAACAATAAAAAAGGAAGTCAACAGAACTGTAAAATGTCTAAAAAGCGTCTAGCGCGCGGGCGGTGGCGGCATGCCCTAGGCGTCAGGCCAGTGCGGCCCCTGCGGCCCTGCCAGCGATGCGAGCGGCGAGCACATGCCCTATGAGCACGCGAGGCCGAAGCGCGGGACCCACACTACACTACGGGGCTGCCAGCGGCCTTGGCGGGGTGGGGCAACTATACTGCAGAAAGAGGGGAGGGATGGACGTACTGTGCCCCGGCCGTGCACGCAGCGCTCCCCAAGGCCAAGCCCTGCCCACTCGCTTCTCTGCACTGACACCTCTGCTGGCAGCAGAGGCAGGGGGTTCCCTGCCTGATGCCTCACAGTCCATGTCGGCAACGGTGTGTGGGCTGCGTGTGGCTGCCAGGGCCACATCAGCCCCCAGGAAGAAGCAGAGCCGGAGATCCCTGCAGGCGCCTCTGCTGTGCCCAGAGCCTGGGGGTGGGTGAAGGACATGGGGGCAGGGAAGGTAGCAGCCACTGCCCCTGCCTGTGACCTGCCAGCGGGGGTCATGTATCACAGCAGACTCCATCTACCAAATGCCTTAAAATAGCCCAGGTCTCTGCATCTGGCCCAGCTCCTGCCAGGTTGGATACAGACATGGACAGCTGGGCTGGGGCCAGGATGGGGCAGTGGCTTTACTGTCCTATGGGGATATGCAGGGGCAGGTCCCTGGGCAATGCTGCTGTGCCGGGGCACGGGGCTTGGTCCTGCAAGGGTCAGCGTTTGCTGGGCTGTGCTAGTGTGGCCGCCCGCCTGTGGAGGCCGACGGGGGCCGGCGCAGAGGGGAGGGCTGCAGCACCATGACCCCTCCTGTCTCTGTGAGATGACATTGTGCGGGGTGGGTTGGCACCACCCATGGTGGGGGCTGATGAAGGTGGGAGGCAGCCAGCACCCCTGCCCCTGTGTGGGTGGCAGGAAGTGAGCAGGCACACATGGGCAGCGGGCCTGTGCCTGGCCACTCCTGCAGGGCCCCGTGGGCTGGAGCTGTGGGCTCACAAGCCGCCTTGCCCTGCCGCTGGCCGAGGGCCGAGCTGTCGGTGCTCCATACGCATGGCGGGAGCATCCCGGGTTTGCATAGTATTTATTGTTCATATACACAAGGCTGAGTACTGTACAGTTTACACTTTCAACACAAGCAGCGGGCTCAGCCCTTGGCCCAGTGCCCTCCCCTTACTCGGGGGCTCGCCCACCTACCCACACTGGGCAGCTGCTGCAGCCTGGCCCTTTCTGCCTGCCCCTGCCGGCATGGGGCCTGCTCCCCACGCCCACAGCACTCACGGGGAGGGGCGAGATGGCGAGGCTGGCGTGGAGGCCAGGGAGACGAGTCGGGGCTGCCTGGCCGTGGGCAGCTCCGTGTACCTGCAGACACTCCACGGGGCTTGGCCGTGGCGCCGTCTCCACCCTGCCCACGGTACCTGCCACCGGCCTGGCCCACACCTCCCCAGTGGGGCCGGGAGGCCCCAGGACCGGTCTCCTGGATTCCTGGCCGTGCAGGGCCCCCAGTCGGTAGTACGTACTGTAGCTCATGCGTCTGCATCAGTCAATCATGCGAATAGGACGGTAAGTAAGTCTCGTACAGAAATCATGCCGGTAGCCTATAGAAACACGTACGGCCGGCCCCGCTCCCGCCGGCGCTCGGCTCTTGCCTCTCCTTGTGGGGGTCAGGACGCGTGTGCAGATCAGTGGGTTGGTGTTGAGGTGAGGTCCTGAGGAGGGAGGGAGCAGGGAGGGGGTTACTGGGGGCCAGGGCAGGGTGGTGCTCGCGGGCAGCTGGCCAAGCCACCTGCTGGGCCCCCGCAGCACCACAGGTCCTGTGCCACGGGGCACAGACTGCTTGGGCCCAGGCAGCAGGGGCTGCGCCACACTGGCACACAGAGTGACATGGACATATGCATGGACACACCAGCCTGCCATGGAGGCTGGAGGGGCAGCTGTCCCCCACAGTGGATGCCCTGTTCCCAGCTGCCCCGCGCAGGCACCCCTGGGGACTGTGCTGGAGCCAGATGGCACGTGGGCACATCCCTGCCTGTGCACAGGCATGCATCGGTCTGCTACGGCTGTGCTGCTGTAGGAGCTGCTCCCACAGGAGGCCTGGGCCATCCTCTCAGGAAGGTGGGTCTGCGCTAGCCTCCATGCTGCCCTCTGGTGCCCAGAGCCCACTGGGATGCTCCAGGAAGGCTGTGTCCGGCCTGGGCGGGCACTAGTTTTGGCATAGGGTGTGCAGCACACACAGCACCCCTTTCTGGCAGCACCAGGCAGGCGCTCAGCAGGCCAGTGCATGTGCCACAACGGCATGGCCATGGTCTTTGTCCCTCCAGAGTGCCATGGCCAAGGTCATCCCAAGGGGCCCCGTGCCGGGCTGCAGTAGGCACGGGGCCAGGCAAGCATGCTGGTGGCGTTACCTCGACAGAGGCCACTCGGGGTCACTGCTTCCCCCGCTTCAGGCTGGCGCGTTTCACTATGTGAGCCCCCATCCTGCCCCCGATGAGCTCCGCATTCGGGCTGCGCCCACGCACCTCCTCCTGGCACCGCAGCAGAGACAGGAAGCAGCACGCCCAAGGACAGACAGAGAGAGAGGGACAGATGGACAGAGAGGACAGGAGAGGGAAAGGAGAGTCAGAAGGCAGAAGGTGCTGAGCCTGAGCTGGGAGCGGGTGTGCAGGGGAGAGGAGGGGAGAGGAGAGGAAAGGAGAGAAGAGGGGAGGAGCATCGTGGGTGGAAGCAGAGGCAGAGACAGGGGCAGGGGCAGGGGCCGAGCGGTACCTGGCTGCCCAGGCTGTCGTGCTGCAGCAGGCCATACTTCATGAAGTGTTCAGCCTCAGCCTCCAGCTCCTGGGCCTCCTGCAGGGAGCCCTCCAGGATCACCTCCTCGCGCGCTCGCTCATCATCCTCCTCATCTAGGCCCAGCCGCCGCACCACCTTCCGGATGATCTGCGCAGAGTGCCGGGTCACCAC
Source organism: Crocodylus porosus (assembly GCF_001723895.1). Taxonomy (NCBI): domain Eukaryota; kingdom Metazoa; phylum Chordata; order Crocodylia; family Crocodylidae; genus Crocodylus; species Crocodylus porosus. The sequence continues at coordinate 4,353,004 of NW_017728933.1, read as the reverse complement.
GGCCAGCCTCTCCCACCCTGCCTGCTCACAGCGTGCCCAGGGCATGCCTGCCTCTACCCCGGGCTCCCCTGCAGGCCCGTGGCAGCCCCCAGAGCAGAGGGGGGCCCAGAGGATCCCCCAACTAACTGCCCCAGGGTTGCCCCCACTCACCTTCTTGGTGACGATGTTGCCCTGCTCGTCAGTGAACTGCTCCTCGGTCACCTGCTCCCCGGGGATGTCCTGCACTTCGTTGCCCTGTGGGCAGAGCAGAGTGAGGCAGGATGAGGACCCCCGCGGCCCAGGACACTGTTAGATGTGGCCTGGGAAAGCACCAGCCCCTGTGGGGCAGCAAAGACGACCTGCTCCCCTTCCCCCCGCCCCCCGCATCAGCACGGCGCCTCCTGGAGCAGCCCTGGCTGCTGTGCAGGGGTGGGGGTTGGGAGGGCCGTCGCTGCGCTCTGTGAGCACAGGGAACGGAGGGGGGCAGCGGCACGGGGCCAGGACAGCTGGATGGGGGCCTCGGCGGGCCATGGACAGCCCTGTTACCTTCACAATGACGCGGCGGCGGACCACCCTGGTGGAGACAGACTCCTCGTCATCCGCCAGCCCCTCGCTCTCGCCCAGCTCCTTGTCCAGCTCATGGTGGACACGCTTGAGCAGGAAGCGCACGGAGCCCCGGACGATGTGCAGCACGTTCTGGCAGCTCACCAGGAAGAAGCCCAGCAGCACCAGGGTGATCAGCAGCTGGGTCACGAAGGCCAGCATTCTGCCACTGTGCCCGCGCCCACGCCCTGCGCCCACGGGTGTCCCAGCCCGCAGCAGCCCTGAGCGCTGCCTGCTCTGCCGGCTGCCCCGTTCTGCACAGGGGCCGTGTCAGGCTGCAGTAATTTTAGCTGCCGCATACCAGCTGGCTGCAGCCACTGGCTGGGGCGGGCAGGTGGGCTTGTCCTTTGCATTCTCAGCTCCTGTCAAAGTCATCTGGCCTGGAGGGGAACCCACGGGGCCTGAAGCACAGGGCAGCCCCTGGCCCCAAGCTCAGCAGGGGGGGCTGGGGCTGGGCCCCCGGTCCCCAGATGTCTGCCTGCAATGCTCTGCAGCCCATTGAGAGGTGCCCCCAGCGAGCCGCCCGCGTGGCTCCTGAGTCTGGGGCTGTGCTAGCAGGGCCCAGCCAGGAGCCCAGGGGCTGCGCACATGGAGGGGCACAGCTTGAGGGGGCTGCCTTCTCTGCCTGCCGTGCTGCCCCCACCCCCTGCCACCCCTCGCTGCCTGGCACAGCTGGCTCTGCCTGGCCCTGACCGGGTGCCCAGTGCCGGACCCCCACTGCTGGCTAGGTCTATTTCTGGCTGTGGCAGGCTGGCGCAGGGGCGGGAGCCCCGGGAGATACCTGATTAGGAAGCGTGCAGGGTGGCTGCTGGTTATAAATGGAGAGCGGAGGCAGCAGCTTGGTGCTAAATAAAACTCTGGGCCTGGCTCAGCCGTGCTATTCTGGGCCATGCCCTGCAGAAGCCATGCGGGGGATGCCGGCATCCGGCAGGGTGGGTTGATGCTGAGGCAGCTGGGCCCCTCCTGAGCTGGGGGCAGTATCTAGCCTGGCTGCAGAGCTTCTGCCAGGCCCCAGGGCAATGTGGTGCCAGCGCCTGGGGACAGCTCTTCCCGCTGCCACCCCTTACCCTTGTCTGCCCGAAGAAGCTGCTGTCTGCCTCCTCCAGCCATGAGCTGAAGGTCTGGCTGTGCAAGGGCGGTGGCCGGGAGTCGCTCTCCTCCCCGGAGTCGATCCGCATCCGCTCAGCGGGCGGCATCAGGACCGTGCCCTGGTCCTGGCTCCAGGCCCCAGCAGCAGAGCCAGACCCCATCACATTCAGCAGGCAGGCGCTCCGGGCCACCCCCTCCTGCCAGGAGCCCTCGGGCAAGTCCTGTAGGCAGGAGACAAAGGAGCCCTCTGCATTCCAGTCCCGCAGCCTGGGCACCAGCCAGAGGGATGGGGGGAGAGACAGACAGACAGACAGACAGACAGAGAGACAAAGAGAGGCGGTCAGCTTCTCCACCGAGACCACCCACGCGGCACATGGCTCCTGCCCGTGCCCACGCGCCCCAGCGCCAGGCGCAGCGCCGTCCCCCTGACCCCCGTGGGACGAGCTGCTGTCACAGCCAGAGCCCCAGTCTGCTGGTGGGCTCCACGCCAGCCCCGCCCAGCACTCGTGCAGTGGATGAGAAATGGGCCTCGCCAGGAGCTGGCAGGCAGCTGGGCTGCACAGCCATGCCCTTCATCACCCCGTCCCCGACGCAGGGTCTCGGTGCCCCTGCCTTGGCTGCCTGCCTGGCTTTTGGGCTGTGGTACCTGTCCACGCTCCTCTCGATGACACGGCTCACACTGGGCGACTCGGTGATCCGGGCCTGCACCCGCTGCTGGCCTGAAACAACATAGTCTTCACTCTCTGTGGCCTGTGGCCCTGCTGAGCATGCCCCGTCAGGCCTCCTCGCCTCCGACCTCTGCCCCTCCTCTTGCTCCAGCAGGTCAATGCGGCCATTCATGGCATCTGAGTCCACTGTGTCATCCTCCACCAGGTCCATGGAGCCCAGGTGGTCGGGGCCAGGCATGTCCTCCGGGGGCTGCCCCGTGAGGCGGCCATCGCTCGTGGCGTCCGAGTCCTCGGCCTTGCTGCACTCCAGCGAGGAGTCCTCGGCCGTGACCAGCGAGGGCGTGAGCCCTGAGGACCACACCTGCATCTCGGACATCTCCAGGAGCCCATCCGGCTCGGTGGCGGCCATGGGGATGGCGTCCAGGATGGCCACCTCATTCCAGTACTGGTCGGCACGCAGAGGGGACGGCAGCGCGTAATGCAGGGAGGCGGGCGAGAGCAGCTCGTCCGGCAGCGAAGCGTAACCTGCAGGGGCAGACAGAGGCGACATCTCTGGCAGCCGTTCCGCACAGACAAGCGTGGCGGGGCAGGGGTGTGGCAGGCAGCGCATGCTGAGGGAACAAGGCTGCAACTGGGCAGATAGGCCCTGGGTGAGTTGGCAGGGGCAAAGCAGACGAGTCCCTTGTGGTGCTGCCCTACCCTGCTCCCTTGCCTGGCTGGGGTGCCTTGCGGGTGGCCTGACGGAAGCAGGGCTGTACCCCGGGGCCTGCACTCCTGCCAGGGCGTGCAGGGGGCAGGTGGGAGCAGGCACCAGCTAGGTGCCCTAAAGTCCTCGGATGTGCATCCGAGACTGCGCGCCGCAGCACTGGGCAGGTCCCTGGGCGGCTCTGCTTGCATTTGCCTCTCCTCCCCTCATTTTTGAGCCCCACTTGTGCCCCTGCCCTTGTCCCTGCTCTGCACAGCTGTGTGTGCTGTCTGGCTGTGGCCCTGTCCAGATGTGCAAGTGGGGAGGCCAGGCCCTGGGGCCCTGAGGCCAATGGCTGCCCAGCTCCAGCCTCTCCTGCTATGCCCAGCTGGGGAGGGACGTGGGGAAGCTGCAGGGCCCAGGCAGACTATGCACTTTGCCTCCAAGTGTAGGCACAGCGTCCTGCCTATTTGTTCCCAGGGCAGGGACAGCATCGCTCTCTGTCTGCTTTGGCCCAGGTGTGGGTTAGCCCCTGCAGGCTCCCAGGCTGCTGAGTCCCCAGCCTGGGATCCCCATCTGGCTCCCTGCTCACTGGCACTCTGGCAGGTAGCCATCCTCTCCTCTCCCAGCTCCGTGCCACCCTCACGGGTGAGGGGGCAGCTGGTGCCAGCACCAGCACCTGCCTGAGGGTGCCTGGGACCGCTACTGCTGGCTCAGAGGGCCAGCGAGGGGTGCTGGCTATTAAATCCAGCTGGGTTCAGAGCGGGTGCATAGGCTGGGGGGGATCTTCCTCTAGCAGCAAAAGGGTGCAGGGAGGCTGTGGCGCAGCTGGCAGCAGCAGGGCCATGCAGGGAAGGTGGAGGCAGCAGTCCAGGCAGGGCTGGCAGCGAGCGTGCAGGGCCATGCACAGACACATGCAGCTGCGAGCAGGGCGCGAGTCCCTTGGTGACAGGCAGCAGCTCCGGCAGGGCTCGGCCCAGGTGGAGACAGTGGAGATAGGCAGAGGAGGATGAGAGCAAGAGGTCAGGATGAGGCCAGAGGAGGAAGGCGACGGGCAGCGATGGCAGGGGCGTGCCTTGCCTGAGAGCGCCGACGGTGTGTTTGAGAGAACACAGAACGGAGGGGAGAGAGCGTTCGGCAGGCAGCGTCCACAGCCACCCGGCGGCTGGGACGTCAGGCCTCAGCACCGGCTGCAGCATCAGCCCAGAACTGGCGCCTTGCTCTGTCGCAGACGCCTGGGTCATGCCCGGTCCCCTGCCCTCATTGCCAGGGCCAAACCCAGGCACCTGCTGGTGCAGACAGTGACTGGAGCCAGGCTGCACAGAAGGTGTAGTCACGTGTGCCTGGCCAAGGCAGTGACCAGCCAGGATCAGGGGCGTGTGGGTCTGGCCCCACAGGGAGCCACAGTCTCCGTCTGTGGCCAGCCGCTGCTGGGCTCCGACTCCCATCCCAGACCCCACACGCCAGGCTGAGGCCTCTGAGTCCTTGCGCTGGGGAGCCCCGGTCCGTCCCTGGCAGGAGCAGAGCTGCCTGGCCAGCTGTGGGCTGTGGTGCAAGTGGGTGGCTCTGCCAGGCCCCACGGCCTGCCCAGGCCCAGGGACTCACCATTCATCTGGCAGGGCGAGAGGGAATAGTCCCTGTCGGTGTAGCGCCGGTCACACTTCAGGCCACGGCTATGCCACCCGGAGCCCTCCAGCATGCTGACAATCTCACTGCGGTCGATGTTCCTCAGGGCCGTGTACAGGCTCTCCACTGTGCAGGGGGAGCTGATGTCAGAGCAGGGAATGGGGACAAGCCCTCTGGGCACCCTGGGTGGGTGCCGATGGCCCCACAGCAGCACAGTCTACTCCCCAGCCACGTATGAGCCCACAATGGCAGTGACACACCACGCTGTGACTACAGGATAGCTCCTTGTGCACCATAGCTAGGCGACTCAGCCAAGCCACCCCACCCATGCACACGTGTGCCTGTGGAGCATGGCTGTGCAAGTGTGCAGGGTGCCTCATATCCCCATTCAGCTAAGTGCAGAGATGCCTCCCTATCTCAAGGCATGGGATGTGCCCATGGTCTCTTTCCAGGGAGCAGCTTGAGGGCCCAACCCCAGCAGTCTAGGGCAGTCAACACAGCAGGGGCTGCCAAGTAACACTCACCCTTGGCATTCTTGCCCTCACGATTTGCCCACAGGTTAAGCAGGGCTGCGCTCTGCTCCAGCAGCGAGTTGGGGTTCTCCACCCGGATCCGGTTGATGTCTTCCACCCCGAACTGCAGCTCCCGTGCCAACTCTGTGAGACGCACAGCACAGGATAGGCATTACACTGTGTACATGGCCAGGCCTCTCCCAGCCCCACATGCCCACCAGGGGTAGCATCAACACCAGAGATGCCCTGTGCATGCTGTCCCCGTGATGCACAGACAACAGGCTGAAGCCATTGCCAGGTGCAGCAGCTCAGTGCTGGAGACCTGGGGTGGGTGGAGTTGGCTGGGCACTGGGCTGCCCCCTGCTCAAGGCTGGCTCTGGAGATACAGGCATCTCAGGAGCCCTGCAACATGGAGGCCTTGTGCCCTGGGACCGGACTGACCTGCCCAGCTGAGGCCAAGGTGCTCAGAGATGATGGCCATCTTCAGGTCTGCCTTGTCCATGCCGCTCAGAGAGCCTGAGGGAGAAGAGGGAATCACAGCGCTGCCTGCCCCGTCCCCTCTGCTGCTGTTTGCACTGGCACATGGCCCTAGGCATCAGCTCGAGACAGGCGTGCCAGGGACGTGCTTGGCCCCAGCTCAGCCTCTAGGCAAGGTGACAGGTGCAGCAGCAGGGCCGCCAGGGGCCCGGGGCACCACCAAGGAAGAGAAGTGACTGGGGCCCCGGGCAAGGGACTGGAGCAGGTGCCTCCCTGTGCTTCCCCCTCCCTGCCTGTGGGGCAAAGTGGCTGGACAGGGCCAGCAGCACATACCCAGACTGCTCTCGCTGAGGATGCTGTATCTCTCCCGCAGGGCCAGTGGCGTCAGCGTCCTCCTCCGCTCCTCGCTGCCTGTCCCCTGCAGAAGCAGAAGGGGCCACGGATCACACAGGGCTTGGACGATGACCAGCCCCCACCTGTTCCAGTGGGGCCAAAGTCCCTGCCCCAGCCATGGACACAGCTGGCAAGTGCCTGGCCCAGGGAGGGCGAGGGTGTGGGAAGTCGGAGCACGGCACTGAGTGCTGGGACAGGGCTGGGCGCTTACCTTGGTGCAGGGTGGCATGGTGATGTTGAGGTGGCAGAGCGTGTGCTGCAGGTCTTCATACTTCATGGCCTTGCGCAGGAACGAGAGCGAGCCGCTTGCCTCCCGGCTGCTGTCCCGCACCTGCACGACGGGACACGGTTGGTCAGACCGGGGAGCAGGAGGACACCCACCCCCACCCCACCCTCCATGGCCAAAGTCGCCTCTCACCTTGACAGGCAGGGCCAGCCGGTTCTCCCGGAAGGACTGGAAGAGGAAGCTGCGCTGCTGCGTCGCCTTCTTGACTGGCACCAGGTTCCCCGAGAGCTCGGCGTGCAGGGGCATCCCCTCCAACACCTGCGACAGAGCGCAGGCTCAGACCCACTGCCACCGTAGGCTGGCTGGCCTGAGCTGCCCCACCCAGGCCTGGACACTGTCCCCCTGTGCTGTCACCAGGGCCCCGTCATCCACACGCCGGGAAGCGATCCCTACCCGAGCACTGGGGGCTGCAGGCTCCACACAGCCATCAGCAGCACATCCCACTGGCCCCAGGGCCACCTCCCCAACCCGACCACGAGGGGAAGGGTCTGGGCTGGGTGCTACCTCAATGTCACGGCTCCGGGCCACCTCAGTGAAATTCTCATGCTGCTCCAGCGTTTTGTCCACCTTGTCATCCGTCATGCAGTAGCAGCGCAGCCGGCCCTCGCGGGCATCATTCATCTTGGCGAACACCACGAACTTGGCCATATAGGGCACAGCTGCCAGCTCCTTGTACAGCAGCGTGGCAAAGTGCACCGCCTCGGCTGTCCGTGGGCAGTCTGCCAGCCAGAACCTGTGGCAGGGGCCACATCAGCACGGACTAACCAGGCCCTCTCCTCCCCAGGCCCCCAGGGCTGACACGGTCCACTCATGGCAAGACGGGTCCAGGTACACGCACACGCAGCATCTCACCTGGCTGAGACGTTGGTGGTGAAGTTGGCACACTCATTGGTGTAGACCAGCTTGGTGGTGCCCGTAATGTCCTCCCACTGTGCCTGCGCTGTTCCTCCTGCAACACCACCATAGGGGTTGGTGCCTGCCCAGAGCCCAGCCTCAGCCTCTCTGTCCCCTTGCCCCTGGGAGCCGCCCTGGTCACAAATGCCCTGAGGCCCTGCCCCGAGAACCCCTGTCCGCACAGACCCACCCCAGGGTGCTGGTGACGCTGACTCATGCCCTGGCCTGAAACCCAGTGAAGGTACAGCGCTCACCGATGACGCTGCAGAGCAGGCGCAAGCTGGTGGTGTCGCCCTCGCCGCTGTCCCGGGGGCTGTCCCTCCAGGATGGTGGTAGTGGGATGCGCAGGCCAATAGGCCGGTGGAACTTCCTGCGCCGCGGTTCCACTGTCACGATGGGGCTGAAGGTCGCTTGGTTCCCCAGCAGCTTGGTCACCAGCTCATCTGGCACCGGCTGCGCCTGTGTGGTGGGACACAAAAGAGTGGAGGTCTGCACTGGCCTGCGCTCGCCTCTGTCCCAGCCCGTCCGTCTGTGCATCATCCCTAGCGGGGGCCTGGTACCTGCAAGGCCAGCTTAACCTTCTTGGTGACAGCGGTCTCAGGGAAGGTGGCCTGCACCATGGGCACCAGCGTGCTTCGCAGGCTGCCGCCCTCGGAGCCAATCAGGTCATAGTCCTGGCAGACGCGGGACATGACCACAAAGTAGAGAGGGAAATCCGTGGTGATGATGCGGCAGATCCGCTTCTTCTCCAGCTCTTCCCGGCTGTCCAGCTCTGCAAGGCAGCGCCACACTCAGGCCATGGCCCACCATGTCATGGCCCAGCTGGCCACACGCCAGCCATGCCCCTGCCCCCCGCGTCACCCTGGGGCCCAGCTCACCCTCATCCATGCCGCTGAGCACCTGCTCCAGGTAGCGCTCATCGTAGCGGTTGCGATGCTCCTTCCACACAGAGCCGTTCTCGCTGCGCAGCACAACCAGCTCCCGGTCACCCCGCCCGTAGGAGGCGAAGTGTGGGATCTCCACGATCACAGGGCTGCAGTGGGATGTGAGCATGAGAGGGGCTTGGGGGATGTAGTCCCAGGGGTGCCAATGCTGTCACAAGGGCGCAGGGCAGGGGCAGTGCACGGCCTGGGGTTAAGCGCCATAAGGCATCCAGATCCCGATACCTCGTGTCCTGAATCCTATCCCCAGCAGTCCCCAGGCTCCAGCTTTGTACACGGCATTGGCAGAGACTCTGGGGAGCAGCTGGGCTATGGCTCACCTGAGGAACTGGGCACCAGCAGGGCCCAGGGCGATGATCCTGCTAGCCAGACCCTCCTCTTCGGCCAGGGGAGGTGGCGTTGTCAGCTTCTGGGGCTTGACCAGGCGGCAGGTGATGCGGGTGGGGGCGGCGCAGGTGCGCGGGGGGACAATCACCCGCAGCCCATTGTGCCGGCTGCCCCGCATGGACCCGCCTCGGGCATCCACCATGAAGCTCACCAGGAACCTGCAGTGACAGACAGACGCTAGTGTCATGCAGGGGCAGGCCCACGCACAGGAGCAAGTGTGGGCACAAGCCGTTCACTCACCCTGTGTGCACGGGGCTGGCCACTGGGCTGATGTTGTCTGAGGTCTCCGTGGCCGGACTGCTGGGGATAAGCGAATCCTCATCAAACTCCTTGGACGGCTGCGGGAGGGGAGGGCAGTGAGGCACAGTCTGGGGAGCCTGCAGAGGCACTAGGGACAGTGCGGCTGCCCTGGCCCACGAAACCCCTGGGGGGAGCGCCGCAGGCCCCAGCGGCTGCGCAGCATGGTCGCCTTGGCTGGGTTGCCTGCTCCCTGCCATGTGGCTGGCTACCGCCATGGGGGCTCCTACCTGCTCAGGCTCCTCTGGCTTGATCACCATCGTCTCAGGCGTGACACAGGGGATCCGCGGGATGGCGGGGGACTCCACCCTGTGAGGGCAATGCAGACTATCACAAGCAACTCTCGTGCAACGCCAGCTGAGAGCTGTTTCTCCGTCAGGGCCCTGTGGGCAGGTCCCCGACAAAGGAGGAGCCCAGTACAGACTCAAGGCCTCACTTGGCATCCACACGCACACTCTCAGCACCCTCCCGGCGCCTTCCTGGCACACCCGCCTCCCGCCAGCCAGTGCAGCCCTTACGCGTGGTCCAGCTTGGGCATGAACTCCTCTTCCTGGTCCCTGGCCTCTGGCTTCTCCAGCTTGGATCCAGCCGGCTCCTCTCCTGGAACCAAGAACTGGCTCAGCCCAGGGACGGCAAGGGTAGGGAGCAAGGTTGCCAGGTCCCCTCCCTCCCAGGCTCTGGATAGCGGGAGCTAAAGGAGGGTGGCACACCCTGCTCTCAGCCTAGTGTCTCTGCTTCCCAGCCACGACTCTGGAGTGGGGTCTCTGGTGCCAGCAGGGACCTCCTGCCAGGGTGCGTGGCCCTTCCAGCCAGGACTCTCTCTGCCATCAGGGCTGCCTGTGCTCAGATTAGTGACACATTAACCCGGCTGGAAGTGGCTCCGGCTGTTAGGCTGCTCCAGCAGCAAGCCAGTCCCATGGCTAGCACCCCAAGCACAGCTGTGGAGTCCCAGGGCAGGCAGCACGCTCTGGCTTGTTCCTGAGGCAAGCCCGTTCAGTGCGTGCACTGATCAGGAGATGCACCAGCAGGGGCCAGGCCTGCCTATCCATGGCCACGTGGACACCCATGAATAAGCCCCTGGGGGTCAGGGGCTCTGCCGCCAGGGCAGCAAGTCAGTGAATGGGCAGGAGAAGGTCTGGCCACCCCCAAGCCATGGGGCAGGAAGGCCAGAGCCAGGGCAGTGTGGGGAGCCATGGTGGGAAAGCCATGGGCTCCCACTCCAGCTTCAGGTGGACAATCCCTGCCAGGCGAGACTGTCAGAGCCCAGCCCAGATCCTATCTGTTGCATGGCACAGGCTTGGCCCCTTCCCCAGCCTCTGTGAGTCCTCCCTACCCCAGGCTTTGGCATCCCCGAGTGGCCTGGAGTGCCTGGCCCGGCTCAACGCGTGCCCGTTCATGCAGTATCACCACAATGGCAGCACACGGGACAGACACGGAGATGGGCAGGGTGCAGGGGCGGGGGCAGGGCCAGGCCTGAGCCGGCTCCCGCCTGGGTGGCACAGGGAGGATGGGAAGCCATGGAGCGTGGGATGGGTTAGTGAGGGTGGTGCACAGGGGTGAGATGGGCGCACGCCCGGGCCGCGGTGACACACATGGTCCATACCCATTAGAGTGACATGAGCAGTGCCTGCAAAGCAAGAAGAGTCAGAGTTGAGGAGCCCTGCACAGTGACCGCTGCCCAGGACCCTGTGGCAGGGAGTGTGGTACTGGGGACCCCAAGGAGCTCCAGGCACTGTGGCCAGAACCCGCCCAGGGCTGTGCTGGTGGCAGGTGGCTCTGTGCTCCAGAGCGGCTCCAGAGCCATCCCTGTGTGTGGAGGGGAGCTCAGGGACCATGACCCCAGGGACAGACTGCTGGGCCAGATCCTGCCAGGCAGAGCACCCCAGTCCCTGCAGCTCCAGCCTGGCATGGTCTCTGGGTTGGGGTGAGCCAGGAGGGAAAGAGGGAGACAGATCTCTAGCTGTGCACAGGCTCTGCACTCCTGCCACTCACCTTCATCCTCAGACACGTCCAAGATTTCATCCACGGTTTCAGGGAAGCTCATGCGGTGCTTGTCGCCGGTCATCTGCAGGAGACAGGGAGGCTCAGAGCAGGGTCAGCCACCCCACTCCAAAGCCCTACCCTGGCTCAGGCCCACGATCTGAAACCCTGGGGGCAAACCTCCCTGCAGCTAACCCAGCCAGGGGCACAGCAGGCAGCTGGCAGCATGGGGCACAGCCCCGAGGGGGGCAACGCTAGGTGGCAGCAGAGCTCTAAGTGGCCGTGGCTGAGACCCCTGCCCCCCACCTCTGCCCCAAGCCTGGACCCCAGCCCAGAGCAGAGCAGGCTGCCTGCAGACAGGGAGGAGCTGAGGGCTCACAGGGATGCTGGTTTCCTCCGTGACAATTTTCAGCACGTCTGTGACGGAGATGTAGCCGAGCCGCTTGGCGATGGCCAGGGGCGTGGTGCCATTCTGCATGAGGAAAGGGCATGGGGTTAGTGCAGCCGGGGGAGCTGATTGTGGAGGTGGCTGATGATGGGGCACAGCCCCAGCAGCACCTGCCCACCTCCTGCCCACTGTGTGCTCAGGTACTCACCGTGCTGACCTCGTTGGGGGAGGCGCCATGCTTCAGCAGCAGTGTCACAATGTCCGTGTGGCCCTGCTGGGCTGCCTGGTGCAGGGGTGTGTACCCCAGCTGCAAGGACACAAGGTACCAGGGTGAGCCTGGTCCATCACCCCATGCAGGAGCAGCCCCAGGGCCCCACTCCACGCCAACCCACTCTGCCTACTTTGGTCTTGGCGTTGACCTCGGCTTGGTGCTGCAGCAGGAACTTCACCAGCTTGATGTTCCCGTAGTGGCTGGCCACGTGCAGTGGTGTGTAGCCCATCTGGAAGGCAGCACCAGGCATGGTCTCATGTACCCCTTGGCTTGCCCCCGTCTCCACCAGCAGGTGTCCATGGTTGACCCCCGCCCCGTGCCAGCACTCCTAGCACCAGAGCATGCTCAGGCAGTGCCTCCATTGATCCACCCCACACCACCTGCTGCCTTACCCGGGTTGTTGCATCCACCATGACTCCATGCTTGATCAGGACGTCGGCGACTGGCACGTGCCCCTCCTGGGCCACCAGGTGCAGTGGGGTGAGGCCACTCTGCAAGGACCAGAGGGTCACTGATGAAGCAGGAGCTCGCCGGCCCGGCCAGGAGCTGTAGCTGTGCTCAGACACGGCACAGGCTCCAGTGCCTGACAGGGCATGCAAATGCTGCCCATGTCCAAGGAGGTGACCCAGCAAGGACAGAATCCTAGGGAACCCAGTGGCCCGTGAAGTCATAGCTTGGGGGATGCCTGGAGACCTCCTGGCACATCAGGACCTCCAAGCTCCAGCCCCCACCAAAAGGCCCATGTCTGCTGGCCCCATGAGGCAGCTCACCTTGCTGCCCAGATTGCCATTGGCCTGCTTGGAGATGAGCAGGGCCACCATGTCGGCGTGGCCCTCCTGGGCAGCCAGGTGCAGGGGTGTCACCCCCTGTGCGGACTCGGCGTTCGCAGAGGCACCGTATTGCAGCAGGCTGCCAGCCACCTCCAGCTGGTTCTGCTTGGCTGCGATGTGCAGCGGGGTGTAGCCATTCTGCTGGGGGAGTACGGGTGTCATGTGCATGGCCTGGCAGGGCAGCCCCTTCCCTTTTATCCTCCCTTCCCCTACAGCCACTTGCAGCAGAGCTCCCCAGCACTGCTGCCCATGCCCACGCCGCACTGGGGCCTTACCCAGGCTGAGCTGTGTGGGGACCCGCCTTTGGGCAGCAACAGCTTGACAATCTCCAGGTTGTTGTGGTACACAGCCACGTGCAGGGGTGTCAGGCCATTCTGGGGGGAAGCACCCACTGGTCAGAGGGAGCCCAGCCTTTTGCATGCAGCACAGGCAGCCCTGGCCCTGCCCCCACCCCTGGGCAGCACTTACCTTCCCCGCTGCATTGGGGGCAGCATTATGCTCCAGCAGCACCTCGGCTACATCCACCTTCCCGTACTTGGCTGCAACGTGCAGAGGGGTAAATCCTTTCTGAGGAGAAACACAGAGCCTTAGGGTTTGGCAGTCAGTGGGCACCAACCGGGCTGCTGCACGGGAGAAATCCTGCCAGCAGGGACCTGCCCGCCACCACCACAGGGCCTAGTCACTCGGCCCTGTCCTGTCAGCATCGCCTGCCTACCTTGGTCATGCAGACCTGTGAGGCACTCATCGTCAGCAGGGCCAGGGCGGTGTCCACGTGCCCCTCCCGCGCAGCGATGTGCAGAGGTGTGTGCCCTGCTATGGTGGCCAGGTTGGGGTCGGCATGATTCTCCAGCAGCAGCTGCACCATGCTGGTGTGGCCGATGCGGGCAGCGCAGTGCAGTGGGGTCTGGTCATCCTGGGAGGAGCAGAGAGGGGTCATGGTCTCATGGAGGTGGAGAGGGGCCTGAAGACCCTCCCACAGGCAGACAGGGGTCCTGGCATCCCTTCGACACCTACCTTGGCCTTGGCGTTCACTTTGGCCTTGTTCTGCAGCAGGTACTTGGCCACCTCCATGTGCCCAGCTCTGGCTGCCATGTGGAGGGGAGTCTCCACCTTCTGTACCCAGGACAAGGGAGAGGAGTGAATGGGGGGCCCCTGGTGCAGGGTCCCTCCCTTCCTCCAGCTTCCCCCAGGAGAGGGCAGCAACTGCAGCTCCAAGCTGGCTCGTGCTCTTTCCCATGCACCTTCTATACACCCTGTGGGGAGCACCCTGGCCAGGGCAGGGCAGGACAGGTTGGGGTAGGGTGGGAGGGAGGAGGACTCTGCAGGAGGCAGGAGCAGGGGTAGCAGAGCTCCTGTGTGGGGAAGGGGGGAATGGGGCTGGACTCACCACATTGGAGACATTTGGAGAGGCTCCACGCTGCAGTAGGGTCTTCACAATTGGCAGATGCCCCATGAAGGCAGCCACATGCAGTGGGGTCAATCCAGACTGGGAGACACAGGGAGTGTGGGGAAGGGGGCATCAGTGCCGGCACCTGGGCATGGGGCAGGGCCAGCAGCGCCTGGCAGGTTCTGCTCTCTGGGCATTAAGCCGACTGGGCACTACAGCACTGTGGCCAGAGGACCCTGCCATCCAGCACGGCCCCCATGGCTCTGGCAACCTGCCCCCGAGAGGGGCAGTGAGGCACCAGGGGAGCACGGCAGGTCTGGCCGGGTCAGGCTGCGGCTCGTGCCTACCTCTGTGACCGCGTCAATGGAGGCCCCAGTCTTCAGCAGTAGCTCCATCACCCGGATGTGGTTCTTCTTGCAGGCGATGTGCAGGGGCGTGAAGCCGTTCTGCAGACAGACAGATAGACAAACATGAATGGACAGGTGGGCGTGACAGACTGGCAGTTGCTCAGACCTTGCTCCTGTCACATACTCACCAGGGCACGGGCATTGGGCTTGGCCCCCTTGTCCAGCAGGAGCTTGGCCACGCGGTGGTGCCCGCAGTGGGCGGCCACGTGCAGTGGGGTGAGGTGGTCCAGTGTGATGTCGTCGATCTCAGCGTTGTACTGCAGCAGGAGCCGCACACAGTCCACGTGGTCGCCCTGCGCTGCCATGTGGATGGGCGAGAGCCCGTTCTACCGGGGACAGTGCAGGCATCAAGGGTTGGCACAGCCAGAGCAAAGCGGGCTTTTGCACCCCTGAAACCCAGAGGAGGATGGGACCTGCCCCCCTCTCCACACACACACACTCTGGGGCTCCTGGGGAGGGCTGGAGAGCGTCCATCACTGGGCAGAGCCAGGCGCTAGCTACAGCTGCTGCAGGGGCCAGACAGATGCTGGGCAGTGTCCAGGGAGCAGCCCCCTGTGACAGAGGATGCCCCAGCCCCTTGAGCCCAGCAGGCAGGTGCTGAGCAGTGGGGCAGAAGCCCATGTGCTCACAGGGGAGATCACAGCAGCTTTTGGACTCCGGGAGAATGACAGCACCCCACCCCTGGCCTACTCCAGGCAGCCAGCACACTCAAGAGTAGCCTTGGGACCCCAAAATGCTGCAGCTCATGTTCCCGCCTGTGCTTTTGTGGGGCCTGGCAGGCACCTTGGTTTTGGCTTGGATGGGAGCCCCGTGGTCCAGCAGGATCTCCGCGATGCGTACGTGTCCGTTGCGGGCTGCACAGTGCAGGGGTGTCAGCTCATCCTGGGGGACAGAGCACGCGGTCAGGCCCTGGCCATGCTTGCTGCCACCTGGGCACAGCACGGGAAGGTTTAGTAGGCCTCCAGCCCTTGGCAGAGTATCTCACCTTGGTCCTTGTCTCAATCTGGGCGCCGCGGTCCAGCAGCAGCCGCACCATGATGACGTTGCCCCGGCGGGAAGCGATGTGTAGGGGGGTGATCCCATTCTGAGGAGGAATGGCCACTGGTCAGTGCACATGGGGCAAGGGCAGGGTATGAGAGGGCAACGCCTCTACCCATACAGGCAGGAGCCAGGTGGGGCCATGGCATTCCTGCACTCACCTGTGGCGTGAAGTTGACACTGGCTCCTCTGTTCAGCAGCAGCTGGGCCACATTGAGGTTCTCGTAGTGAGCTGCGATGTGTAACGGGGTGAACCCAGTCTAGGGGACACAGGAGGGTCAGCACAGCCCCAGGACCTGGCCTGAGGGTAAACACCCTATGGCTTGTTGAGAGCAGTGCCTAGGAGACTGGGACCGTGCCTGGTCACATGGCTCCATGAGCCCTGGGTGTCTTGGAGTGCACCAAGGCCAGGACTGGCAGAAGCCTGGGCTTGCACAGTGTGGGCAGGGAGGAGCCATGTGCAGGGGGCCTGGCTGTACCTTGGAGAGCACATCGGCGTTAGGGTCATTCTGCAGCAGGACAGCAGCCGTGCGGGTGTCATCGTTGCGGGCGGCAATGTGCAGGGCGGGCAGCCGCACCTTTCCCTTTGTCCCATAGTTGATAAGGTGGGCGACCACGTTCTCGTGCCCCTGCTGCAGGGCCACAGCTAGTGGCGTGAAGCCATCCTGCCAGAGACAAGGGGCTGGGGTGAGATGGGACCACGGCGGCCTGGGCGGCCCGGGGTGCATGTGCCTGCAGCCAGGCCGTGGAGCCAGAGGAGCCTCCGCGGGGCCTCACCTCGGTGGCCACGTTCTGATTGGCACCATTCTCCAGCAGAAACTTGACGACTTCCAGGTGATTCTCTTGTGCCGCCATGTACAGGGGAGTGAAGCCTTTCTGCAAATGCAGTCCGCCATGCCCATTGAGTGCAGCCGCCCTGCAGGGCCCAGGCTCCACACACATCTGCCAACACTCTCCCTGGCACCTCCAAGGCTGCTGCACCCCCTCAGGGCTGGACAGCTAGGCTGCACCACAGGCATGGGGAGGAGGGGGATTGGAAAGCTCCAAGCTACTGGCTGGGGAGAAGGGCCACCAATGCTTGTTCCCGGACAGAGGCATGGCCCTGCAGTTCCCGATGGCTCAGGAGCCCACAAAGGGCTGGTGCAGCTGCCAGGCTCTCAGGGCAGGGCTGGCAGCTGTTGGGCCCAGGGGCACTATAGGCTTGGGCACCACTCGCACCTCGGCCCTGGGGACCCGCTGTCATGGCTAGCAGCAGCTCATGTTACCTGTGACTGCGCGTTGACGTTGGCCCCATAGTTCACCAGCTCCCGGACCACGTCCTCCTGTCCAGCCAAGGCCGCGATGTGCAGAGCTGTGTTCCCCTTCTGAAAGACACCAGGCAGTAGCAGTCAGGGCATGCACAGAGTGGCATGGGAAGGCAGGCAGCAGGGGTGGTTAGGAGCAATGGGGAGCCTGAGGATGAGCACACACTTGCACTGGGATCCAGACCAGATGCCAGCCCCATGCAGGGCAGAGTCAGGCTCCGTGCACCCCAGAGCCTGGCCAGGTGGACGGAGAGGCCAAGGGCCCCTTCCTCTGGGCAGTCCTGAGCCCCTGTGCAGGTCCTGTGCTGCACTATCCATGTCCCCAAGGATAGAGGCGGGCCCAGGGTGCAAGGTAAGCAGCACAAAGTACAGGCCCAGGGGCCGGCTGTCAGGTGAGAGGCAGTGCCAGTGGCTCTGTGCCCAGGGCCAGGTGCTTGGCTGGAGCAGGCAGCCAGGCCCCGCTCCCCCAGCGCCAGAGGCTGGTTATTTATCAGCCCACGCTAGCGCATTGTCCCGCCTGTCACGGATCGAGCGAGTGCCGCTCCCTCTGCAGGGGCTCCAGGAGGAGACGCGCGATGGTGATTTATGAGCGAGGGAGCCAGAGCCCTGCACGGCACTGTGCGGCGGCCCCTCGCAGTCAGGCTCTGCCGCAGTGCGCGGGGGGCTGCCTCAGGCTCCAGTGCTGGGGCTGGAGACAGCACCATGCTCATGCTGTGCACAAGGTGGAGGCACAAAAGCTGTGACAGCTGTGGCAGAGGTGAGACCAGTCTGCCCACGCCAGCCCAGGGAGCCAGGGCTGCCTCCACATCCCCCCTTGCCCCCAGCTCCAGGCCCAGCCTCACCTTAGTCGTAGTTTCAAGAACGATCTCCTTGTGCAGCAGCTCAGCCACCATTTTCACGTGGCCCTCCTTGGAGGCCAGGTGCAGGGCGTTCAGCCCATTCTGGAAAGAGCAGAGTCGGGGAGGGGGTTACCCGGAGTAGGTGGTGCTTGTGGGAGCTGGGCGCTGCTGCGGGGAGTCCCAGCATCCCGTGCCTGTGAAGACCAGGCTGCCCAGGCAGCACCAGCACCTGGCGCCAGCCCCCTGCAGCACTGCGCTCCCCCTCCCCAGCCCCCAGCCAGCACAGTGCCCCCAGGGCAGACACGTGTCTGAGACCAGGCTCGACTACGGGCGCCCACCCATCCGCCACACCCTGAAGGATGAACACTGAAGGAGCAAGTTGGTCGTCTAGGGCTCTGGCCCCCCTTGCCCAGGGAAGGAAGCTAGGCTGCCAGCTCCGGAGATCTGTTCACATCACCACCCAGATGGAGTCCACGTTAGGAGCCTGGCAGCACCAGGCAGGCCCCAAAATACCATGCTCCCACCTGGCTGCTGCACACCAGCTGCCCTGCTCTGCAGCACAGCCTGGGCACTACAGCAGCACCCCTGGGCCCGGGCACCCAAGAATGCCAGCACCATACTGCCACCCGCAAGCCAGCCACTGGTGCTACTGCAAGAGGCAGCCATCCCACAGAGCCCTGGGGACAGGTGACAGCAGTGACAGTCTGCCTAACCTTTAGGGACATGCAGCTTCTGCTGGAAAGAGAGTGCCTCCCCCTGCTGCAAGCATCAGCTTGCAAAGCAGCAGAGCCAAGGGATGCACAGATTCCTTGGAAACCCCCTTCTGCCTGGCTCTGGCACAGGCTGGGCAGAGCAGGGCAACGCCTGTGATCCTGCACGCAGCCGCTGAAGACCTTCAGGGCTCCCAGGGGAGAGGGATTAACCTGGGGGTGGAGAAGCAGCACGGAGCCTGGGAGGTTGTAAAGCTCAAAGCAAGGAGCTGTGGAAGCAGAGAGGAAGGCTGTGCTGAGGAGCCTGTGGCAGTGCACACACACTTGGCTTATGCCCACAGACACTCCTTGGCACACCAGGCACACGGCCATGCACGCACACAGTCTCTGCAACACCTGCAGATGCATGCATGTGGCCACAGATGCTCTCTTGCCTCCCTGTACCGTGTGTGTGCATACACACCAGGGCAGGGTACAGGGGACAGCAGGCACGTTTGGTTTCCCTCCTTCGTGCACACATGCCTTCTCCAGGACTGCTGAATAGTCCGTCAAGTGCTTGAAACCTTGGGAGAGCCCTTGTCTCTGGCCTGACTGCGACACACTCAGTGTTTCCAGAAGGCTACATCCAAGCGCCAGGCAGCAGCCTACTCTGTGCCTGCCCAGCCTGACCCAAACTGCCCCAGCTGCAGCCTACTTGGTGCCCTTGCCCGGCAGCTCTCATATTCCCATTTGTATCCCACTTCCAAGGAACCCCAGGGCCGCCAAACGGATGGGAGCGCAGGGGTGGGCAGAGGTGGGGACAAGGGCCATGGCCCAGGTGACAGGGAGCTCTGCCTGGGATCTCCTGACTATCGGGATTAAGGTGACGGCTGCCAAGCGTGCCCATTGCTGGGCATCCCGCAGGCAGGGAAACACGGGGGATGGAGTGGATGATGGAGATGCCGATGGTAGTACGGTGATGGCGGTGGAGTCACAGAATGAGGATCAGATGGCAGGTTAAGGTCTCGGCATGTGTGCAAGAATACAGGGCCTGTGGGATAGGTCTGACCACATATATCCCTCCTCGTGACATACAGGACATGTGAGGTTGGACCTTTCCCACGGGTCTGATATTCCTCCGGGTGGAAACCCCAAAATGCCATCTAACCAGGGTGAAGACGTCGTTGCAGGAGGTGCCTCTGGCTGCCGCTTGTGCCCCCAGGTCCTACTACGCCTCAGTTCCTCCCCACAAATGGATTGTGCTGTGGGTCCAGGCCAGGAGCTCCCTGCCCCTCAGCCCTCCGCCCCCTGGCCTGGCATCCCCTCTCTGGGGGAATGTGGGGCTGGGGCAGCTCCCTTCTGCTCACTGTGACCAGTAACCCCCTCGCCATGGCTCCCTCTGCCTGTGTCTGGCACACAGCAAAGCTCCAAGGATGCCTGGGCAGGCCCTGGCCCATTTCCCAGTGAGAAGCTCCACAGAGCTCATTACCACCATCAGTGAGGGGTAAGTCAATGTGCCCAGGAGTGCTGCGAGCGCGCAGCACAGGTGCCCAGCACCACGGTGCAGGTACTGGGGCTACTGCTGCTGCCCACAGACTGTCAGAGGTGCAACAGCTGGTGCAGCCAGCAGCCAGGCCCCGAATGGCACACAGCCACTCAGAAGAGCCTTCCTGGGTTTGGAAGGAGCTGGTGGACAAGGCCAGGTCATGCTGAACCTGGAGCACAGCAAGGGTGAGGGTGAGGCTGAGCCACGAAGCTTCTCCCACCTGCGGTCTGCCGGCTCCGCACCACTGCGGCACCCACCAGTCAGCCCCATTGCTAACCAGCTGGGAGCCACGCACCCCGCATCCCCCTGCTGCCCCCAAAACAGCAGCTGGGCAGGGCAAACCCACAGAAAAGCTCCTTCCAGGGAAGTAGAGCCAGTGCCAGGCCCAGGCTTCCCAGCACCGCATAGACAAAAACACATGCACCCACATACAAACACACAGGTAGACCATCCACAGATGTGTCTCCACATGCAAGCTACAGCCCCCACCTGGACCTGCCACTGCAGAGCCCTGGCTGCCAGCTGGGAGAGGCAGCAGAGCAAGCACTGTTATAGAGAGGTGGGGCCCGGCCCTGCTTGCCCCCAGGGAAGGCAACGCCTGTGGACAGAGGGCAGTTTGCCACGTGCTGGCCAGGTGGTCCCAACCCCGGGGTGGCACAGGGGAGGCCTGGTCAGATGCACCTTGCCTGCAGCAGCCGCTCCTGTAGCTGCAGCTGCAGCGCCTGGATCGATAGGAGCCAAGGCCAGGAGCGGAGGAGACTGCGGGGCCCAGGAAGCCAGGGGCTGAGACCAGTGCAGGTTTGGATGCCATCTTCCAAGTGGGGATTGTGCCCCCCTGCAGCACTGCTGCCTCCACACAGTCACTGCAGGCTGAGCCCAGCGCCTCCCTCGGCTCAGCCCGAGCCGCGCACCATTGGCAGTGGCCCAGATACGAGATGTTCTGTCGATTAAGTGCGCACAATTCCTCTGTGACTGCAGCTCCCGGAGCCGGCAAGGCCCAGGCGGGTCTGAGTCAGCGCTCGAGCAGCTCCACTGGCCACAAGCCTCTGCGGCCGGGTGCCTGCAGGCGTGAGGCAGGCCTGTCCAGGGGGCTGGGGGCTGCACCCACCGCTACTCTCTGCCCTGTGACCCCAGCTGACTTCCTGCCCTTTGGGCAGGGGGCTGGACTCGATGATCTCCCGAGGTCCCTTCCAGCCCTGATGTCTATGAAATCTAAGTAGCCCACACTCTTTCTGCTTCCTCAGCTGCTCTTGCTTGCAGCAGAGCCCCAGGCTATGGCTGATGCCCACTTGAGAGCCCCGCTGCCACCACCTGTCCCTGCCGTGCCCTCTGAGCAGGCTCCCATCCCTGCAGACATCCCACATGCCCTCAGCCCAGCCCCTTCTTGCACACTGCTGTGGTTGAGCCTGCAATCCCCGGTCAGCTGCTGGGGAAAGGACCACAGGTCCCTGAGCTCCAGGGGCTCATGCAGCAGAGGCCAGGGGCCCGAGCAGCCTCCCAGACAAAGAACAGGGACATGGGCCCTGTGGCTGGGCTCTCCCCAGTGCGTGGCACAGGGGGCCTACGGACGTCACCTACCTGGTTGCAGGTGTTAATATCTACCCCATTCCTCAGGTGGTCCAAGGCTTTGTCCAGGTTCCCAGATCTTGCAGCCCGGAGGAAACTGGTGGCAGCATCAGCCTGGGGAAGAGGGGACAGCGTGAGGACTGGTGCCTGCCCTGCCCCTGTTACCACGCAGCCGGGCACAGCACAGGCCCCGCTCCCTGCGCAGAGCTGAGTCATGCCCAGCCACAGGCCCCGGCTCTCGACAGCACCCGCCCCTGTTCCGGGGCCATCGCAAGGCCCACGTAGCTCCAGCAGGCTCAGGCACACAGCCCCAGCCCCGACTTGCCTAGGCCCTGCTACTGGCACCAGCCTGGCTCCCCTTCCACATCCCTGCACACAGCTGGGCACATCTGCCCCAGGCTGCCATCCCGGCACTAGTGGGAAATTGGTGAGACACCGCTGGAAATAGTGACACAGCAAATCCCACCCCCCCTTCCCCCTTATGCTGCTGAGACAAGCTCCCATGTCCCAGGCTGGGGAGCAGCATGGGCCCCCCATGCACTGATCTTACTAATGGCCTGGTGAGACAGGGCTCTTGTCATGGGGGCATGCTACAGCCGGACCCTGGCCCCAGGCAGTGCCTGTGTGGTGCACTGGCCCAAAAGACACCCCAGCCCCTCCACCCCAAGAATGGCATGCAGGAAGTGAAGTGGCAAGTGCCCGCCGTGGGGGAGCATGGCCGGCCCAGACACTCAGGCTATTATTAACTGTGCACTTCCTGTGCATCAGCTCACAGGGCTGGGGAGGAGGGGGACAGAAGCGCTTCTGTGGCAGGACGGACACAGGCAAGGGGCCCACAGGCATCATCTCTGTGACACAGATGCGCACTCCCTCCCTTGGGGGCCAAGACAGGGTGGGCAGAGCCAGGGCCATGGCACACTGTACTAGGCACCTTGCAGCCAACAGGGACACAGCAGGAACGAGCAGCCACCTCCGCCCCTGGCGTGCAGCCACCCCTGGGGGAAAGCCCAGTGGCTGCGCCAGCACCGCTACACCACAGTGCAGAGCAGCAAGGGACGGAGGTGGCTGCGGCTGGAGCAGCGGGTGACCACGGCAGACGCCCGGCACCAGCCCCCTCAGGCACATGAGGTTTGGATGTCACGGGTGCAGAAGCCCCATCTGGAAGCGCTCCTAGCGTGACAGAGCTCGGCGCTGCGGGAACAGGTGCGGGGCAACCACTGGGGTGTCGTCGCAGCCGTGCAGCCTCATCACACCCAAGGAGCAAGCAACGAGTGCACAACAGCCCTCTGCCCGCTGCCCTGCAGCCCCCCACTGCTGGGGATGGACCGGTGGGCCTGGAGAGGACTTAGCCCTATGCCATGGGGCGCCGAGGTGCCTCCCGCTTGGCTGGGCTGACCTGCTCCACAAGAAGGACCTGGGCTGTGCACGCTGCACCCTGTGAGCTGACCCACCGCCACAAGAGCGGTGGCAGGGGAGCCAACAGCCTCCATCAGCTGGCTCAACGCAGAAGGACCGAGTGGCACTGGATCCTGCTAGAAGGCTCCCTGTGGCTCAATTGGGAGCAGTGAAAGGGCAGAACTTCAGCTATGCTGCCGGCACGCCGGCCCCACAGACAGCCCTCGGCCAGGCAGCCCCAAGAAGCATGGAGCAAAGCCGCGGCGTGAGAGCGGTCTGCCGCTCCAGCAGCAAGGGGCTGGCAGCGCCCAGCAGCGGGGAGGCGGGGGCCGCGGGGAGAAAGCAAACAGCAAAGCAGCGTGGAGGGGAAGCGCAGTGTATACTCACAGCAGTATCTGGACCGGACCTGCCCTGTCGCGCTGCCATAGTCCGGCACTTGAGCTGAAACCTGAGCCTGGTCTCCCCGTGGCCCCTCCTGGGCTATCTACTCCCCAGCTTGGGGAGAGCCAGTAAGTTGCATTGCATCTGGCTAAAAATACAGGCTCCCTCCTCGCTCCAGCGCAGCCCTGCAGGGATCGCCAGCCGCTAATGGAATTTGTTCATTTTCTTTCCATTATTATGTCAGATGGGATATTTAATACCAGCCGCCTCCGGAAAGCAGCTGGCAGCTGCCAAGGGCAGGGTGCGGGTCAGGGCTGCTGATGCCATCCAAGGAGGGCAGAGAGGAAGTGCCAGCACACATGCCAGGGCGTCAAGCATGGGCCATGGGCACCACGGGCTGTGGGCAGGGGGCCTGTGGCAACCCTCGTGTCCTCCGGGTGTCAGGAGGAGGGCCCTGGAGGCCGTGCCGCAGCCGGGGAGAAGCCTAGCAGGCCATCCCTCTGCTTGCCAGGCTCCCTGGGCGCATTTCAGAGATGCACGTCGCATCCTCGGATGGCAGACAGCAGCAGCCAGACTGCGCCGGCAGCCCGCGGAGGGGGATGGCTCAGCTCGAGGTGGGGGGGCAGCTGAGGAACTGGCCTGACGTCAGCGTGCAGGTCAGGCTGGCTGCCATGCTTGGGGAAGGGGGGGCATTCCAGGGCAGATCCCCAGCTACTCTGGCACGCGGCGGTGGCTGGGGGCCAGGGCAGGGCTGAAGTAGCCAGAGGCAGGTCAGACATGCCCCTTCTCCACCCGTGCTTCCTTTCTTCCCATTTACTCTGGCCCCTCCATCCACCCCTGAGCTGAGACTCCCTGCCTGGCCCTGGCCTCCTGCCTGCACTCGAGCAGCCAACCTGCAAAGCACCCTGTGGTCCTGGGCTCTGCGCTCTTTCTGCTCCCGGTGCCGGCTTCCTACGGGTCACCCAGAGGGAGAGAGCAAACCACATTGCAAGCCACCGGGAGAGCTGGCGTTAGGCCCCGGGCCCCAGCCCCTGGCTCAGCATGTGGGACATGGTCTCTAGATAGGCCTGCTCTTATTTTGACTTTGCTAGCCCCATTTCCAGCTGCTGCCCAGGGAGTGGCAGCAGGCAAGAAACTCTGGGCCCTACTGATAGATGGGGTGGCTTGGCACCCCACCATGTGCTGTGCAATATAGGCACTTGATCAGAAGTGGGCAGGCAGATGCAGGAATGGGCTGCTCCTGCGGCCTCGTGTAGTGGTACAGGGACCCCAAAGCTGCAGCTGCTGCCTCAGGAAGGACCTCTGGCAGCTGGCCTGAGCCTGGGCACCACTGCTCACAGCCTCCTGTGAGGGGGACAGAGCCAGGCTGCCGTCAGGAAGCAGAGGCCTTGAAAGCAATTCACCCCAAGAAGGCTCCGGCTGGGCCGCCCTCTTCCAAACTCCAGCTTCTGGTAACTCCACCACTGCACAGCCCCGTCCCGCAGCACCAGCCTCACCACTCATGCCCCAGCGATGCCCCAGGGGCCCCCCTTGGGCCCTGGTGCCGGGAGCAGCCGAGGGAGCAGGAGCTGGGAAAGGGATGCTAAGAACAACCAAGCAGAGCCAGGGACCAGGACGCAAAGGACTAAAAGAAGATGAGGGAAAGAAAGCGCACCAGCGTTGCACTGCCCCTGTGCGCAGAGGACAGGGTGGGAGACTCTGCTCTGCCACTTCCCTTCCCTTTGTGCCAGGTTGTCAGGCTAGGAGCCCTCTTGCATTGAGGCTCCCAGCCCAGATCCCCAAGCTGGACCATGCTGGCTTCTGCTGCCCATTCACATGCCTAGCATGGGTGGCACAATGCAACGCGGCACTTCTGAAGGCCCAGGTGCAGTGCACGGTGGGGATGGTGGCTAAGCTGGGATGCGGTGGCAGCACCACCTGCTTGCCTGCCCGCCAGGGAGCACGGGATCACTGGAGGCAGCCACCTTGTGCTGGCACCAGGCCTCAACTTTTGCTATCAGGGAGAGGCACCTGGAGCATGAGACAGCCCTCAGCCCTGCCATTGAGCGGGAACAGCCCCAGGACCTAGAGAGGCTGTGAGCTGATGCAACACTCTGAAGCCCAACAAAGCCCTGGCTTACAAAGAGAAACGTGCTGCTCTGCCTTGGCCCCTGACACCTCCCATGGTGCTGCTGCCAGCATCCCTGCAGCCTGGATGGACTGGGACCCTAGGGCAAGGGCACCTTGTTTCTTCTCCTGGGACCACACGGCAGGGAGCAGCTGTCCCTACAGCATGTCAGCTTGTGTCCACAAGCACCCTCCCGTCTCCCCCCGGAGCCAGAGCAATCACGCCACCCACAGCTCAGGCTAAGGCCCTCGTCGACCATTAGCCATGTCTGTGCTGTTCCCAGCTGAGAAGACAGCATGTGCACTTCCGGCTCTGAGCACTCGTTAGGTCAACGTGCAGTGAAGGCAGGAGGCCAGGACAGCCCTCACTATGGTATGACCAGGCTTTAGCTGTCCAGGCTGCAGGGGAGAGGCCAGGCCTGGGAGGGTCCCATAGAGAGGCAGCCACAGAGCCAGGGCAGAATAGGGGCACTTGGTGCCTGACACTCATGCCTCGTTTTTGTGTCACCCACACCCATTTCTGAGCTGCCCCAAGAGGGATCTTGCCTGCTGCACAGTCCAGCTGTCATGGGGAAGGGCCACGAGACGTCTGGTTGAGGGAGGCCACCTGAGCACAGTTCTCAGAAACGCTCCCTGCCCGTGCTTATCAGAGCAACCAGCCCAGGGCCTTGCATGTAGCCCCCGGAGCAATGGCAGTGCATCTCCTGTGTCCAGCTGCTGCAGTGCACACGCTTTGCAAGTGAACGGTGCCCCTGACTTGGTGCATGGGGCAGTCAATGTCACACTCGGTGTTTACTGCTAACAGCACATCTACAAGCCGAACCCTGCAGCAGCCCTCAGGACCTCAGCTTTGCGATGTGCCTGCAGCAGCAGGGAGACCGGGGCTGAGGGGAGCCATCTGGGTTCAGCACATGGCTCTGAGCCTAGGCAGGTGCCAGAAGGGCCATGAGCCCCATTCCACAGTGGGGGTCTTGCCCTAGGCTGACCCCAGACATCACTCCGTGACCTCCATCCTGTCCCTACACTGATCGTTGCCTGCAAGCCCCCAGAGCAGGGCCCCCTGCTCTAAGCAGAGCTCATGGGACTGCCTGGATGGGGGCCACTGCTGCCCGTCCCTGTACCTGCCCCATTACTCACCCTCCTTCGCCGGCACAGTATCCCCATGGGGGCGTCAGGCCTCCCCTTGCGCTGTGGGGATCTGCAGAGCAGGCACCGCTCAGCCGTACCCAGCACTGTAGCTAGCACCAGTGCGCACAGCTTGTGATGGGCTAGTGTTTATCAACCTGCATCCATGCCCTATCGGGGTGCACATGTGCCTGCAGACCGGCACCAAGGGTGGCTCCCATCTGGGAGATAAGAGATTAGAAATGTCACTAGGCGAGGGCTCATAGTAGAAAGCAACATGCCAGCTCCTGGCCTGGGGCAAAAAAATGCCTGCAAAATGGTAAACAGGGCTGGGCCCAATGTCCAGCCTGGCCCACCTCATCCTGGCATGCAGACAGAGCCCCAGAGCCCAGGGTAGCGGCTGCTCAGGCCTAGGACCACCATGGTCTGTGTCTGCATGGAACCAGCATGAGCCCTGCATAACTGTGTCCCTATGCAGTGACAGCCCCTTCTGTCTTTCCTGCCCACCCCAACAGCTCCTGTATGCAGAGACAAGGAGTTGTACCCCTCAGCCTCAAAAGCCCAGGCCCCGAGGAGTTAGCCGGAGGCCCTGATTCTTGGGGCCCTGCTCCAGGGGCTGGTGAGCACAGACAGCGTGGCTGCTTATGGGGCAGCCTGGCTGGGAGGACAGATTTCCTCTCTCCGTGGGAGCGCCAGAGCCCTTGCAAGTCCTGCTGCACTTGCTATGGAAGCAGCTGCTGCCCTGTGCCTATGTGGCCACGGCTTCCGCATGCAGTGTCCTGAACTGCTGCATGGACCAATGCACATATGGCTTCTGCTTTCTAGCAGCAGGTGGCCAGCTGAGATGTCTGCTAGGGCTGTTTCCAGTCCCCAGTGTTGCCCCACACAGCCACCCCTGCCAGGCCATGACCCTTGGGACATTCTCCAGCCATCACTCAATGGCCCCCACGGACAGGCAGTGCACACGTGGCACCCAATGGGGCTTGGCATGCCCTGTGGCCATGCTGTGGAAGATGAGGCACTGCACCTGCTGAACCAGTGCACCGAGCAGGAAGTGCCTGCAGCAGCGGGTGATAATTCACTGGCTATCGCAGGATGTGTTAACAGAGCCCTATGGAGTGGATGGTGGCACCAGGGAAGGTGTGTGCATGCGGGGGTGCTTATAGGGGGTCCCAGCTCATCTTTGGAAGTGAACAGGGGGAGGCCTAGCAGGGCCATTTGCAACAAGAAGCCCTCTGAGAGCACGATAGCATGGGTTGTCCTGCAATGGGCTGCAGCAGGTGCACTGCTGATGTAGTTGCTTCTTCCCTGGCTTGCTCCACAGACCCCCTGGGACAGCCCCTCTCGCTACCACAAGCCCCATCCCTGAGCCCAGATGGCCATGGGTGCAAGAGACCAGAGTTGAGGACAGCTTTAGTTCTGGGGAAAATCACAACACAGGACAGCAGCTGTAGGTCGCAGACCCCAAACCGCAGAGTGTTAATTAACTGCAGGTGTTAATCTCTAGGCTGCCACGGTGGGTGCCTCCCTCCGAGCAGGGCCTGAGCACCTGAAGTCATCCTGAGCAGGCTCCTAGAGCCCCACGGGTCAGCACTGGGGCCTGCCCAGAGGGAGCTTCAGCAGAGAGAACCCGTTTAGGCTGCACGCAGGAATGCCCTTGAAGGAAGGTCGGAGCTCAGGCAGGGAACAGGAGACAGACACAAATGCAGCTGCTAGCGTCCAGCCTCTAGCTGATGGTGCACCGGTTCCCATGGGCCCTGAAGCTAGCTTAAATCCAAATGCTGTCCTGAGAAAGCCCGCGGAGCTCCTCCAGTCTTGGCCGGACCGCCAGTGCTAGGACCTGGCCCTGTACAATGTAGGTGCTTGGAAAATCTCCCTGCCCCCGCAAGATGCAGCCCATCTGCCAGCCTGCCCCCACTACGCTGCAGGGCAGTTCTGGGTGGAGAGTCTGGAGAACGCTGCAGGGCGAAGGCACAAGTACAGTAACCCCGGTGGGACTGCTCAGGCACTGGGAGACGAGGGCGACCTGCCACGGAGAACTCTCCTCCAGCTACGCAGAGCTTCGCCAAGAGGCCAAGTCGTGTCCCTGGCTTTCTCCCGAGCGGCTTTTCACTTGTGCCATGAGGTAGCTGTGAAAGCACGCGTCACTCCTTCCCTGACCCTGCCACTATCTCCCCTGTAACTGGAGCAGGGCGCTCCGCGCAGTCACTGCGCGACACTCCCCAGCTGTTCTCCTGTCACTCGAGGAAAAGGGGCAGCCGTGCAGCACGCTGCCCCGGGCCAGCTCCGCGTGCAGCGGGTTCCTGGCTGCTGGGCTCACTGCTGCCAGGTGACTGCTAACAGACTGGGAAGCCGCACAGAGCTGCACTATTGGCCTTGCTCCTCCCTCTCCTTCCTGAGCAGTCAAGGCCACTTCCCTGCTTCCCAGGACAGAGGGACACACCCTGGAAAAGACTGGACCCAAAAGGTGCACCTGAACACCTCTCCCCAGCTCCCTGTACCCTGTCGCCACCTTATACCCATGCTGGGGTGCATGGAAGCTCCCCCAGCCCCTTCCTAAAGTACCCAAGGAGTCCTGGGCAATAGTTCAGGAGCCAGGCTTGAGAGCAATGGTCGTTCCTGGGCCTCATGTGGCAGCGCAACCTGGACAGCACGATACTCATGTGGGCACCTGAAGCATCCAATAGGCTTGTGTGGCCTGACATCCTGTAGCTACAGATTGGAGGAGCCACCCCATGGCCATACAGTAACAGAGGCAGATGGGGAAAAAGCCCCTTAAAAAGCCAGAGGATTTGTACCCGGGCTTGCAGCAAGCTCTTGGTGCTGGTACTTCTGTCTAGAGAACGTGTGCCAGCACTCCCTACAGCACGCACACCGAGTCCCCCAGTCATGCTTGCAAGACAAAAGCACATTACAAAGTAGCCGTGAGGTCCTGACGAGTGCTAACGACAGGAAGCCTGAATAAAACTGCAGGCCAGAACTCCCATCCAGCTGCCCAAAATGTTCCCAGCAATTTAGGCCAATATCAGCAAGCTGCTGTTTAAATGTGAACACCTTTCCCCGCCTTCTGCTAAACAAACACCCTCTGGAAGAGCAGAACTCAGGCAGGCCCACCCTGACACCGGAGGAGGAGCAAGATGGTGTCATGCAGCCCAAACACGGAGCCTTCCAACAACTCGAACCCAGCAGGCTGTGGGCCTGGCAAGGAAACACTTTGCCTCGAAATCGTGCAGATTCTTACAGTGCTTGGCACCACGGGGCAACATTTGTGAGCAAACAGCAGCAGCAGCACTGTATGTGAGTGGCAGGAACCTCGTAGAGTCCTGGTGCCAGATGCAGAAAGCATTGACAGGGTTGAGTGTGGAGCCTTGCTGCTGACAGACAGACTCCTTGTTTCCCTGCCCCTGGCTGCAGTGAGCCCCACCAGCTTACCTGCCACTCAGCCATCAGCTACGGCGCTGATTCTGGCGAACCGCTATTCACACCAGACACGGGCAGCATCAGTCACTGTAGTTAACAACCACCCAAGATGGACACGTATGAGTAAAGGTTTGTAGCATCAGGGTCTCACCTGTAACTAAGCTCGCTGTTGCCTGAGCAGTCTGCGACAACAGATGTTATGGCAGAAGGAGAGAAAGACAGGCACAGACGAGGGGATGGAGGCAAGCTACTTGATAACATCTGGCTAGGAAAGATTTTGCTCCCAAGGAACTGGGCTGCTCCCTCCTTCCCCTCTACCTAACACCTTGGCACAGAAGTAACCTGCCTTCCCAAAGGCAGAGGCCTGCAGCTGGTCACAGAGCCGTGTCTCCGGGCTTGCTCATGACAGACTGTCTGAGAGATGTGCACCTTGTGCAAAGGACCTTGATCCTGGTCGGTGTTTCTGGCACTGCTGTAAGATGCATAATCTGTGAGAACACGGAGCCACCATCTGACCAGGCAGACAGGAGACCCCCAGATACAAGCGATGCTCTGGGCCAGTCACCAACTCCCCTGGTGTGTGGACCAGGCCCACCAGCACACCGAGAAGGGGTGCTACGGGGGCTGGGGTGAGTTGCGTGCTGCTGCTGGCATTCCCTGAAGGGATGAGCGATGCCAACTTAGCCACATGCCCGTGTGCTGGAGCTGCAGATGCAAGAGGGGTGCCTGTCCCTGCCCCCCAGGTGCACGAGGTGGCATAGACAGCCCCTCATGCCACTACCTCAGGTCTACACCCTCCTGCCCCTATACTGGTAGGGCACTCCCATGGCCCCTCCACCCGACTCCCTCACACCCCGCTCCCCCAGGGCAGGGGCACCCCATGCCCAGGTCCACCTCCCACCCGTGTGCTAGCGGCCAGGCTGCTCTGTGAGTAGTGTCCCTTGAGCCAGCCTGAGTCTCTGAACACTCCCAGCGCTGGGAGCTTGCAGAGCTTGGCACTGTGCCCAGCCGTGTGGGCCAAGGGCAAATTGCTTCTTAATTACTGCTCATGGTGCAGGTTCCTGCTTTCGCTTGGACAGCTGCCAGTCTGAGAGCCACGCCGGGACCCTCGTCAGCCTGCTGCTAATTGATGCCAACCATCGACCCTGTTGTTACCAGAGAGGCTGCTGCCCTGCCGGGAGCGTGGCTGGCAGCCCATCCAGGGGTCCGGAGGCAGGTGGAAGTGCAGGAAGCCCTACGTACCACATGCGGTCCCAGCCCACATCAGCCACAGCCACACGGGCTCCTCGTGGGCCTTTCTGTGGTGCTGTCACCGCAGGGCCAGCCATTAATGAAAGTGTCTTCACAACTTCCAGCCACCTCTTCCTGCGACTGGGGCCCTGAGGGTGCTGGATACCTCCACAGCCAAACCACCAGCCCATCCCAGCATGATGACCTTCCCCAGATAACATCCAGCTGCTTTTACCCAGGGCTGCACCTATATCGCATGGTACAGATTTCAGTGCCGAAGCCTGGCCCATGCACTGTGCTAGCACGTTCCTCCCACCAAGTGCTGCAGTGCTCCACAGGACAGCACTGAGCCTGAGCTGGAGAAACAGCTCCTCGAAAGGCTGTTAAGCCCACAGGTTTTGTTTAAGGGTAATTAGTGAAGCATCTGCGCAACCCAGGTATTTCTTCTACCTCCAACCCTGCTCCCATGCCAGCATTTAGGACGATTTCCTCTCATGGCAGCACTTCCCAAGGTCTATCCAATGACAGGAAATGCCTCTGGATGAGAGGAGCAGGGTCGCAGAGTCCCTGAAACACTTGCGCCCGCTCCTTCGGCAGGTGAGGACTGGGCTGCCCCGACTCTGCTGGGCGAGCAGGAGGTGCGGCGCTGCTCTAAAATGGAAGATGATCAATGGTTTGACATCCCTCTGGCTGACAGCTTTGCAGCTAGCGCTTGCAGTGTCAGCGCTTTTCCCTGGCCCGAGCAATGCCACCCAGACTGCATTCACACCGGGAACACAGCCTCTTCTGGACCCTGCCCCTCCGCACTCTACAGCTGCTCGCAGGGGGTCGTTTACTGCAGGAAATGGAGCCTGCCCCTGCCAAATGCAGCATGCCATGGCCTCTGCTTCCACGCCAGGGGCTTCCGGATTCATCCTACAGGGGATGGAGCCAGAGCAGCCCAGAAATTTTCCTCTGCTTGGCACTCACGCAAAATCCCAGCCCAAGGATCGAACTTCCAAGGTCAGGGCAGCATCCATAGCATGCACGGCCCAGCTGGCAGGAGGCAGGGGCTGCTCTGAGATATCCGCCTTAGAGGTATCCCCTCTGGCTCCCAGCTGGGAGAGTCTCTGGTACCATCCTAATTCCTGCTGCTGGGAAGCCTGTGCCAAGGCAGAGCATTGAGCAGTCCCAGCTGATGGAGGTGAGCCGGGGACCAGAGCCCTTGCTGTCCCCTGAGGGCTCTCAGTATATGGGGACCAGTCAGTGCCACTCACACAAGACACCAACGCCCCAGAGCTGGGATGGTCCTGAGCAAGGGAAGTCTGAGGACTTCCATGGATCTGCATGCTGCCACAAGCTCTGCCCCTGCTGTATGCACACCCTCTTCCCACGAGAATGGACTGCCCTGTGCAGAATCAAGCCCACGGGCCTGCCCTGGGGTAGCCCAGGCTGCACTCAGGTGCCTGAAATACCCTGATCAGAGCCACGAGGGTGCAAACACCAATGGAAACGAGGTTTCGCATGACGGGTCAAGTGCCTCTGTCCACACACCCACCCCTCCCCTCCAGTCTCAGAGGACACAGCCCCTTTGTTTAGTGCAGGGAGCAGTCAGAGCACACGTCCTTAGCTCCCCTCAGGGCTCACAGGGGCCTGGCTCGTACCCACGCGCACCAGAGACTACCAGACAAGGTCAGCAGTTCTCCTGCATTTGGACTCCCTGACTAGAGCTGCTGGTGCATGGCAATGCACAGCCAAGGCATCTCCAACACACTGCTGCATAAAGTATCCATGTGTCCTGCCCACTGCCACTGGCTCAAGCCTGCTGCTGTCCTGAGAGCTGGACTTGCCTGGGAGCTGTGGGCTGCTGAGCACACTGGACAAGGCCTTTCAATAGCCCCTCTGCTGTGGAGCACCAGGGGCTGCTCGGCACCTGGTACGGTGCACAGGTGATGGAGGCATGCTCCGTCAGCGCAACAGTGACAGTACCATGCCATTTCTAGGGGCCATCTGGGCTCACTGTGGGCGCCCCCGCCACTGCCAGTGCCACCTGCCTTTGGGGCCAACTGGTGAACCTCCATCCCACCCCCCAATGAGAGAATGAGGGGATCCAGAAAAACAGAGACAGGAGTTGGAGGCAAGAGAGCAGGGAAGCCAGAGAGGACAGTCAGTCTCAGAACTGAGATGGGGTCAGGAAGGAGAAAAGAGCAATGGTGGAAACATCAGAAAAAGCAGGCTGAGAGTGCTTATAAGCCGGGACAGCAACAGGCACCACCACAGGGGACCAGTGCATCTTCTTCCCTTGGGCTTCTTCACAGCTGGAGCCTCCAGGAAGCCAGCAGTAAAGTTACCAAGATCCTTCAAGCTCAAGCTAAGCCCTCCACTTTACTCCCGTCCAGTGGGTCCGTGCAGGGTGCAGGCAGGCAGGAAGCCTCTGCTCACCTGCACCAGGGCACGAGGTCTTTATGTAACAGTTTTATTCTGGTCCGGCACCGGGTCCAGCAACCAGGTGCCTTGCGCACGCAGTCATTAGTGAACCAGAGCACGCTGCAGCTTTCAACCTGGCGATGTGCAGAATAATCAGGTTATTTGCAGGAGCGTCTGTCTTGGTGACTGCACTGTTACTGTTTTAGGCAGCGGTCGGACAACTGGTACTTGGCGATGCTGCTGCCTAATTATTTTCCAGAGACTCCAAACAATTCTGGACACCAAATGCTGGCACCCGTAACAGACAGCCGGGGCAGGCAGGGGCAGTGGCTGCTCCCCTGCACAACATCGGGGGGCTCCAAGCTGGTTGGCCAGGACCTCCCAGGAGAGGCTGCCAGCACGGGGCTCAGAGCAGGTCAGCAGCACGCGCAGCCCCTTGGACCTGGGAGCACCCAAAAGAGAAGAAGTAGTACTGCATTTCCCGGGGCAATTATAGCCCAGAATAATGAGGACTGGGCACTGACCCAAGGAAACGCAGCGTTTCAGCCGACACAAGGATCGCTCTCCTAACATGGACAGAGCCTAGCCCAGACCATGAGGGCTCCGGTGGGGAAGCGCCATGCTTGCAGGTGGATAGCGCTGGCCGTGGCCATGGGCGGAAAGGGAGACCTGGAGCGGAGTCCTGGAGGCCCCAGGCCTGGCTGAGCTGGCAGTGCCCGTAGGCGGGGGGTACTGGCTTGGGTGGGGGTGGGGGGCAGCCAGCCCACCCCTGCCCTACCAGACAGGCCACTCGACCCTGCTCGAGAAACCTGAAATGCTTGTCAGCTGCTGCTGCCATGGCAACACTGGAGAGGGAATTTGCCGGCTTCTCACGTGTCAGTCTGTTTAAAGCGTGTAACACCATCGGGCAGCCGGCCCGCATGGGTGCACGTGTCCGTGCTGCCTGCGGACGGTGCCGTGTGGGCTGGCTGGGGTAAGCTGGAGATCCGGGCACCCCGCTGAGACTAATATTTCACACCCGACAAGCCAACGCTTTGCAGGCTAATTTGTGTTATTAATAAAAAATCTCCTGCTAAATGATTCAGGAAGAAGGTGCTGCTGTTACAGTTTGCATCGCAGTTGCTGAGCAGTTTGGGAAGTTGAGTGCTGGTGCCCAAGGAGTTAACCGGGAGCCACATGGAGACCAGCCCTGAAGGGCCACTGGGGTAGCACGTGGGTGCTACGTGCTCCCCAGCACATTGTGGAGGAGAAATGACTCCGGCTGACGAAGGGCTCTGTACCGCAGGGGACACAGGCTGTTTGATCCCCCCTCTAGAGACCAGCCGGGCTCTGCCGCAGGCCACTGCACTGCAAGGATGCCCTCAGGCCTCGGTGGCCTGCACCAACCCCGCTGTCACGGCAGCAGGCTTTCATCGCCTTTTGCTCTGGGGTCCCCCGAGGCCTGCTGCGGAGTTGATGCTGTCAGTGCCGAGTGCTGAACGCTGAGCCCTGCACGGTGCCCATCCATGCGGGGCCTGCGGGCTGGGCAACATCAGGTCCTTTTGCACAGTCACGTGGGGGCACGGAGCAGGGGCAGATGTTTTAAAGTGTCCTGTGGAAGATCTGTGCTCCCAGTTCAGCTGCAGTAAGCATCGAGGCATGAGCCGTGGGAGCCTGCAGCAGGCACCTCCAAGCGCAGTACACACTGCATGCCACCACTGCTGCCAGAGCCCCGAGATGCACCTGCTCTGCAGACAGGTGGCAAGGAGGGGGCAGGAGGCATTTGCTTCCTCCAGGGTAGAGACAACCACCGCCTGGCTAAGAGCCCGCAGACGCCAGGAGGCTATGTGAGCAGGGAGAGCTGGTCTCCACGTAGCCCTGCAGAGGACATGCACAGAGGCAAAGGCCGTTAGCAAGACTGGCATTTGGGAAGTGTCACCAGTGAACAATGCCCCCAGACAACTGTGGACATGCCAGGGGTCGTCCGCCACCCACTCTGCCTGTGTCCAAATGCTGCTGTGTCTGGTGGCTGAGGGCAGCCAGGCTTCTTCACTGTACAAGAGACCATGACTGTTTGAAGTGCCAGCAGCACCCACCTCCGGTGTTCAGCAGGCTCCCAGCGAGGCCAAGTTCAGGGCTGCAGGACGCGTGCCTCAGGAAGGGGGTGGGAAAACACGTGGTGTCATTACCGTCAGCATTTCGGAGCCTTCTGCTGACCATGCTCCCTGGGCTGGAGCCGGCTCCTGTTGGCTATACTCCTCTCGCTTTTTGACAGGCTGATAACCAGAACAACATCTTGCTGTTTGCAGATACAGCATCTTCCCTTACCAAGGAATTCACAACGTCGCCCAGCTGCTCCGCGAGCTGTGCCGTCATGGTTTAACCAATGCACAGCTTGTTGCTGGACAATGACCCGGTAACCCTGCTTCATACGCCTGCAGCGCTGGGAGCACGCAGGGTGTAGGTCAGGGAGAATTTCACATGCACGTGACTCCAGCAACCACTGAGAAAGTTAACGAATTTCATGCTCTGCCCGGCCCTCAGTGACAGCAGAGACAGGAGCTCTTCTGTCCAGCAGTTAAAATAACAGCTAGCGTGTCCAGTGTCACTTTCCCTTTCTCTAACATCGCCCTGTGGCACACCAGTGTCCTGCTGGACACCCCCAAATGACGCCTGCCCCTGGGGTACAACCCTGTGTGCTGTGTGTCCAGTGAAGGGCCTCTCTCCCCTTGCGTCCCTGACCCAAGCACCAGCCCGGAGTGCCAGCCTGCATCCTAACCCTCTCTCTCGGAGAGCTCAGAGTGTCAGGAAGATGGAAGATCCCAGCATGTGATGCTCCTTCCTGAGGGATGGGTCTTATCTTGCCTGGGTGCTGGTGACTCCTGCCTTTAGACAGGTCTGCCCCGTGCTTGTAATGCCCAGCCTGCATGGGAGCCCGTGCCGAGGCCACGCTCCAATAGTCACCGAGCAGTGATCTGTGGGGTTCCTGCCAGTCAGACTCCCTGATGGTAGCAAGGCAAGTGGCTGTCTGGCGCACAGCCTTTCCTGCCTGTGTGCTGCCCTCCGGGAGGGGTTCCTGCCAAGTGCAGCTCCATGAGCCGGGCTCTAGGCACAGATGGGCAGCAGGTATTTTATACTGTCCCTCACCCAACGGTGCTGCAGTTCCTCCTGGTGCAGAAGCTTGAAAGCAGGCGCAGCAACCTGCATGTTCCTCCAACGTGCACAGAAAGCAGGTGATGCTATCGATTGCCCTGTTGCTCCTGGTGTGTGCCAGCCTGTGACAAGTCCAACCTGCTCCTGGAGGGAGCGGCTCTGTGTCAGCGAGCGGCCGCGGCTGGAATCACAATGACCGCTACCTCAGGTTAGCAGTGCCCAGCACAAGGGATGGTGCTGGAAGGTTTGCACAGGGGCAAACCCGGTAGCAAGACTCTTCCTCCTACCTGGCCTGGGCCACTTCAAAGCCAAGCCCCCATGCAGGATGCTCAGTCACTGACAATGTGACGCCACCTTAGCACAGAGGGCAAGAGACAACCCACAGACCTGCATCTGCCAAGAGCCTTCTGCCAGATCACAGCAGAGTCCTACCCTGGCTTTGCTGCACCACAGGGCTGACTGCAGTGTGGTGGGGGGGACCCCACTGCCTTCCCATCGCCAAAGCACGAGGCTGATCAAGGAGAGGCAAGGACAGCTGGCAGCGCCGAGCGCTGCGCTGTTCGAGCTCAGCTCAGCTTGCAGATTGTTCACGTTTAGTAGCATAATTAGAGCGCCCCATATGTCACCGAGACCGCGATCCGTGGAATCCAGCCCAGAGAGACCCTAGAGGCAAATGGGGTGGAGAGAGCCTAGGAAGGGCTGGGGCACGTGTGCAGCAGACTGCAGCTCTGCCAGAACAGGAGCCATCCACCAGTGGCCCAGGCAGGGCCGGATCTGCATGCCTGGATGCAGAATGCAGGGGCACTTCTGTGGAGGCTTTGGCACCAGGGTCAGGGGCTGCGGGAGCCTGCCATAAGATCTTTGCTTGCAGTGGTACCCAAAACACAAAGGAGTATGCAGGCACTGTTTGGAGGCGGGGGGGCCGGAGAGCCTTGCTTTGTCAGCGAAGCCTTCCCTGAGCCCCCTTCTTCAGCCAGGATGCAGGCACCTGTGTGTGACCAGTGAAGCAAGGCTTTCTGGGAGCCAGACAGCCCTGCAGGGTTTGCACAGGCAGCACAGCCTCTGTGCAGAGGGTACAGGGGGGACCCCTCCCTGAACACAGGAACCACATGCACCTCCAAATTCACCATTGACACGTGGCATAAGACCCCAGCCGGAGGAATCATACAGGCAGGCCAATGGAGAGCCAGCCAGTGCTCCTCTCCTGGGACCATTAGCAACACATGCTGTCATGACATGGTGAAGCTGAGCTGCCCCTTGGCACCTGCGTGGCCCTGAGCTATGTCAGGGCAGGGACAATAGGGTGGTGTTATTCCAAGTGGCTCTTGAGAGGGCTGCAAGGTCAGCATCGAAGAGGAGGCTGTCCTGAGCTCACCCGATAGGGTGTCAATGGGATTCTACTACCAAGGGATTTCACTGGGAAATGCGATCCTGCTTTTCTTGCGCTTATCTGCAGTGCTGGGAAGAGCGCTGCGTGCTCCCCATGAGGGACTGTGCGGAGCAGATGAACGGGTGGCTGGATGTACCAGCATTAGTGCCAGGCGTCTCGGCAGCAAGGGCCCAAGGGCAGAACACAGGTCCCGCCGACTGGCTGCTGAACGGGCCCCACATGCACAGCAGAAGGTGCGGGCCCCCACGCTCTGCATTTCCTGGCAAGCACAGCCTGTTGTATGCAGGCACACACCTGGTGGCCTTGCAAAGGCCTGCGGCCACACTGCAGCACAGTCCCAAACCCTGCATCTCTGTTCACTGCCTTGCTGAAGTGACACGGGCCTTGTGATGCCCTGGACATGGGCGCACACGTGCTCCTCCCTGGCGCTGTGTAAATATAGAAACCTCGGCCCGTTCCCTGGCTGCTGCTCTCTCTCCTCCTGCCTCTCCAGACACTTTGCCAAATACCTGGTGCTTCACTGCTGTTGTCAATGGCATTTCATTAGCAAGCCCGGGGGCTGTAACGTTTAGATACCCTCCAGTTAACAGAGTCTCCCGACTCCTGCAGCACCCGAGTGGATTCCCAGCTCTTGCTCAGCTCTATCAGCCACTCAGCAGACCCTGCCAGCCTCCGCTCGGGCTGTGCTGCCACCAGCAGCATCACAGCTGAAAGCACGACCCAGCTCAGCTCTGGGGCAGGAGCAGGTTTTTGCAGAGCGCTCTGGAGCTTCGTGCAGGCCTAGCCTGCTGGGGCATTTGTCAGATGCTTCCAGGCCCCTGGGATGCCACAAGCTCCATGCTGCGCTCGGAAGCTGCTGCTCCATGCCTGCAGGAGCTCTTCACGTCACTGCTCTCAGCCGGGGCAGGATGCTGTCTGGACCAGCTTGCCTGGAGCCAGAAGCAGGGAGACCTGCAGAGATGCAGGGGGACAGAGCACCCATGCCAAGCCAGCAGTGTGGCCACGTGCCCCCTGCTTCCCAGCTCCAGTGCAGATGCATTTCTGAAGAACCTTGACATACTTAGGCAATTAAACCAAATTAGCATAATTCAAACAAAACTTCTAATTTTAGCACTCAGGGAAGCTGGTTCCCTTCGAGCTGAGCTCTGCCAGGTCTCTGCAGCAGCAGCCTCCCAGTGGCAGCTGGGGAAACGAGCTGGGATGCTGCTGCCCTGGAGAATGGCACCTTGGGGATGGCTTCAAGGTGGGGGCTCCTGTGCCAGGCTTCTACCTCTGCAAGGCTCCAGCCGCTCCCCCTCCTGCCCTGCCTAGTCCCCTCTGCTCTGGCAGGCGCAGTCCGAACCCATTACTACCTGAATAATTTAACAGCCTGCAGAGCAGCAATGCAGATTGGCATCACCTGCCCCTCCTGATGGCCCCTTCCCCAGCCTTTTGTGGGGGTGCCTGATGCCTGCCTAGCCAGACGCCTATGCTCTGTTCTGGTGTCATCCAGCAGCACACTCTCCCTCCAGCGAGTGCTCACTGGCTGCCAGGGAAGGACATGGGAGCAGGCTCCCGGCCTTGGCTGCTGCTTTCAGGGCTGAGCAGGCTGCGCTGCCTGTAGACAGCGAGCGACAGGGGAAGATGCAAGGTTCTCCAGTCCAACATACCCTTCCCTATGTGTGCCAGCACTGCCAGAGGGTAAGAGGAGTAGGGTCCTGACGGGGCCCTCTGGGCACCCCCAGCCCTGGGAAGGGTGTAGGAGGGGACGCAGACGAGCAGCAGAGGCCTCTGTTACGACAGCACCAGGTAGGAATGGTGTTAGCCTTCTTGCCACCCCTGAGCAACGCCGCATCCCAACCCCCTGTGACACCACAGCACTACACACCTGTTCCTGGATGGGTCCTAAACACCCTGTTTGGCCAGGAGGCTGCAGTGCAGAAATGTCACCCTGCCCACGACCGTGGTACCAGGCTCCATGCTCTGCCCTCCCTCCCTGGTACTGAGCAGTACCTCCCCTTGGCACTGCTGGATATGGCAGGCAGGGAGGGAGCAAGATGCTCCCATGATAACCAGTGTGTACCCAGAGCAGGGGGGAGGGCAGCAAGTGGCACCGGGTGAGACCGGATAGAGAGAGCAGCGGCAGGGGAGTCCGCAGCAGCCACCGCAAGTCCTACCCCCAGAGCATGGGAGCTTGCCTGGGTCAAGCAGCAGCTGCCTGCTCCCTGCCTGGGCCTTGGCCGGGGGGAGGGAGTCAGACTGAGCACTGATGCTCTCTCTAATCCTGATAGCATTGCCATTGCACAGGGCTTGGTGACAGGTCACATAAACAGTGTCAGAGGGAGTCATTGCATAGACCTCCCTGCCCAGCACTCCCAGCCCCACAACATACGGGCTCTGTATTCATAAAGCCTGCCCAGGATGGAGGGTGGCTTCGTCCTGCAGAGCAGCCAGTGACATCATCCCCCAGAGTCCTGCAAATCCATGTCCCAGCAGCCTTGAGTAGTGCTGGGACTGTCACACTCACCCCGTCTTGCACGCCGGACGCACGTCCTCCTAGCATGGCAAGGACTGCCCCCCAGAGATGCCAGCACCTACCTCCCAGGACATCTCTCCCCAGGCTCACCCCTCACCATGCTCCCCAGCACCAGGTGCCTGCAGCCCCAGCCTGTCATGTCTAGCATGTGCTTGCTGCTCCTGCTGATGCAGCAGTGCTTTCCCCAACCCGTCTGCTGGGTCTGAGTGACAAGGCCAGACCATCAGCAGCCAGGCAACAATCAGGCTACTACCCATGACCTAGAGGGCACAGCGGGCCATGCAGGAGAGGGGCTGGGAGCAAGCCCAGTGTCCTGGCACCAGCAGTGCTGTGAGTCCTATCCAGGGAGACCTCTCTCAGCTGCACCTGCCTCTGCATTTGCAGCATCAACTACTGCTGCTTTGGTACCGGGCAGGGTGACCTGCCGGTGGAAAGGAGGTGAGCTGATGGGGAGGACTGCCCCAGGGACAGGAGCAGGGACACCAGGGACAGAGCTCCTGACTCTCCATGAGCTCCAGATTCTGGGTTCAGCTCAGGCCCAGGTTCCTGTAACCACAAGTCAGCACCAGTCGCCTCCCAGGCAGGCCCCAGCTACACCCTAACCCAAAACCCAGTCTGTGGGCACCTCCACATGCGCTTTTTGCTGGAGGATGCAGGGGCAAAAGCCCAGGTTCATCTGGGGGAAGAGGTAAAGGACACTGCAGAGGAACTGGGCTATAGAGATCAAGGAGATTCCAGGACCCCTTTCTGCAGCCCCACAAAAGGAGATTTCTTTCTGCCGTATCAGAGTAAACAGAATGGCCCAGCGGTAACAATTGAGCGCCAGCGCTAAGAGACAAGGGAAGAGCCCTCGGCTGCTCTAATACTCTTCTGCTTTTGGACAAGAGAGTCTGAAGCCAGGGCCTGAGGCCGTGTTGCGAGACTGCTCACTGATCTCTTTTCAGATCTCAGCTCCCTCCACTTGACCTGGATAACAGTGTGGATCCTTCATTGTTACTTGACAGAGAGACAGTCATGAGGGCAACTGGGGAGTCAAAAGGCTCCCAACTGAATGCTGTGATTAACACCTTTCCTGTTTCCCCTGATCCTGCAGACTTCACTTTGACATGAAGAAGAAACTTTTTGACTCCACAGTCGTGGGATTAGGACCCTGGCCCCAAGGGGTCCATGCATCTTCCTAGCTGCCTTTTCTGGCTCTGCGGACCAGAAAGAAAAAGTTGCTTCCCTAACATTTTGGCTTGCAGCTTTCCCTGTTCTTTAACTCTCCCTTGAAAAGGAGTCATTCCACACGCAGGGGAGGCAAAGCACAACACACAGCAGCAATGCCCAGCTCTCCTCAAGGACTTCTCTCCACCAGTGCCAAGAGGCCGCACAAAGGAGGTCAGCTCGTTACCCCCTTCCCCAGGTGAGACACTGAAGCACACGGAGGTGTGTGCGACTTGTTCCAAGGTCCATCAGCAGAGCCCACGGCAAAGTCCTTGGTGCTGCTGCTTGGCCCGTGACCACCTCACCATGCAGCACAGAGGCAACTTGGGAAGGAACAGGCTTCTGGAAACCTGGCTTCCCAGGTCCGACTCCACCAGCGGCAGACACTGACCCAAGCGTGCAGCTGGGACCAGCCTGTCAGAGCATCCCAGCTGGCTCCTGAACAGTGCAGCCAGAATCTTTGCTGGCCCAGGCAGTGGGGAAGGTGCACAAAGTGCAGGAGGCTGCCAAAGCGCCGCTCAACCCAGACCCCGGTCTCACTCCACTGCAATCACATGCCCAGCTCATCAGCAGGGGGAGGGAAGGAGGCAACCCAGGAAGGGTGATAGCAGAGATGCTCAGCTCCCTGAGGAGACAGACAAGGGCACACGATGGTATCAGCCAGCGGCTACTCTGTGCCCTGCCTGCCTCAGGACACACAGACCAAACGAACAGCCCCTGACACAGAGACAGGACTCGATGATCTGCTCAGGTCCCTTCCAACCCTACCTACTATGAAACTATGAAAGCTTCCCTGCCACATGTCACCGAGCTGGGGTACTCCTTGGCACTGGGTCTTGGGGTCTGCAAGGGCCCTGCCGGAGTCTGCTCCCAGTCAGGCCATCCTGTATTTATCTGTATCACAATGGGGTGGATGGGTCCCAAGCACAAGCCAGGGCAGGCCATGCCAGCCTCTGCGCATGCAGCACGGAGACAGCCCTGCCCCAAGAAGCCTACAGGTTCAGGAGAAAAGAGCACAGGGACACAGAGAGACAAGACGTCCAACATGCTGCTGAGTACTTCAGAGGGCAGCGAAGTGCCTTGCAGCTACGTGGCTGGCATTAGATGCTTTCAGGCACCATGGACCCCCTGCTTCCTGCAGCCTGTCCCAAGAGGCATGGGAGGCCCTGGCAGCTGCACGCACCTCTGCTGGGAAGGTGCTGATAGATTTTGCATACTATCGAGACTCGCCAGCCTCCCAGCCATCAGCTAGGACAAATGGACCTTCCCGCCCTCCCCTAACCCACACAGAGAAGAAGCCATTTGTCCAAAGCTACAGAAGCAAACGGGGTCTGGAAACAAGAGAGGAACCCAGGAGTCCCAGCTCCCAACACCCACCGCTGGGCAACACTGTGCTGCCA
Source organism: Crocodylus porosus (assembly GCF_001723895.1). Classification (NCBI taxonomy): domain Eukaryota; kingdom Metazoa; phylum Chordata; order Crocodylia; family Crocodylidae; genus Crocodylus; species Crocodylus porosus. The sequence continues at coordinate 4,310,216 of NW_017728933.1, read as the reverse complement.
GAGGCGCGTGGCAGGCAGGCCAGTGGGGGAGCCATGGAAGTTGAGCAGCCCACTGGACAGGAAGAAGCAAGAGAGCAGGTTTCCAGCGACTGCCCCTCATTTTAGCAGGACAATGAAACGCCCCTCATTTCTGCAGGACGAGACCCCACGGGGCCTCTCCTGGATTCACGTCCCTCCTTGCTGCCTCTCTGACTGCTGCGGCAGATTCCCCAGGGCTGGACCCTTTCCCCCAGGCCCCCACTGTCAACACATTTCTGAGGGGCAGCAAAGATCTCCCGACTGAGCTCCTGCCCTGGCAGAAGGCGGGCGGCAAACACAGCAACTTTGCAGAGAGGAGCCGCAGCCTGGCCCCTCAGTCCCCAGAGCCAGGGCTGGCTGCCGAGGCATGTGCGGCGGTGGCAGGGGAGCTGGTCCCAATCCATTCATTACACTTCCTCTCTGCCACTGTGCCCAAGACCAGCCACTGAATACATCTTTGCCTTGAGGGACATGGGGGTGTGGGATTCTGCACTGTAAATACCCCCTTCCCCTCAGATGGTGCTAGAGGACACTCAGGGCCCCAAAGATGTCCCCATGCTTCTGCTGTAGGTTTGGCTGGGGGCCCCTGGCAACTCTTCCGTGGGTCCGAGGGTGTTGGCAGCCCCTGGGCAGAGCCGGGAGAGGCACAGCACACTTACAGCCCCGCCCCCCATGTATACCTGAGAGCTCGGAGGTGCCTGCACACAGCGGCCAGACAGAGCGTGTGCCCTGGAGAGCAAACCTGTCACTGGCAGATAATTAAGGGCTTGATTTGGAACCAAACTGAACGCGACTTGCCTGAACACCCTTTCCCTCCTTGGAGCCCTCGGGGCAAATGACAGATACCTGCCCTCAAAGTTGCTCTGTGCTTGGCAGGCTGCTCCTGCAGCTGATGACACGGGGGTCCGAGGAGAGCTGCCTGCCCCCAGCCCCTCTCACCTTTTTCTTTCGGTCCCGGGAGCGGTTCCTGCGTTTGCGGTTGGTTTCCTCCTTCTCCTTCTGCTCCTGCAGAGCCTGCGCCTCAATGTCCTTAATCTTCTTCAGTTGTTTGGCTGCCTGAGCCATGGTGGGTCAGGGCTGCAGTTCTCCTCGCACAGTCCCCCCCAGTCCCCACGCAGAAGGTCCTTTCTCCCACCTCGGACACTGGTGACCCCGACCAGCAACGATGGGGAGATGAGGAGCAGATTGCCAGCCCCGAAGGGCAGCTGATGCCTCCAGCTAGTTGCTAGATAAAGTCCAGGACACCTTTATGAAAAGGCACGAATAATCCCAAGCCCGGCTGCTCCAGGGGTTCTGTGCACCATTGCAGCAGAGCCCGACCGCACTGGCTCATCATTCAGAGTCCTCCTGGTGGGACGGGAAGCGTGGCTGGTGCCGTGTGCTCCCCCCTCACTGCCTCTCCTGCCGCATCGGGGCAATGCAGACAGCTGACCACCAAAAGGAAAATAACTCTCAGCAGTTGGTGCCTGATGACAATAGTGAGGCAGCGAGATGAGAGGGCCAGTGCATTTCCTCTCGGCTCCCCATAGCAATGCATCGCAAACCGTAGCCTGTACAGTCAGGCAATGGCTTTACCACTGCAGTGCTGCTGATGCAGGCACATTTTCCAGTCTCTCCCATCCTCTCCCTCTCACTCACTCTCTGTGCAGCAGCAGCAGTAGCAGCAGCAGCAACCCATCGCTTGCTTGCTCTCTGGGCTCCAATTCTGGCTCCTTTCAGGGACCGTGATGGGGAATTGCTGCTCACGCTCGGGAGACTGGCAGCCTCTCTGCTTGGAAAACAGGCGCTACTGCAAAGGACGTGCCAAGTACTAGAGCAAAGTGCAGCTCAGCAGCATCTTCTCCACACGGTGCCTCTGCTGAATGAGAGCCTGGGGAGGGGAGGGATCTTGGCTGTGAATGGGAGACAACAACCCTGGGCTCAATCTCCCTGTTGGCAGCCCCGCACCAGAAAAGTCAACCGCAGTTCCCAAGCTGGCTTGTGCCTGCTTGGTGCCACCCAGCAGAGCCTAGGTTCTGGCACAAGGTCTCTGGGTGAGCTCCAAGCAGGTCAGTGCCCCTGCCCCATGCCCTATACCCCACATTTCACCTGCATTTACCTGTCTGAGCTGCAAGTGCTGACATGTGGAGAGCTATGTCTCTGAGCCAAATCAGCCTGTGGTCAAGGTCACAGGGGCTCTTTGACTTGGGGCCTAGATGCCTCCCCCAGTAGTGACTTACTTCTCACTGGGGCTGGTGTCGTGGATGTGTCTGCTCCCACACACCTGTTATGTTCCCTCTTCCTGGCCCTGGCCCCCTGCCTCCACAGCCAACTCTGCCTATTGCTTGCCACCTGCCACCTGCTGTTTATGCTTCCCCCACCCAGCCTCTTGGGTCCCCACCTATGCAGGCTATCCCTTGGGCCACACACGTCCCTGTCACCCACCCCTTCCTGGTTTGCAGAGGCCCCAGTAGAAGGATGCAAAACACGGAGCAGTAGGAATGGTCCCTGCAATGCCCAGGATCCAGCTGCATCGGCCCTGTGCCCAAAACCCTGTCTCTGCTGCACAGGATCTGTGTGAGGTGGGGGAGTGGCGGCAGTCTTGGAGTCAGGGACAGGATGTGCCCACTGACCACTGTTCCTGGTGCCATGCCTCTGCTCCATGCCAGCTCCACACACCACCACTGCTACACCCTGCAGGCCCACTTCAAACCCTGGGGATCAGGTCTGTAGTGTGGCAAGAGTCCTTCCCATGTTACTCGTGGAACACATCCCATGTTACTCACCGGCGGGGAGTGATGGGGATCTTTCAGAGATCTGCCGAGATCCTAACGCACAGGCTCTGCCTCCCGGAATACCTGCTGCCTTGGGCCCTGCTGGACACACTTCTCTGCACTGACCTCTTCTCTGCCAAATTTCCTTGCTCCACACACGGCAGTGCTAGAAGCAGAAAGAGCAACTTCACCTGAGGGGCTTGCAGAGACACCTGGGAGGCCAAACCTTCTGGGGGTCCAGCAGATGGTGAGGAATGGGACATGCACTCTGTGCACTGCTTGTGTCACATGCCTGGTGCCCGGGAGGATAAGTGACACACTTAATTCCAGATAAAGCCAGGCACCGCGACAGAGCAATGCAGCGCAGCAGGGACACACACACGAGAACCTTTACACGAGGGGAACATGTCAGGTGCACAGAAGCCCTTGTACCTGCAACCTTGCCCCATCCTGGGTGAGGCCAGGACCTCATGGAAGGAGAAGCAGGAGATCACAGGCAGTCCCAGGAGGACTTGCACATGGGCACAGGTCTGCCATGGGATCTGTGAATCAGGCTTCCCGAACTCCCAAGGCCGGCTTGCTCCCCACCTAGAAATGCTGGAGAAGAAGCATTCCAGCCTCCTGAGAGCAGCAGTCCCTCCCTGCACTCTCATCCTGAGCCAGGGACAACATCCCCTGCAGCACCAGGCTCTGGGCCCTGCAGTAAGAGGCTGACTCACCTGCAGGATGGAGAATTAACTCCTGGATGTCTCTGACGGGCAGGAAACAGCCCTTGGGAATCTCTGAGCAGGCTGCACCCTCCCTTGTCACTGCAGGAGCAGCACAGTTCAGGGGAAAGCCTGAGCCTGTGCCCTCTTGAGGGAGCTGCTGAAATCCACCCTGGGCCTTGGCTAACAAGCCCAGGAGGCACCCTGCAGCTCTGGTCCTTAGAGCTGCCCCTCGGCTCCTAGTGCTCCAATCATCAGGGACCTCCTCCTCCCAACGCACGTGGGGGGAAAAACAGGAGCCAGGACCTTGAGCTCAGGGCCCCTCAGTGCAGCAGCATATCACAGTAAGCAAAACCCTGCCATGCTGCCATGACATCAGCTCACCTAAGTCAGGATGCTCAGCTGCCGCCCCATCAAAGCTATTGTGACCCATGACATTAGGGATGCTGGACTTCTCATCTCTTCTGGCGATGCGAAGGAGAAAGATGTGTTGCACACCGAAGGGATGGCCGAGGTCTGGCTGGGAATCTAGGGTCACCCGTCTCCATCACCAGCCTCGCAGGTTATCACGTATCCTTGCAGCCGTACCTCCTGCACTTGAGAGGAGGCAAGAGAGCCTCAGTTTCTCCTCTGATAATGCACAAGAACTTCTAGCTCCCACGGCTGCAGAGAAAAACCTAAAAACTGTGAGAGTGAACCGGCAGCCCAGGAATAATGGGAAAGAAATGCAACCTCTGGCCATGCTAGAGCCTGGGCCATAGGTGTTGAGCTCCAGGCTGGCAATGCTGGGTCTGCAGCCCAACCGTGTCAGCTCTCCCTTAACTTCCCTAGCCACAGGAGCAGCCCGGGAAAGCCTGGAGCATGGGGTGAAGGATGGTCAGTGCTACATGAGGAAGCCAGCCCCAGGACCAGGCAGGAGCAAGCAGCTCTCCAAACACAGCAGGGAACCAGACTAGGCCAGGAGACAAGAATTCTTCAGGCTTTAAATGGATGGTCCAGGCCATTGCTCCTGATCTGGGCACAGAGGAGGGGTGGGGGCTGGGTGTAGAGGCTTCTTTTGGCTTCGGGGTAGGTGCCACAGCATCCCCAGAGCCCACAGCAGCTGCTCTGGAGTCCTCAGCAAGCCAGAGCTAACCAGGCACAACCAGCCTCCTCCAGAGCTCCAGGCTGGGGCCCTTAGCACAGCTGCCTGTGCAGGGCCAGCCTGGGAGTGGGGGCTGAGCAAAGCACCTACCGGTGACTGCAAGGATGCAGGAGCCTTTTGCAGAAGGCAAGTGGCGCTGATTAGTCTCTTATCGACTCAGTGCCTGGCGTGCTTAGCAAGCGGCTCTGGCGTGTCCCTGCGTTAGCAGCAGCTGCTTCCTGTAAGCCACATAAAGTGAGAGGGGGAGCGTGGAATTGCTGCAGCAGCAGCTGCTGTCTCCCCTAGGCCCAGCCGTATGGAGGGGGAGCTTGGGCTGCACCTAGCAATGCACTGGCTCACTCTGTCCCTGCCTGTGGGGTGGCTGGGCAGGTTGCTGCTGCTCCCAGCAAGAATGCAGGAACGCAAAGAGCACCGTGAAGCTGGGCTGCCTCCCACACCTCGGGTCCCACTACCCAGCTCCCTCTCACATGACAGCAGCAATGTGGACAGGAATATTGATTACTGAGCAGCCCATAATGCACCACTCCACAGTCACTGATCCAGAAAGTCACCTTAGCTGGGTTCAGCTGGAAACAGAGCATGAGTCCCACTGTGGACCTGCTGAGCTCCCAGCCCGGTGGCACAGGTGCACTTGAAGCACTCCTAGCACATGGAGAAGATGGCTGTGTGAATGCGGGGAAGGGGGTCATGTCTGAGCATGGACAGAAATAGCCTGGTGGAGACTCAGCAGTAGCCAAGGCACAAAGTGCTGATGTCAGAACCATGAAACTCCAGATTTTTCTCTGTAGTGCTTGTCCTCGGCTCTTCCTTAACTGGCAAACAACCAGGGAGTGATGGATGACGCGGCGGCAGCAGGCTGTGCGCGCACAGCCTCTCCCGGGGCTGGCTCGTTATGCACACTCATCACATTGCTGCAGCTGCAGAGCCGGCTCCCGGTGCTGGGACGTGCTCCCGGAGCTGCTGCAAGGAAAAGGCCCAAAGCCTCTCCCGGCCGTGACAGCCAGGCCCCCCGGCTCAGGGCAGGAGTCAAGGCAAGCATGCCTCTGCGGACACCTCTGCAGCCACAACAATGGGGCAAAGGCAAAGCTGGGCTCTGGGGAAGGATGCTGCTCCCATTCACCAGCACTTGGTCAAGGCCAGAAATTCCCTAGAAAGCTTTGGATTTTGCATCTCCCTTTCCAGGGCCGTTGGCTGCTGCACCTCATCCCAGGGGCCCGGCACCATTGTGCCCCTACTCTACACGAGACAGCCTGCACCATTCACAACATTGCTGGCAGGAGCCTGAGTGACCTGGCATGACCCAAGGAGCCAAGCATCCAGGCTCCTCCTGTGGAGCTCAGCTCGGGCAAACCTGCCACCCTCTGCCAATGCTTTCTCTCCCCCTTCACCCCAGCCTCTGGATCACAGTCCTCCCCCTCCCAACCCCTCATCCTGCCCACTTACCTGCATCCCTTCTGCCCTTAGAGTTCATGCTTCCCAGCGAGGCAAGGCGCCAGTCCCCTTCTCCCTGCACAGCCCACCCTTAGCTGCTCCAGCTCTGTTCTTGCTCGTGGAGTCCCATGACTCTGGGCTCTCCTGATCCTCGCCCCATGAGGCTGCCAGGGTGGGGATGGCTTGTTCACCTCCTCAGGACAAGCAGACAGCAGCATGTAATGAGTTTGATAGACAGCCTGTTTAAAACACAGAAGGAAACAGTATTTCAAACTCAGCCTGCCCATAGAACTTGCTACCAGCAGGTACCAGGGCTCAAGGAAGGTTGCACATTTAGAGGGAGGATGAGAAACCTTGGGACGACATGAACAAATGCGGCTGTCCCGATCCGCATCTCTTACCTTACTGATGGGTGATTGCATGACCACAGACTGCAGCTCCTTCCAGCACCGCTGGGGCTGCCTACCGCAGAGACTGGACAAGCCACTGGTGACTGGGATGGCAGTCCCTGTACACACATGTGGCACTGCTCCAGGGTATTTTATGAGTCTTCAAGGGCCTCTTCACGTCTTTCTTGTCATGCTCAGCTCCCAGCTGTGCTTCCAAAAAACCCCAAAATACTGATGACAATAGAGAATGGGAAAGAACCACTCCCCTAGCCCCATCATGCTCCTTGACTTGTGCAGAAACCACGAGATCAAGCTCTTGGCTCTTCATTGGCCCCAGTGACATCCCTCTTTGCCTCAGGTCCCCATTCCAGAAACGGGAACATCACAATCCTGCCTCAAGCTGAGGCAGCAGGGAGGGGGCACCTCAGCGCCCTTAGCAGACGTTTGCAAAGTGCTTTGTGCGCCCTCTTTGGGGAAGGGCTAGCAAAGGGGAAAGCCATGCATTACTGCTGTTCTTGGAGCCCTTGAGGCTGGCAAGCTCACTGAAGAGCTCTCACACATCAGTCTGAAGCCAGAGACGGAGGAGCCCTGGTTGCTGGGTGACAGAGCTAGCGATCCTTACCAGCCCCAAGGCTTCCCCATTTCAAGAGCCAGAGCGAGAAAAAAGTAATCCCAATGCCAACAAGCCAGGCACGGCAGAGAGAAGCGTTTCCAGACGAGAGCCATGTGTAAACACCATTGGCATTGCATGGGGTGGTTCCCAGCAAAGGTCTGTGCTACTTCCAGCCAGGGCATGCAGGGGTGTGCACACTAAATATGACAGCAGCTTGCGTAGAAATATTCCCCCAGTAAGTGCTGCCCACAAAGCCAAGCTCAACCCGATGAATGACTAATGTGGTCCTGGCACTACTGTCTGGCTTCTCTAATTGTTTTTCTATGAAATATCCCATTCATTTCCCTTCTGAGCCAGCTTTATTTATTACCACTTTTCAGCCCTGGATCACTCATGTGGACAAGAAGCAGGCGTTTTGGTTCTGGCTGGCAATGTCCTTGCAGTTCCTGTTATTGCAAACCTTGCCCACCAATGCTTGCAATCAAGCCCAGGGAATTTTTGTTTTCTAATAACCCTTACATGGAGGCAATGCCTGTGAGAACCATGGACCATGTCTACCCACCCCTACAATTACTGCATCTGCTAATGTTGTGATGGCAAACAGTTTTCCAGGAAATAAAGTTCTTACTACTATGCTTTCCAGCACTTACTGAATGAACTAAGTAACTACCATGTTCCACACAATGCTTCATTAAATGCTTGGTATTTCAGTGCCCACATGTTGGTGTCAGATACAAACAGTCCATGTAGACGGCTCACATCCTGGCACTACTGCACAGACAACGTTCAGTCCCCTCGGCAGCTGCTTCATACACTTCTCCAACCACAGAGGGGCAAGCAAGTCACCTAAAAAACAAAACAACACAAAACAGCTGGTCCATGTGCCCAGGGATCAGTGCTGTTCTGGACGTACCCCTGCCCACAGGGCTGATTGTCACTGGACCTTTGAGCACCACCAAGATGTCAACCATAAGCTGTCAATACTCCCCATCTGTCCCCAGATGCGCTGACAAGGCTCCAGCAGAGCCACAGCTGGACTGGCCTCGAGCAAGGCCACAGAACAGGCCCAGGAGGCAGGACATCCAGAGACAAATGACACTCATCTTCCAGCCTCATTTCTCATCCCAAGCCTCACCTCATCCTACTGGGCACAGTGCTTGGCTCACAGTCAGGGCTGGGGGAAAACACCCAAGAAGCTGAGGGATTGCACAAGGAGTGGCCGTGGGGCCAGCGGTTTCTTGCTGGCACTTTCATTTGCCTTTGGACTTGGTGACCAGAGCTCCTTGCCCTGCTGTCACCCCTGGCCCAGCGCAGAAATTTGGTTCAGCCTAAGTCAGTTCTCACTTTCTCACAGAAATCCTAGGAAAACCAGGCTCCTGCAGCCTTCCTGTGATATCTTGTTGGCTCAGGCTGTGCACCAGAAACTTATCAAGAGGTGACACCAGCATGACTTCAGAGAACTGTTTTGCTCTGGGAATCTGCCCTCGCAGCAGCCTCATCTCTGGGAACTGCCTGACCAGTCACAGGTTCAGTCCACCCCTCCCCTCTAACTGGGGATGGAGTCCAGCAGTTCAAGCGCTGTGACCAGCCCTGGCTGCACACTCGGTTCTTCCAGTTCTCTCGGGGAACGGCGCATTCACCAATCGCTCCTCTGGGTCACCAGTGGCTGGGGTTGGAGCCTCTGGCTTGGCACCGTGATACGACTCACCGTGCTCTCAGCTCCGCTTGAACCAATCCCATCATCACACCCCAGCCCTTTCCTGCGCTCCCCAGTGGGGCAGGCTTCTCATTCCAGATAGGAAGCTTTGCATCATGTGAACTGGAGAATTTCCTCCAGGCTCCAGCACCTGGTCTGGCAGCAGGGGGCTTGGAGGAGCTACTGTTTGCGAGGGGCAGCTCTCTCCTTGCCAGTCCTTGCTATGCCATCTGTTGACAAGGACTAGTGAGGGGAAGGGTGGGAGAATTTGGAGATGGGCTTGCCAGTAACTCTAAGTCACTCCCTATCCTGCCCTCCAGGAAGCTGCACCCGGAGTATATGGACCAGTGAGAAACGGCGTAGAGCATGAACTTCTGCTGGACCTGGACTGAACCATTCAGCTGCCTGCTTCCAAGGTAGTTAAGAGGAGCAGCACAGAGTGGGCTGGAGGAAAAACCGAGGCAAACCTCCTGCTTTTTGCTGCACAAGTGCAGAAAACAGTTCATGTGCACATGTCCTCAGGATAAAGGGCTGCTTAGGAATAGTCCTGCTCACCCTCAAAATAAAACTTTACCACTGTTCCACCCAAAACAAAATTTCTGGGATTTTTGCATTGTAATAACATCAAGGGACTTGATTAGAAACCAGGATCCCATGGCCATGGGCACAAGGTGAGCAATCAACAAGAAAACAGCCACAGCCCTATGCAGCTTACAATCCAAAAGACAACAGGTGGAATATAGATAGGGGAACTCTTTAGAAAAGCCAAAAATGAGGCTGGTTTTTTTTTTGCTTCTCCTTGGAAAAAAACCCACTTGCTGGAGAAAGGAAGAGGTGGCAAAAATCCAGTGCTGTGTCTGCAAGAGGCTGTGCAAAGGTTGGATTTGTAACCATGATGGACCCCGCAGCTTGGGGGAGCTGTATAGGCAATGAAATGGCCAAGTCCTGCATCAGAGACAAGAGGATTTTTATCTTCTCAGCTGTTTCAGACTGTTATTTTTAACCTAAATTATCCTGCTGGACATGCTGTGAAGATAAAAAATGCTGCAGGCCACACCTTAGTTGCTAAAGGTTTTTCAGACTCCATCTATCTGTTATTGCCAGTTGTGATGATGGCAGGACCTCAGCAGAGAACTCTTTCCCAAAGTTGGGAACCTAATTAGGATGGTTTCATTCGTTAAGTCTTCCTGTAATTATTTTACTGATGAGACTTGAGAGCTCTCAGCCCCTTTTAAGACCATTCTTCCCTTCGATTAGCCTCTTTCAAAGCCACGCTACTTATCCCCTGGGTTGAAGTTTGTACACCAGAGTGCGTTGCAAGCTGCCTCCCGTCTCCTTATTGAGAGCTGGAAATGGTGGGTTTGCTCCACATACCAAAGTAATTCAGAGCAAATCTATCAACCTCACACAGGGTCTCTGACCATCCCCACAGCATACATTTTCAATTTGGCAATCCAAAAGGTCTGCACAGCCAGTTGATCACTCCAGTGGAGCTCTATACTAACACGCTTTGCACCGCGTATTAGTATCTGATTTAAGCTCCATGTCCCATGCGCAATTCTGAAAAGTCTTTCCGTCTTTGCTCCCTAATGGATTTGATTAATCAGTTGTATTTCAAGGCTTTTTAAGGAACGGTTGCTTTGGGGAAACGTCCAGCTCTCACTCCCTGTTTTCCTGGCTCCCAGGGTCCCTGAATGCACTTATTATCAAGTTAACAAGGAGTCCACTTAGATTAGAGTCCATCATAACAATATTCAAAACTACTTACAGACAGAAGACACCACAACCTATTGGAGCAAATGCTACTTTTTAAACATTTCCTAACTTGCAGTTACTGCTTATCAAATCATTCATTTTGGAAACACACATTTTCATAATCCCATTTTAAAGCTACCCACACACACAAAGCTGCATGCGCCCAAAATTTCTGCCATCTATTATGTCAAATCTAGATATGTGCTTTTCTCTTTTGGAATCGACTCAACCACCTTAAGACTGGGAGATGCTCAAGAAGCTTAATTTAAATTTACCATTAACACTGATCCTGCTCACCCCTTTGTAGCAATTAAACCCCTTTTGCCATTAAATATTGCAGGGTCTCATAAGATGAGACGTACAGCTCTAAGTACCAATGTATGTTGCAATACCTGGGCACAAGGAAAGCAGAAGAAAAGGATGCAGGACTGCTTTCTTCATTCGGTTTATGTTACAAACCCTTTACTTAAATGTAACTGTATGCGTGATTTGCAATAAGTGATGCATTTACAGAAGAGACATTTACCTGGGCCATTTTAATTTCAAACACCTACTAGTGCAAATGAACCATGTTCTGGCCTAATTGCTCATCACATTTAATTCATGAAATGAAAGCCACAGTGGTCACTGGAGGACAAACACAGTGTCCTCAACTGATAATCTACTTTATTTTTAGATTTTACATTGAACCCTCGAAGTGAGTATTTTTTTAATCTGGCAGCAAATAAAAATGCTCTCAGGTACAGTCCTTTGTAAACTGCCATTCAACCCAAGCACATTTTAATGGTCAAATTATCAACTCTGTGAATGCACAGGCTATGTAGCATACAGAGGGAAAGGCCATCATTACTTAAATACAGATAAACCCAGATATTCTTAAAAAGCAGAGAATTTTGTACCTAACTCAAAAGGGGAGAAAACAATTTGTTAAAATACTTGACACGGGCTGGGGACAAAGTCTGAAATGTTTCTTTTAAGGGCTATTTTTTTTAGAACAATATCTATGACTACAAATAAAATTTTAGAATGAAATGGCTCTTTCTACCTTAAAAATCTAGCAATACTACTGGGATGGGCACACATGGACAGACAGACAGACAGACAGAAACACACACAATCCTAACAGACCTTTCCTGTAACATTGCTGAAGTATCATGCACAAGTGATTACTGAAAGCTGTGAGAACCCTTATCTCAGGTCACCCCGTCTCAAACCTTACTGTATGGTTGAATAACCTAAAACTGCTTGAAGAAAATGAACAAATCATCCTGGAGTGTTCTATTAGATTAGTTTCCAACTGTATCTTTATTAACTCGTCTCTTTAGGTCTGAAAAATATAACTGCCTCAAAGACAACAACCGTATTGAGTTTAAAGACTAACGATCTGACCTCAGGGGGAGTACAATGGCCTAATCTCACACAAATCAGCATGTATGTGTTCCTGTGCAGACACTGGAGAGTATACTTGAACATCTGTTTGAATAAAAACAAAAATATAGATATTTTACTCGCCCTCAGGGCCCTCTTTATTCATTTTCCACAAGTGCTTACACATGAGATTTGTTTTTGTGGAAGATAAACCTGTGAAAATGTCTATGGAAAGGTTTCCAGTAGAAATCTTTGGGTACCTATCTTGCAATCTGAGATCTTTCTACGCTGTGCTTATGCAGTCAGAATCCAGAATCATGCCATAGACCACCAGGCATACACCTGCATAGACCACCAGGAATACACCACTTGCAAGAAGTAGCAAATTGTCCATTAACAACTTGCCAGCAGAAATATCTTCACACTGAATGTCCCGACTCTGAACCAATTAATAAAAGTCTGCTTGTGAAGCTAGGCAAAAATCCTAATAAACAGTTAAATTATTTGCTACGTTTAGAATGAAAATTTCATCCAGGTAATCTCACAAAGTCACTGTAACTTGGCTTCCATCTAGTGTCTTAACAGCTCCATAGGACTGCAGCGTGCTCACGTGCAGAATCCTTTCTTTCCGGTAGCCAAACCCATTAATATAGTCATTTGTTTAAGAATCAATAGTATTGGACTAATCTTTTTCTGCCTTGATAAACTTTTGTGGTCAGTGTACTCTGCAGTGGTTTGCTGACCAAAATCTCTAGTTTCCATATCCACTTTGTCAGCATAAATCAAAGACAAAATTAATGCGTGTATAATCCAATGTCTTGCCTAGACAACATCAGTGTTACAACTGTTTTCATATATTAGGCCTAAGTAATTTATAGGATTAAGACATGATTCCCAATGTGGTCTTTCTGTCAGAGGGAACAAAAAATATTTATACACACACATACATACATATATGCATATATAATTGTGTGTGCATGCATGTGTATAAATAAAGGTCAGATAAATGTGTGTGTGTGTGTATATATACACATATATATGAAAATAAATGTATGTATACACACACACACTCATATGTATATAATTATTACCTAATTATATTATATATTATAGCAGGTTGGCCACAGCTGTTTTCAAACTTGACTTGCTTGTGGGCGCTTCGTAGTAGAGACTCTGAGAGCGGGAGTGATTTCCTAAAGCAGCCCACATGCTTCACAAATTGCTAAAGCTATGGGCAGAGTATTCTGCAACTAGTTTCCAGGACAGTGTTTCCCTAAGATACTGCACCTCTTCTGGATCAGTGGGCCTTCACGCGAGGGAATCGCACTTGCTGGTCCCCGAGAGCAGTGGCAGGATTCGGTTTTCCACGCCGAGAAGGAAGTAAAAATTCCACATGCACGACAGACATCCAAAATGGCTCAACATAATTTATTTTTTATGTTAAAATGTACAGAGTTCTTTTGAAAGTACTTGCTAGAAAGGGAAAAAAAAGTGATATTACATACAAGGAGAGGAAGGGAGACCAACCGGCCAGGAGCGCATGACATGGAGAGTTACAAAGGCATCTAGGCACCCCTTCCCCTTAGCTTACAAGTCACCATGAACAAAGTACAAAGAGGTTACAAAACAGGAAAAGCAAATATAAACAGACAGGAATAGACTTAGCTTCATTTGTACATGCGGCTTTTAGAGGCATCTGGAGCTCTATTCACACACTCTAGAGATCTCTTTAAAGAGAATTTTTATCTTTCTTAAAATAGTTTTTAATATTCTACAACAAAGATAAAAAATTTTAAAGATGGAATGAAATGAAAAAGCTCTTATTTTAAAAGGCATCAAAGTCACTAACAGTGAGTTTTTTTTTTTAATTTCTTTTAGAAGATTACCCAAGTTATCTTGCTAAAAATACATTTTTTTTTTAAACAGAAGTGAAAAAATGGTAGGTACCAATATTACTGCGTTGGATAATTTCTTTTTATAATATAGAAAAGAACATTTTTTTTTCTACAATAGTTCTACAGTCACAAAGGCTTGTGGAAAAGGGAGCTGCCCGATTGATAAAAAAAAAACCAAAAAACAAAACAAAACAAAAAAAAAAAACCCATACAAAAACCAAACCAAACAGAACAGCAAACAAACTAAATTCACGGCCCTCATTTCAACAGCTTCTCCTCCTGTCTGGAACTCGACCTGTCCCGTCCCCCCCGCCCCACACCCGCCTGTAACCAGGAAGCAAGGACACAGCTGAAGATCTAGGAAGGAGAGGGCAGCACTGTGTGCTTTCTACATGGATGATCTGGAACTGGAATAGTATATACAGAGAAATGGGGTCCTACACAGCCTCACACATGCTCAAAACTAAGAGAAACAAGAAGTGGAAGTCCTTAGAATTCTGCCATATACACCAGCAGTTACTGGAGGAAGGTCCATTTTAGTGCATCTGAAGAAACCCCAACTGTCATCTGGACTTTGACATTTTTTACAACGAATTAGTCCTATTTTTGCATCGGTATCCCTACAGAATATACAGCTAGAGAGAGCTTCCCAAGAAAGGGTCAGTGATGCTGTCCCTTTCTTTTTTTGCCTTCGATGATGAGCCAAAAGGTGCAGCGTCCCTTACACTGTCCCAGAGCGGTGTAGCAGGAAGAGAATGGAGCATGGGATGCGGACCAAGACGCTGCAAAATCCCGCCGTCTTGGTCCCACCATGGTGCGATTGCCTTGCCCTCGCTTCCTCCCTTAATGGAGGGGGCCTGAATTGCCCTTCATTTCCCACACGCTGCCTTACAGGGAATGAGCTTCCTGGGAAATTCTCCAAGGATGGTGTGAAAGCAGGGACGTGCCTATTTTAACACCATGACTTCCCTGGAAGAAGAGCACATCTAGCATTTCCACCCCGCACCGCATGTGCCAGAAACGGAACAGTGGGCAAGGACACCGTAGGTTTCTTGTCAAGACGCTTAAAACATACACTTCATCTTCCAAGATTACATAAGCAAAGGAACTTGGAGGCAGATCCCTGGAAACGGCTGCCTTTGAGCCCAGCCAGACTCAAAGGCTCAGAACCAAGACCCTCAGCATTTCAAAGTACATACTAAGGCAGAGATTGGGATCTCAGCGCTACAGCTGATTTGCAGGTTGTCAACACACAAGCCTGTAGTCATTCTCCTCCTGTTTCTGATGCACAGTACCTGGCCTCTTATCTTTTTAGCAACTGCCTGAGGGTGCACACAGCTCTCCTGTGATATGCTTATGCTACTTTAGACCAACAACGTGGGCGTGCGTCTGTGGGTTCTGGATGGGCACATATTAAAAGTTACATCGTACTTTCAGAATGAAACATAGAGATTCCTTTTTTTCAATTAACTCACCTACAAAGATATCCATGTGGAAAGAATTTATTGTTTACATATATGGTTTATATATTCCAAATTGTACGGAGGGGTGAGGGAGCTAGGGAGGTTAAAGCTGAGAAATGTTCCTGCCTCACTGAGATTAAAAGCTTCTGCTGTCCTCCACGTCCCCTTCCGAGTCTCCCGTAAGTGCCTCCTGCTGGACTGAAGTAGGGGATGCTAGGCGGGGAGCGGAGGGAAGGGTTTCAAGACCCGTTGAGGTGTCAGACATTTTACAGGACTGCAGCACGGGGAGTCGCGCGCAGTAGGGTGCAGGGCGGGGAGAGGAACATAGGTTCGAGAATACAATTTAAAAAGACGATTTCACTGTTACACATGTTCTGTCCGTGTGGTCAGCAAAGTAAGGCTCTTTTTTTAAAAACTATGAATAGATTTTTGTGCACGTTTCCGCCCCCCCCCCCCGAACCAGCTTTAAATGATTTCAGCTGTAAAATGTTTCAGGATTGTGAAGGAAAGAAAAACCCAAAACAAAACAAAACGGAAAAAAATAAACAACAAACGAACAAAAAGAATAAAAGACCAGGCTTCCTAAAAAATAAAATAAACCAAAGAAAAACCCTCTATATCTACAGCAATATTTTAACTGGAAAAAGGTCCGTTTTCTCTGGTTCGTCAGTATAAAAGGTTCCTTTATTTATATATATTTAAGTTTTTAGGTTGCAAGTTCATCTCGCTCATCTTCTCATGTACGGTCCATTGAGTGACTGCTTGGGAACCCCAGCAGCATTCATGTAGCTGTGATGGGAGGGGCCAGTGTACATCATGTTTCCATGAGGGTTTGGCTGCATAGGCTGCTGGGTATAGGCCTGGCTCCCCATCATCCCCATCTGCATCTGCATAGGATACTGTGCTGTCTGGTTCATGTAGGCAGGGTTACTATGGTAACTGCTGTTCATCATGGGTTGTGTCATTCGGTAGCTGTTCATGGCATTCAGGTTCATATTCATGGAGTTGACATTGTACGGGGTGGTTGGCATCAAGTTAACCCCCATGTTCATACCCCGCTGAACAGCCAGTGCCCGGGGCCCAGCCTGCATGGCGACTGCTGGCGGGCTGCGCCCGTACAGCTGCTGCTGGTGTGCAGTTGCAGAGGGCAGTGGTGCCGATTTGGAGCGAATGGAAATGTGCCCCTTGACTGGCATCTGCCCCTGCAACCTCTGTGTGTGAGGGATACCAATGTTGGTAGCGGACATATTACACTGGAGCAAGGGTGACGTGAGGTTCATGGTGGGGGATGCCAGGTTTGGTGGGGGGGTCATGGTGTCTTGTGCTTGCGGTGTCCCAGCTAATGGGTGAGATGGAGCTAGCTGGGCCAATCCTGTGTTGGACAAAGAAACACTGGTTGCATAGGAAGTCACAGCAGGAGAATGGCTATAAGGCATGGCATGAGGGTCCATAATGGTATTTGTTAGCTGCTGCAACTTGGCTAAACTGAATGTGGCTGATGGCTGCGAGTAGCCCCCGGCCCCAAAATCCCCCGGAATCCTCTCGTAGATACTGATGTTGCTGGCGCTTCCCGACTCCGGGATTTCCATGATCATCGGTGCTGGGGTGAAGCTGTTATTCATGCTACACTGAGACAGTGGAGGCTGCTGCTGTGGGGGAGGTGGGGGCTGAGGCTGTTGTGACTGCGGCTGCTGCTGCGGCTGCTGGGGTGCTGGTTGCTGGTTGCTCGGAGGCCTTTCCACCACGCAGCTCTGAGGCGACTTGATGTTGCAGTTGGCTGCAGGCTGGACAGTGCTCTGCTGCATCATGCTGCAACTGTTGCCAATGTTTGCCATCTGCTGAGTGACAACACAACTGTTCTGAGTGAGGCTGCTGGAGGAAGAGAGTCCTCCGTATGAGCAGCTGCTCTGGGAAGAGTTGTTTCCACAAATGCTACCTCCCATGGTGGAGTCGTAACTGCTGGGGTTCTCATAGTTCTCCGTGGTGCTCTCAATGCTGCCAAGGTCACTGAAGCCACTATCCACCACCTGCTGAGAGTGGTCTGATACAGAAGGCACATCCATCATGGGGCTGGTCTCCATGTTCTGCATAGAGGGTGCGGACAGGGATCCTTGTTCAGGGCTTATCTGGGTGTAACCACTCTCCAGGGCAGGCACGTTGGGGCTGCTGACAGAGCGCACAGACTGGCTCGGGTGGGACTGGACAGAAGATATCGGACTGTTGTGCTCCGAGGCATGACAATCCTCCACCATGGAGATCTGAGGGTCCTCGTCTGCCTGGGTGTAGCTCTGCAGGGTCTGACAAGCAGCTAGCGTTTCCTCGCAGTCCTGGTAGGCCACGTCATGCTCGTTGCTTTCTTCCTGCGTCAGAGACTGGACTGCTTGGACCGTTTCTAGGTCTAGCTCACTGTGAGGAATCTCTTCCTCTTCTTTTAGTTCAATTAACCCTTCTTTATTGTTTTGCTCTTCTTCATGATCGTCCTCGGAGCCAGGAACATGCTCTGAGCCTCCTGAGGTCTCATGAGAAGCCTGCTCTTCCTCAGAATCTGCCTCGGCCTCATTTTTGCCCTTTGCATCTTCCCTACTGCTCTGTAGGTTTGCTTCTAAAAAAGACTCCTGAACATCAGGCTCCTCTTTCACCCCATCCCCAACAGGCTGTTCCTCCAATTCTTTCTTCTTCGCAGACTCCAGGTGAGCATCATCTTCATCATCGGCATCATGGTCTTCATTTTGATTTATCACCTCTGCAACATCATCCTCTTCCTCGTGATCATGCTCAGGCTCTTCTGCTTCTTGCTGCTCCTCCTCTGATTGCCTTTGCTCTTCCGATACCCGTGGCTTTTCCTCTACTTCTTCCTCTATCTCAGGCTCTTTGACTTCTGGTGCTGGACTGCTGCTGTCCACAGGAGAAACTGCTCTCACTTCACTGCTTGTTGTATCTTCCTCCTCTCCCTCTCCCACCTCTTCTGCTTCCATGTGCACGTCCTCCTCCTTCCTCTCCTCAGCAAGGGGCAGCTCTTCTTTTTGTTCAACAGGCTCTTCCTTCTCCTGCATCTTGGGTTTGCGCCCTGGTTTTGAATCAGTTACCACTGCATCAACTCCTTCATCCTCGGCAGAGGCTGGCACCTTCTCCTGGTTCAGTTTAAGCCCTGGTTTCCGACCAGGTCTTTTCTTCCAGTGGACTGGCTTGCGGCTTTTGCCTTTTGGCCATCCCTTCTTCTTTTTCATGGGGGTAGAAGTATCCGGCTCAAGGGGAGAATCTGTTGCTTCACATTTTCTCAGCAGAGAGACTGGCTTCAAGGTAGGGGTGCCTGAAAACAAAACAAAAACACTGCTCAGCTATTTCCAGTTACTTTCACCTTTTTCTCCCTTGGCCCTGCCTTCAAGGAAGTGCCTCTGCAGAGTCCCAGACTACCCACCCCATTTATTAATCTGTCTCTACAAACTTTTTAAGAAAAGAGCAAACTCTTCACTTTCCCCTTGTGCAAAATGTGCACATTAGCAGCATGTGACGTGAATCACATGTGCCAAGAACACCACCGTTTTCCAGGTCTCTCTATTCAAAATTTCAACTCCAAAAATCAAATGACTGACAATGCTGGAAATAGTAGAACCACAATACCATACGTTCGAGCAGAAAAAAGTTCCACCTAGGTCAGTGTCTTCAGCACCTACAAAGATGGGATGCAGGTAGGTTTATACTTATTTCTGAATCTTGCAGGTCTGCTGAAGAAATAAATTTTTCTCCTTCCAGTCACTGCTGAAATTTGTTAACATCAAACAATTATAAAGATACTTTAATGGGGCAGTTGGTAAAAGTTCTACATCTGAGTAAATATCAAAAGGCAGCCAAATCTGCCCCCTCATCTGGATTTTTTGATGGGTTGCTTCTCACATTTCAGCTGTCTTTCAAATTCTGTAACAGCTTCCTAGATTATAAGGCCGAAAAGGACCCCTGTGAGAATCGATTCTGACCTCTTTAACAGCCACAGAACTTCTTTGAATTAACTCCTGCTTGAACAAGAGGACAGCAATTAGAAAAACCTCTAAGCATCCCTCAAAAATTCCCAATAATGGAATCCACCACAAGCCCTGGTCAATTGTTTCAGTGGTCAATTTCCCTCATTATTTTTTCCTTTGCAGGGTAATTGTTTCCTCTGTGTAAGAACGCCCAACAGTCCTTATTCCTAGATGTCTTGCCTCAACACTTGGCTGTACGTGTAACATGTGCATTGTTTGCTGCACCTAGTTTACCCAGAAGTCCAGCTTATTCTGTATAACTGAACGGTCCCATTCATTATTTATCACTTACCCACAATTTCTGGGTCCCCTGCAAACCTTATCAATAATGATCTCCTAGGCCATGGATAAAAATGTGAAAGAGCAATGGCTCAGAACCAGTCCCTCGGGGACTGCCCCAGAAAACAAAACTGGCTAGAGGAGGTTTTCCTGTTTACAATTATGTGCTGACAGTTATGAGCTAGCCAGGTTCATTCTGCATCATCCTACTTGCTTAATCAAGATGTTGTCTAGTAATAAATTAAATCCTTAAAAGGATGTGTGTGTACTGCTGGAGCACCATTACTTTTATCAACCCCAGCTTGTAGTCTCATCAAAACAGAAAGACAGCCAGTTCTCTGACAAGATCTGTTTTCCACAAACCCGCGTTTTGTAGCAAACGCCAATTTTAATTCTTTAGTCATTAAATCCCCTATTGCCCATTTCATTATTCAATCAGGATCCATTTCAGGCTGACAGACCTATAATTACAAGGTTCATGCCATTGACCCTTTTGAAATACTGACACAACATTAGCTTCCTCCCAGCCCTTTGGAATCTCTCCAGTGTTCCAAGACTTATTAAAAGTCAACATTATGGTCCAGAGAGCTCTTTGTCCAGTTCTTTCGAAACTCTTGGATGCTAGTTATCCAGACCTGCTGATGGAAAAAAGTAAAAGTTTAGCAGTTACTGTTTAATATCTTCCTAAGTTGCTGCCGGAGTGGAAAGTATTTCATCATTGTCCCTGGACATAGCTACATCATTTGACTTCCCCGCACACAGAACACGAATGTTTATATTTCTGCATTT
This sequence comes from Crocodylus porosus, assembly GCF_001723895.1. Lineage (NCBI taxonomy): Eukaryota > Metazoa > Chordata > Crocodylia > Crocodylidae > Crocodylus > Crocodylus porosus. Next base: position 4,289,897 of record NW_017728933.1, on the reverse strand, counting down.
CCTACCATTGTTTTTATCCTGAAGTTCCCTGTCATGTTATGCAATATCCCACCCAATTCTTACCAGCTGTTCTTATACTAAACACCCAATTACAAAGGCAACTGTGTCATCCATCTGACTGAGCAGGGCTGGAGGACGTGGTCTCAGTAGCTCACAAACACTTCTCACGGGCATGGTCATAGGGAACATGGCAGAAACCCTGGCCTGCTATGGACCTAACACTTCAAGACAGCGAACGTGATCGACATCCCGAGCAGTTGGCCCAGGCCCTTTAGGCTCCAGTCCTATTGGGTATAAGACATTCAAACTTTATAGGCCAAACTACTGACATTTCTACTAAAGCACCAGTCCCATCTTCACATGTAGATGAGAAAACTGGACATTCATTAAGAAGTACAAATGGATGTGCAAAAGTCTGTCTACAGGGATACTTAGGACTGACCTCAAGGTCACCCTCAGCCAGGCTGACTCACATAACTCTTTATCTGTACTCTACCTAGCTATTGACCCTGGTTAACCAAAACCCACTCAACCTGTACTGAGACCAAATTTCAGAAAAACGTGATGTTTTTGAGAAGTTATACATATTTGCCAAGTTCTTTTTTTCTCAGCTTGAAGGCAAAATCTGGAGAATTTGACTAAGGCTTGAAAAATCCTCAAGTCAGGTCTCAGCAGGAAGCTTTTTTTGGCAAGTGACAAATCCCTGCAAAATATAGGGCTTTTTGAGAAATGACCATAGCCGCCCAATTGTGAAGAGAACCTTCCAGATGTGAACTGACTGTGAATGAATATGGCACTCTTTTCCTGAATATAAAGCTTGACGCTGCCTGTGCCTTTGTTCGGGGCTTTCCAAAACTGTGGCAAATTAAAAGCTAATCGGAGTCTGCTGAAGCTTAGACTGGTGAAGCTGACAGATCAGGGCAACTTCAGTGAGTAGCTACTACTCAGGAAATCTACCCGCAACCACAAAAAAAAGCTAGTCACTAAGAAAGTAAGACAGAGAACATTTGGGCGGGGGGAGGGCAAAGACGAGAAGAGAAGCAGAAACTGCCTTTTTGCAGAAATCTGCAAGCTGAGAATCCCACGATACTGAATTATTTCACCAAAAGGGCCAGTAATGAATTTGTAGGTGATGACCTCTGAACAGTTATGATGCATTATCATATTTCCTTTCTTAAAACCCATAGCTCTTTTACATTATATGTGCAATGGTACACCCATCAAAAGGTGTGAGAAGGAAACTTTCTCTCTGCAATTCCAGGTGCAAAACCACCTGAAGAGTGTGCTCAATTTTGGGGCACAATTACCTAAGAGATGTTGACAAATTTGTAAGAGATAAGGAATAAAGCGAGAGTGAACGCACGTGCACCAGAGGTCAGGAAGAACTGAGTTAGGAATGATTAAGAGAAATAAATATGGGAAGATTGGATAAGGCAACAACTACAAAGACAAGAATGATTCAATCTGGTAAATGGGCATAATTTAGAAAAACAATATGAAAAAAATGTAGATTAAATATCTGGAAATACCTCCCAGCAAGAAAAGCATTATGCTACATAATCATGAATGTGTTATTGCTTTAGATGGACTGACAACTGTAGCAGAAGGCAGAGATGGGGGAAGAACTCTATTGGTTGGGATACTCTCTGATAATGCATGTCACAAGCCCTACTGGATGTACAACTTGGTTGAGCTTCCCCCCCACCATTAACTATTGCACGTCCTGGTTCCTCAGTTAGACAACGCATGACTTTAATGCTGCATTTGCATTTTTTGAGTGAACTTAAATGAGGATTAGTGCCACAAGGATTCAATGGGGACCAGTGCTATATAAATAGCAAAGATAGCTATCACCGTATCACTGCTCCTTCAGCATTTAGGTACTGTTAGAGGGAACTTTCCTCCGCTAATCAAAGGCCAGTTGAGTGGTATGAATAATTTAGGTAGTTCCGATAAGAATTATTCAAGGTGGAATGAGAACATCATACATCTGTTTCTGCTGCTCCTTTATTTTTATTTGGCTGTTTGCCGCATCCAATGCAGGCAATCAAAGAGTTCCCATGAGGAATGTGATACACTGGGCAATAACAGAACCTCCAGCCACTGCAAGACAGGTGAACGTAGTGAAACACTTAAATGAGAAATATTCATTCTGTAGTTTAACAGTACGCTAAGAGCCCTAGTTCCGACCCGGTGTCTTTTTGCTGCCTGCATTAAAGGCCTAGGATCAGAGAACTCTGGAGAGGGAGGACAGAGAACGAGTGAGTACCTGCATTAGAACAAAGGATCACAAAACAGACTCTCACCTAGTCCTCCTTTTTCATTTGGCCACTGCCCATGGAGGCTGCTCAAAACTGTCTGTGGTTTGGTTTGCTTTCATTTTTTCTAAGTGACTTCTCTGTGTAACCAGGCACAGAAATCTACTTCACTAAAGAAGTAAAGGGCTAAAATCTGAAGGTGCCATACTATCTTTTCACATGCTAATAGGATGTTTAAGTATAAAAATCACGTTTTCCATACATGTGCTGTACATTTGAGGAAGGCATAACCAAGAATGTGTGTCCTACCCTGTAGTTTATCTGGAAATTATATGGCAAAGTAGACGACCAGTTCCCTCACGAGAGATACAGTCTATCAATTACTGATATCTTCATCTAACTCCAAGTGCAAATTCACAACACGCTTATGAAACATACCGTTAGTGTCATCAGAATCCTCTTCATCTTTGGACTTCCTCTTCGAGGAGGGTCGGCGCCTGAGGGTATCTGGTGGGGGTAAGTGACGAAAATACCCCCTAGGGAATAGCTCGCTTTCATCCTCTTCCTCTTCCTCCTCTTCCTCAATCTCAAAGGTAGGCTCTAATCGGGGCATTGGCCTCTCGGAGTCCGAGTCCTCAAAAGGCTCATCCAACACCTCTGTGGTCTCGGAGATTGTTTCAGTGACAACACTGCTGTTGTGGTGCTTGCGCTTACGTACTCGCCTCTTGCGATGGAGAATTGGTTTCTGAAAAAAAACATTTGAGTAAAATCAATAAAATTAAGCAATGAACAATGAAAAAACAGGTACCTGAATTTTACACTATGGATGGGACCAGAAGCCTCCCCTCTGACATAGAGACTCTGGTCTAAATTATACACGTGTTAACACAGAGTAAAGGCACTGGCTTACATAAAGTTTTCTAGCTTTACATCAATGTAACACAGCAGAATCTGTTTATAAGAGCTGATGGACTGCAGGTACTCAGTGAACTACCGTATAAGTGTTTGAAGACCAAAGGACTTCACCTACTAATGACATTTCAGCATAGATCCACTAACAAGGTCTACTGAGTGCTATTACTATGAAAAGAATTGGCAAGAAGATGGCACCAGACCAGGGAGAGCAAATGCAGCCCACAGCCAGGGACAGAGGGATCTTAAAGACTCTGTAACACGCACCTTTCGTTTTAATGTTGGCTTGGTAAGAACAGGTGGAGAGTTGGACCGAGGACTCACAGGATCATCATCCTCCTCTTCGCTACTCTCACTAAAGCACCTCAGAAGAGTCCTATCACCATCGCTGTAGCGGCGGGGCAATCTGTCACACTCCTCCACGAATCGGCACTTTGGTGGCTCAGTGTTCTTCTTTAACTGTCTTCTCAACATCTCCATGCCTTCACTGTATCGCCGCCCAGGCACCAAGGACTTGTCACTTTTCCCATACTGTCCCTGTGGGGCTGCAGCCTTATCCTCATCTTCCCCGTAACGCCCCCGGAGGGCCGGGGATTTTTCTTCACATTCGCCGCATCGTCCCTGTGAAGCTGCCGACTTCTCCTCGCATTCGCTGCAACGGCCTCGTGAGGCAGCCGACTTCTCCTCGCATTCGCTGCACCGCCCGCTAGGAGCTGCAGACAGCTCCTCTAGGAACAGTTTCTGTTCCTTATCGCAAAAAGTTTCCTGAAGCTTTTTGCCCTTCCGGCTCCATCGGCCCCTTCGTGATGGCTGGCTGTTTGCAGGAAGACTATCCAAAGGAAGAACTTGTTTGTTTGGCCGTACTGAACTGGCTGGAGCAACAATGTCTGGCTTTTTTTCATTCTCTGGAGGAGAATAAGGTTCTTGCTCTTTCTTCTCCCAGGAGGCAGGTTTCACCATCTATGTTGGAATAAAAACATGCATTTCAGATTTTCTCTTTAAAACCTATCCCAAATTCTACTCCATAAAAGCTGTTGACCAAGGCAAAGGGCCCAATTAGGAAATAAGCGACTCAAAAAGGTGACAGAAGCTTCTGCAAACTGGAGAAAGGCAGATGGGGAGAATGTCATAGAGCTGCAGAAGGACTCCCAAATCCCTACAGGTTGAAAAAGTATCCCCACCTGCTCCCTGACAATCAAGCTCAGCTAATAGCGGCCAAGAACATACTGATACCTATCGGAATGAGGAGAGAACTATGTTACGCCTGACCCCTGTACCTGTTTGTGCTCCCAGGGAACCGACAGCTTTTTTGCGGCTATTGCATGTGGCTTTAAAGAAGGAGAAATAATTTTCTGTCACTGTGCAATACCCAGGGAATTTAACTCATAATGCAAGAGTGGTGCACAGTCCTTCTGTCAGCCAGAGCAAAGCATTTCACTTAGGTCACATGTTTGGTCAATGACAGATGCAAAAGTGGCTTGTTTAAAGATACAGCTTGTCCTGAGGCTTTCAGCTGTTCTGCAGACAGGTCCACTGGGACAGAAATGTGGTGGTTCTGGGTGATCCTCAAGGTTGATGTTTGCACACTGTAACATTTGCTTTAAGTGTGAATGTGAACAGGCGATTCTCAGCTAGGGTGCCATGACATCCTTTCAAAAGTTGTTGTGGGATGCCACACAATATTAGCACTATTAAGTGTGCAAATGCCTATGCACAATTCAGAAGATAAACCTAAAGTTTTCAAACAGGAATTCAGTGTTCAAAACCCACTCTGACCCTGTTGTGGTCCAAGTTCTTTGTACTAAAAAAAATTGCTGTATTTCCATAATAAAAAACTAGTTAAAACTAAGAGCTGGCATTTTTTCTAAGAGGCTCCTTGAGTCTAAAATGGTTGAGAATCACTGCCCAAATGTTTTTATTTTTCCCTAAAAATATTAAGTTTCCATTTTTAAGAATTCCTTTCTGCGCACAACCTGGGGCCAAGGAAATGCAAAATGGAATGAAACATTTCCTTTGATTTTAAAAGAACAGTGCTGTTCAGTGATGGACAGGAATCTCTTCAGAGTACACTACCAAATGGTACAAGTTTGGGTGTCTACTTCTCTCCAAACTCTGTGCCATGTGGCTCCCTCTCCTCTGGTTTCTGACCTGGAACTGGGCAGGTAAATAATCTAATCCATGCCACCTTCTACAATTCAGGAAGATGCTAAAGCCTCCCATTCACACATTTGGATTGGAAACAAAACACTGTGACTGTTTTGAAGAGAATTAAATGGCATACTACGGCTTACATAAAAGCAATAGATTCACTCTTATACTGGCCTCTAGATCTCTTTCCTTCTGCTGCTCTTCATTTTCTCCTTCCTCAGTCTCTTCTTCTTCATCCTCAGAGACAACAGAGTTGGAGACAATGACAGGTGTCCAGCGCAAACATTCTGGATCTACATCTATGGATCGGACATGCATCTTGAGCTTTGCCATATGTTCCTGGATAAGTTTCTCCCGACGAACAATCACAAATCTGGAAAGAGAGAAGGCTCTTCAGACCACAAACACTGAGGTGCACACTGCTGACAGAGACACAAGAAATTAATGCAAAGCAAGGTCTGACAGAAGGATCCATACATCCTTGATCAATGCCATTGTGTTTAGCTTCAGCAAACAATGGGAATGAAAGGTACAGATTGTTAAGAAGACCTTCTACTATCTGTGACATCCTAAAGCTGGCAGGAAGAACATCTTCAGCCTTCAGAGACAAAGTACTGTGGTCTCTCCATTCCTGGGCAAAGATAAAAAAGTTACACTGCTGCTATAGACTAGTCTGGAAGGTCAGGATTAGGGCAGCGTTTGTTGTTAGAAGAGGGTGCTAAGAAAAGAATGCAAGACTAGGGGTATAATGGGTAAAGATGCATCTTAGAAAAACAAAAGATACTCTCTGATTATTTGTGGACCAAGGCAAAAGTTTTCTTTACTGTCCAAGCACTTGGAACTGGTCTCCCAAGAGAGTAGCCGTGGAGACACTTGAGCAGGAAGGCATGAGCACAGTCCTCCCAGCAGTGCTATTCAAGAGGATCTGGGCCTTGGTCTGGGAAGCAGTTGGGCCACTATACTCACTGGTCACTGCGGAAGTCAAGCATTCGTAGGTGGTGCAAGGTGGACGTGATGTCTTGAGGGCAGATTCCAGTCAGTTTGCTTAACTTCTTGATGCTTAATTGCTTGTCACGGTGATGATAAAGGCACTCCAGTATTACACTTTTCCAATAAGCCATGTATGAGAGACGGCCCAGATCAGACAGTGGCTTTTCTGGTGACCCTGCTTGACCTTCACGCTTTGAAAGCAGATAGCCTAAGGAAACACAGAGTAACTTGTCACCAGGACTACATGATGCAGCTACCAACTTTTGCATCCTAGCCCAAACCAAACTCATAAAGGAGCTTCTATGGTGGCATTCTTCCCACATAGGGCTGAAAGTATTTGAAAGACGAGGCATAACTGCATTCCAAGAGACACTGATTAACTGGCTACGCTTCTTCCACCTATAACTTTTACTGTCCTAGAATGCATTCAGAAATCTGTAGGCCACATCCTACTTATGCTACCAGTCATGTGCTGGTGCTACCAGACGGCACCAAGGGCAGCTATACACATGCCCAACACCTGCTCCAATGTGTTCTAATTAGAACACTCCAGCAGCCTTGGTGTCACATGCATTCAGGATCCCTGCGTTTCAAAATGGGCAGCAGGGGTGCTTTAGTTAAAACTTGTCAGAAGAGCTTTAGTTAAAGCATCCCTGCCACTATTTTGAAGCACAGGATGCTGAATACATGACACGCTGAGGGCGTTTTAATTAGAGCAGCTCCTGAATGCTCCCCCCTTCTCTCCCCGGAGCATGTGTAAAGATGCTCCAAGTGCCTAACTAGAAAAGTAAAGACAGTGTGAAAGCAGACTAGGGCAGACTTGCAGCTTCTGAGTATGAAGAACAGATATCAGAATTTTCAAACCTAACTATACTGGAGGTGAGAGCACACCAAAGATGCTACCATGAGATACGCAAGGATGGGAATTTATGTAGAGCATAAGGAGGTGAACAGTTAAACGATGAATTGTTTAACCGATAAGCCTAGTGATAACTGGTTCTAGCCAACCGGTTATTGTTTAACAGAGGTGCAGTCTGACAGGGAAGGGTAACCACGTGTTGCCCCAGCAGGAACAGGAAAGTGGCAGGCCAGGTGGGAGGGAGGGAGGAAGGAGGGGAAGACTAGTACCTATGCTAGGCTCCATGGGACCTTGGTGCAGCCGCTTGCAGCTTCCTTGCCACGAGCAGCCTGGGGTCTGGGCAGGCCCCTGCTGCCTGCCACAGAGCCTGGGCTGCTCAAGGCAGGCAATGGGGATGCTGTAAGCACCTGCCCTGGGATCCGCAGAGTTTAGCAGAGCTGGCAATTACCTGGGCCTGTGGACCACTTAAGGAGTTTTGGTGAGCTGTCCCAAGCCAGGTCAGCACCCTCCACACCACAAAAACTCCCTAAATGGCTCTCCACCATGCTGGGCTGTGTGGGAGGGACGGACCTGTGGGCTGGTGGGGAGCAGCATCCAGGAGCAGGACAGGCAGGCATGGTCCAGGATCTTGGGACAGTGACAACACAGGCTGAGGGCAGAGCTCTCTGCTTCCTGCGTGCCCCACTTCTGGAAGCAGCTCCCCACCTGCCCAAGTTCTGGCTGGTCTCCCTGGAGATCCTGGGATCACTGGGCAGTGACAGCATGGGGCCATAGTCCAAGGCCTGGGACACAGCAGCAATCTGCTCCTGGCATACCACTGCCCATGGAATCAGTGCCCATTGTAGAGACATGTAGGCAGTGGACTGTGGGTCTGCCCTGACCCCTAGCCCCACAATTCCAGTCCTAGGACTGCCCACCCATACTGCTCCCAGATGTCACTCTCCATCAACCCATGGTCCCATCCTAGCCACTTGGCAGGACACCTTGCCCACGTAGGTCCCACCCCAGCAGTACAAGGCAGATGTGCCAGGGTGCTTGGGCAGCTGGTATGGGTCTGGTGGTTGCCGCTGGGAAGTGGAGTCTGGCTGCCCTAGCGCCCCAGCCCTGCTGTGTGCCCAGGAACCGTGGGACAAGCCATTGGGCCGGGACTGACTGAGGGACCGGCCACAGCTGGGACAAAATCTCTTGGCAGCTAGAACTGGTGGGCCATATTTTGCCCACCCCTGTATTAAGTACTAGTCCCCCCATCCCCTCCCACCTGTCCTGGGGTTGTCATAATGATTAATCATTTAACTGGTGTAATTACAAGAGGTTAAATTGATTTTTTTTTTAAATTGGTACTTACATCCCTAATAGGGCATCAACTACTCTCTGGCAACTGCCTGTGTGCATACTGTTACCCCAAGACAAATAAAAGTGTAAGCTACATGGTCATCTTTCACAGACCTCAGGGTACAAACAAGCATGTGGATAGCTACCCCTGAGTAGTTAAGGTACTATAAAACCCCTCCCTTCATTTACCTCATAACTTGCTCATGTGCCCATGCCCTGGCATTATTATACCAGCATGTCTCTCTCTCTGGACACTAGCTCCAGAATTACCATGTTCACAGGGAAAGTGATACAGGTAAAACAAGAGTAGTATCTCAATTACACTGAGATAGCTTCGCTGGTAAGCTGCCCTTAGCAGGCATGTCCCTGATGGGCATCAAGGTACTGACCAATGTGCAGGGTGCATTCCCATTTGAGTCTGCAACTGTTGCTCAGGAGAAAGATTGAGTTGATGGCAAATGCAAACAGACTTCAACTGCAAAACTGGCAGGAGCTTACAATCTATGTGCAGGTGTTTTTATGACCAAATCAAAAGCTCACACAAACTACTGGCAGCACCTGCTTCACAAATTATCTGACACTTAATTTGGCAGTTGGCAGCTTCCATAGGTAGTTTTACTTTTTCAGCAAAAAACAGCTATATGAGTAGGGCAAGCTTCTGCCAGGAGAGCTGTGCTGGTGCAACTTCACAGTTTTTAGCATGAGGCATTTGTGGGATTCAGAGGGAGAATACTTAATTTGCTCCCACCAGAACAGAGAGCAACTCTCAAGTTTGGAGGGCTTCATGTGCTCCAGAATATGCTTGTTCCGAGAACCGTTTAGCACAGGAAAATTACTAGAAACCTGCGTGTTTCCCCCCCGATTCAGTCCTTTCTTAAAAACACGAGATGAACCAATATGAAAAGGTGAAAAAATGAGAAAACAATCCTTACTGAAGTCAATGAGGAACCTGCCATAGCCCTTACGCTGGTACTGGGGGAGAATCATTATACAGGAAACATTGTACTTCTGTTGGCAATGCTTCTCCTGGTAGAGGAAAGAGAAACAGACTTTCAAAACAATGGACTGCTTAGACAGAAAAGGAGCCATTGCGTAAGAGCTAGTAATTAACCCTGAGCTAAAGACCAAAAATGAAAGCCATGCTCACAGCTCCTTGGGGACTTCAATGCACATCAGCAAAGGAAAGTCTCCAATGACAGAAGGTGGAACAGTATCAAATCATTGTCATGGCCATTAAAACCACCACCTTAAGTGAACGAAAAGAATGAGAGAGGCACCTGCTACTTTCTTCCTCTTAGAAACAACACAGGAGATACAACTGGCAGGGAAGGAATCTCAGTCTTCACTAACCTTTCAAAAGTGCTCATATGGAGGTGCTAAAATAGGCTGGACTAGATTTTTTATTTGCCAGCTACTGGTGCAAATCTCAAGTGATTCAATATTTATGGGACTAGGACATGCACCAAAATCCAGTCTAATGTGTGCTGGACATGGAAAGAAAAAGCATGGATTAGTCATCAGAGGTTTTTGTTGGGTTTAGTTTTTGCCTTGGCTGCTCTGATGGCTGGATGGCAAGCAAAACAACTACTGCTGGAGAAAAAGAGACTCAGAGTCTTTAAATAGGGCTGTTTGAAAGTCAAGGTCTTTTAAGCATCAATAAGATCTCTGCATTCCCTGCATGAAAATTAAAAGGTTCGAAATGAGATGCAACTTGCAGATCAAGCAAAGATTGCATCTGGTTAGGAAGCGCTCAGATAGCTCTGTTCTGGCAACAATAATGTTTACTTCATAAACGGTTCTACCTATCATCACCAAGGGAATAGGAAGTCATCTAAAACTTCTCCCTTTGAGCTGCTAACTGCAGCCCAAGTTCCTTTGAGGATAGGCTCTCTTCAACAATATTAAAAGGTAACTTAGCTTTATTAGTTGCCGCAGGCCTCTGAATTTCTCTTATCTAGAGTCTTTGGCAAGCAATATACCCCTTCCTCACAACTGAGAGACTTCTGTTTTTTACAACACTGTATCCCAAATGGGCACATACAAGGCACAGCTTCATGTCTGAATGTAAGTTTATTCCACACTAAAATACTTACCTTGGAGAAGTAGCCAACAAGGTGGCAGCCCTTGACATCATTCTGTGTCAGCACATAGAAGAGAAATGGTTCCACATCATAATAAAGCGTCTTATGGTCCAAGAAAAGCTTTGCCAGCAAGCACAAGTTCTGGCAGTAAATGGTACTGACATTGCCATCAACCTTACAGAAATGGGCAAAAAATTACATCACTATTGTTACCACAGTAATCTGATTCTGCCGGTATCTCACATTGGTCTAACCCTCAAACACAAAAGAAAAGGCTACCAGATCAAAAGATTAAAACATGGACGGGGTATAATGGGAGACTGCATTCTGTTCTACTAGTCAGCCAGAAGCAGAAACTACAACTTATTTTCTGAAGAGTAACACATGTTTAGGAAAAACATGTTTTTCATATAGATTAGTTTAATAATCTACTCCCAGCCTCAGCACTATTAACAGACAGCTATTGTTCAGTTCTTCACTCTTTACAGAGTCAAATCATTCTGGATATGTGAATGACCAAGTTATACATCTAAATGGTTTAAAAGCAGGAAGATCACCCCTTGAAGTCCTGAAAGCAGTAGCTACAAGCTATTGTTTTAACTTACCTCAAAAACTGAAATATTATTCTTTCTGTAGATTTCATTGGCTGGAGGATGAAACCAGCCACATTTTTTCATGTGCTGCTGGAGGATAGTTCTGCTTTTCATATACTTCAAACAGAATTCACAAAGATACAGTTTAGGCAGCCTGTAAGCAAAGGTAAAAGATCATCAGAATCTACATGTGCACTGTGACTTTTTCATAATGGCCAAAGTATGAAACTTTCCAGTGCTGTTAAAAATTTTAAGTGAAAGGATATCATGGTGAAAGCAGCCTTAACAAACAGTCAACTTTCAGGTATGTATGCACATAGATTTTATGAACAGCACACCATTTGTTTCTACTGCTATGAATACATATTCTATATCTATTCAGTGCCCTAAATAATGAGCTCTACTGAACTATGAAATGATACTTCAAGGGAAGGACATGAATCAGTTAAAATACTTGTGATATCTTACATGGAGAGGAAGTTTTGTACTAGTGAGTGACAAGATATGTTAGATGAAGGTTTCCTACATTTTCCCCATCTTTAATCTCTTAAAGCCTTGCCTGCTCAGGCCATTCACTCCAGTGTGGTGGATGATGATGAGTCTAGCTTTTATTTAATTTGTTACATAGTCCAGCTGCGGCACAAATGATACATTTAATCAATCTAGTGCATGTGATAATTAAGACTTTCATTTTTAAAGCAATCCATTTGTCCCATGAACTAGTGGGAGAGATTTTTCTGTGGTTTTTTTGCTTTGAGGCTCTGTCTGAAGTTGGTTCACATTCTAACTGACGTCCTCTTCAACACTGGGGGTGCTTGTGGCTTAGACAGCCTACAAGGTTACTGCTATGTAGAAAATAACATCAAAGCAGCCAAACACAAGTTTCTCTTTCTTACATGGCAGTTGCAGGTGATGAAAAAAAAGATTAAGAGTATTAATATTTGGTAAAAATGAGGCAATAAACTGATTAAAAAATAGTTAGCATTTGACAACTACAGTAATTTAGGTATGATTCATATAGCACAAGTGCAACAAAACTCTTCACAGCAATTTTGTCTGCTTACCACTTTTTACATCTCCTTCAAGAATAAGTACTGCCATTTCATGCCCAAATTCAGATTTTATAACAAAGACCACATCTGCTCAGTCTGTACTGTTCATTATTAATATAATGATGTACGCTAAAATTAAAGAGTGGGTAAGACCACAAAGCCAAGCTCTCCAGCCAGCTAGGATACTGTGCTACTAATCACTTAGCTCATGGGATCTCTCATTTCGTAACCCAAAATCTCATTTTCTGCCCACTTGTAGCACCGCACCTTCTGAACACTTTTTGAATATTTGTAGTATACAGGTATTGTTACAAAGCTTATGAATCCTGAGGCTAAAGAGACCCCAAGGCACTCATTCTCTTATTTATCATAAAGGGCGTATGGAATGTCTAGGGGTGCTCTGTGCACTAAATTCAAGTTGAATAAGTCCAGGATTTCTACATCTACCAGAGTATAACAATCCCATGAATGGTAACCTGGAATGAATGGGAGGGTTTGCACAACATACCTTGAGTATTCCTGTGGATATGGGGAGGAGTACCAGGTTTGGATTTCATACTTCCCGAACTCAATGACAGAGGGGCAGCGGACTTGTGGATCAGGGGGACCCGTCACCCCTACTTTCTGCACAAGAAAAATAATGTGTGTGAGTTTCCAAATCCCAAACTTTATCAAAGTCAGGATTCCTGGCTGGGAGAAACAGGTATCTACTTAGCCTGCTTTCCTTTCTTCGAATTTAGAGAGATAAGTAGGGAGATGCAGATACCTTCTTTTAATGCCACCACCAATATCTCACTCTTTGTGCAGGGCAACCAGTTTATTAAAGGGAGAGCTCACAAACATCTTCACGTCAATCAAGGCAGCAGCCCCAGACACTCGCAGAGCAATCGTGCTCATCTTCTTTAAATCTGTATGTGTTTACATCCCTGTGACCTTGGCATATTAGCAGAGCAACAGGTAAACCACGCTCTCAGTTTCAGGAGATACAGCACTCATCTAGTCAATGAAACAGTGAGTACCACAGAGGTGACATGCACTGCAATAGCATAAAAAGCTTGCAAAGAATCCTCATCACTGGTCGCAAGGTTACAGGACCATTGTCAATGGATTAGAGGAATTTTAAAACCAGCACTGCTAGTCCCATGAGAAACAAGTTTGGAAAACAGGGTTCCAAACTCCTGCAAAAGCCTCTATATGTAGTGACCTTGGAGGTTAGTTGACTGCGGTATTTTAACACAATTCCCAGAACACATGTGCAGACCTTTCTTCAAGAATAAGCGTGGAGTTTTATTTAAATCGCATTCACCCATTGTTTTGTACCGGTGTGGGCACAGGGTTACAGAAAAAGCAACTCTTCTCCTGGGGTCTCTCTTAACATTTAAAGGCAGTACAAATAAAATCCATACCAGGAACTAACAGTAATCTCCTGGTTTGACTCCTCCATCTCATAAGGCTACTTCAGACTAACTCTCCCAAATTGTCTTGGTGACTTTGGGCAGGTTCCCTAGCTCATATATATTTCAATACTTAGTCCTTTTCCTCTTCCAAATTCCTACAGCCAGATCTTTATCCAAATTTGCTGGCAAACATATTGCCTAAGAGTTGAGGCTTGGAATATGGGAACTACACACCCTGCTTTACTTTTTTTACAATCTTTCAGTCTAAGACCACTCTCCAATGGAAAGCTCTGGCATGCACAGTTAACGTCAAATGTTTCCCGTTGACTTTCCACTGTCACGGGACTCAGCTTGGAGTGCGGGGCTATTAATAACTGAAACCACTTCTCACTTAGGTGGTCTGATACTGGGGTGAAGAGTGCCAGTGAGGTGCCTATAAATAGCTGTAATCCAACAAAATGGAATGGCTAGAAACACCCTGATCCATGGGTTACTGCTTGAGGTGGTGATATCCCAGATCCAGAGATTTCCATTTCATATAAGAGGTGCAGGAGGAGGAAGGCTCAGAGTCTCTCTCATCAGCATCCTGAACACATGCATTTTAACAGCAAATATCAAGATACAGGAGCCTCCTGCCTCAAAGGTTTATCCAAGAGCAAATAGATCCCTCAGTATCAGGAGCATGTTGCTCATACCACCTTCCATTCTTACCCAAGATGACAAAACAGAAGGAAAAGCTTGTCAGAGGTTGACCAAAGAACTTCAAATGTTACAACTTAGTTACTGTATGTGATCCCAAGTTCAACTACTTGGAAAAATGGCTCTTTGCTGAAGCTTGCTGATTGATTCCCTAGGCCCTTCTCTCCTTTAGCAGGTGGCCTGGGGATTTGTCTCGGGTTCCCTAATGGGAAGGGAGCAAGATAAAGAAGCCAGTTTATCTTAGTTTGAACTGTAGAGCACCTTTTAACAAAAGACAAAATACCGACTCAAGCTGGATTAAAACCATCTTTGATGATAAAAGCTTATGCCAGGTTTAGGAACTCATGGTGAAATCAAAGCACAATCACCTGACACTTCAGAATAGATGAGCACAATGTGAGAATTTCACCTGTTGCCAGAAGCCATATTACCATGAGACTGTTTTATGAAAGGAACAGAGAGCTCCTTACATCTTTGCAATCCACACTGAAGCGTCTCTTGCACCATAACTCTGAAAGCAATCGCTAGTCTCACCCAGGACAACCAAACCCCTTGACTCGTCTTCACAGCACACAGAAACACCACCATGCTGGCAATCAGCACAGGCCCCCCCTCCCCCTTCCCATGTCGGCAAAATTCAAAGAGGAAGAATAAAGAGTAATATGCACCTGTGGCAATGCCTTCTGTATCTGCGCACTTCTCTCCGTGATCAGCCTCTCCTCCAAATGAATGCCCAATGAAAAAGTAGAGACCCAGCTCCAGTACAGCTGCTTGCACATCACAGTGGCCAGGAGAAAACCGTGGCACAGAGACTTGCTGAGCAACTCCTAAGCTGGCTGTGGTCTGCCCCTACACTATGTCCTTCTCACGCACTTGCATATTCAGTTGCTTTTCCTCTGCTCACTCGAAGCCTTCACTACTTTCCTCTGCTTGTGCATTTCCGTTTGCTCAGGTGCAGCCTTTAGCTCAGCACTACAGTACACATGCACTTTGCAGCAGCTGCATCTCAACTCTGGTTTAACCCAATCCCTGCCAAAGTCAACCAGACACTTCAGTTTAAAAGTGCACATTTGTCTTCACTAGGTTATTTCAATTGATTAACTCTAGAATACATATTATCAAAAGCTGTTTCCTGTTCATACCACTTCTGGTCAGAAATGTATGCTTATTAGTTACATTTCTGTCTAGCCTCTTGTAAGCTTAATTCTAGATCATTGCTTATCTAAGCTAACAGTCTCTGCAAAGGCTAGTTGCTGCAGCATTTTATTAGAGATGGTTTTGTTACTTTAATTATTCATGTGACAAGCTAAAACTTAAGAAATTTTTTATAGCAGGGTTATGTATATACCCGATTTGGAAGGGTTAATAGTTCACGTTGCATTTGTCTGGTTTATCACATGCTGCAGTTTAGTTCAGTTTTATCACAATTCATTATTCATTAACCCTCTTTGTATACAGTGCCTATATTTAGGCTGGTTTCAGTCCAATTACTATGGTACAACAAAGGTAAACAAATACAAGCCAAAACACCTGGAGAAAGAGGAACAAGCTACCTAAGGATAGTTATCTTAAGACTAGAAAGAAGCACCGGTCAAAAGACAGACACTTGTGAACTATGCTTAGAAGAAACAGGCGATTCACTTTGTTCACCAGTACTCTTGTGCTCAGGCCCTGTGATCTGCCAGGTAACTGCACTTTGAGCCACCTCAACATACAGCATTGTAAAAAACACAGATGAACAGAAGACATCTATCCATCGAAAACATCCTACGATCTTTTGCTTCAGCCCTCCACTTCCCCAGCGCAACCCACAGTGACAGTTTGCTGCTTCTATCTGATCTTTGCCTAAAACAGTGTAAGCTACTTCTGGTGGAGATCTGTTCTTCCAGATTATCTGTAAGCTGCTGCGAACACCAAGTGATGCTAAGGCAGTAATAATCATTTCATTATAGTTACCTGCTGACAGGCTGAATAGACAGACAAGTAGAACAGAACTAACCCAGCAGGACACCTTATTCAAGTCAGGTGGGCAGGGCAAGACCCAGAGAATATATTGTTGGGTTTTCTGTTGCCAAAGGCACCCATTTCAAAAACTCCCCATGCTCTGAAGAAAAGGATATGCAAAAAAATGCTCCAAAAAAGTTCAGGAATGTTCTAGCAAGGTTAGAGCAGATTTAGAGTATGGAACAGCCATTACTTATTCTTGATGTCGTTTGTGGACTCCCTTGCACACTTAGGTATTAAACTCATGTTTAATACCTAAACAGGTCATGATTAAGTCCAGTATCTCAAGTAGATCCTAACTCAGCATCTAAGGATCTCCCCTTTCCAGAAACATAAAGTTTCACTTTCCAGTACAACACGATTCTGAAATAAAACAATTTTTTCTTTAACAAAAGCTGCCATTAACTACTATAATTGAATCATGACAGTTGTGGCCTTTGAACCAGTATCGGATTATTGTGTTGTGTTGGTTTTTTTCATGGGAAAATCTGAGCAATTCCCACGTTTGAACAGAAGAAAACTCTCTCTTGTAGGCTGCTGTTATATGTGTTAGTGGGCAGAGGGCATGTTAGGTGGTCAAAGTACAAGACACACAATAGTATAACGCATGATTTTAGCACACAAACCTCTGCTTTCCATGAATATTTGCAGTTGGTAAAGCGAATCAGCAACCAGTTTCAGTCTTCCTGAATCAGCTACCCACTTCTATCAATTTTCTCAGTCAATGGGGACAGGGGCCATTAGTTGCTGACAGACTGATGCACCAGTAGGAGTCCTTTTTATCCATGTTTCCACTTACTGCACAGGCTTAAACTTTCCCAGACTCTGAGAAACTGACTTTACCTGCAGTGCTTGCTCCTGAATATCTCGGAACAACTCCATATCTTTCTCAGTCAGGACTTCCTGGCTCCCAAAAAACCGATCCTCATTTTCCTGTTTTCCATCCCAGCTATCCTGATTGTCTGTAAATGAGAAAGAAAGTCCTCATTGGTCCTTAGCAAAGCACAAGTGTTCTTTCCTCCGTTAAAAAGAAATCATCATCTACCTTGAATCAACTTGCCAGTAAGGTGGTGGCAAACTTTTGTCTGGACTTGCAAAGGAAGAGACTGTTCTGGATTGGTGGCCCAGAATGAGCTAATATAAATACTCTGGCTCTGGTTGGTCTCTGAAGCTTTACACATTGCTGTGATGATATGAACACCACAAAGACTTAAAAGAAGTCACTGCATATAGCTTATTGCTGTTTTTATGAGCAACAGAAATCCCAGTCACTTAAACCTGGATTCTCTCTACCTCACTCGATACAGACTAGGATATTCACACCCCAACCACTGGAAGCAATCCCTGCCATTATGAAGGATCTGAGTATGAGCAGTAAGACTCGCACTCTACAGAGAACACGTTTTGCTTACTACTTTCCACAAGGGAAACCCCTTTGACTTCATGGAGCCAACGCATTCTTCCTGCAGCATGCAAGTGTACTTTTCTGCAGCATATCAGCAGTTCATCTAGCTGAGGGCTGGCTTGAGAATGATGAAGATGACTGTCCTGTGTTCCACCCTACAAACATTAACTTGCCATTTATCCTACTACAGTCAACTTGCCTAACGTTCATAACGGCTTAGGAGTAGTTATTTCCTGCGTGGTATTGCCAAACATCACTCAATATGGTAGTTTAAGCAGGTGGTCAGCGGCTGACTTAGTCTCATTGGTTTCTGGTGCTTTAGAAATGAAAACCTTACTAGAGGCATAACACAGGCAATCATCCTGCGAGACTGAAAAGAAGGTGCAGGCTCACAGTTTGCAAAGATGGACTGCACCCTCTAGCTGGAAAAGAGCCAGCTCGAAACCTTAATGGAGTTAATGGTCTCCAGAGTGCCATCTAGTGGCATGCAGGAAAGAGCCAGGACAAAGCATGCCCTTTCACACTTCAGAGCACTCCACTTCTCTCTGAACATGGCCTATGAACACAGGGAAAACTCGCGTCAAATCCTTCAGCCTTGATGTGGTTATTTTTAGTTGCTTGCCCCCTCTCCTTGTCTCCACCTCATTATTCAGGAGGACCCAAGAAGCTAATCCCTCCCTGTGTGAACTTCAACCCACAATTCCTCCCACTGAACATGGCACCTCAAGTTACTCACTCCCTTCCAAACAATACTAGATATTTTCTTTGGATTAAATGAGGATACTTTTACTGACAAGGGAACCACTCTTTTTTTACCTGTGGGCCATTCTGAAGTGCTAGATTTCCTGCTGCCCTTTTTCCTGATCCTATATTGCTGAGAATAGTCCACCACTTCCCCTCGAGCTTTCCGTCCATCAGGGGAAGGGGTGAAGAATTTGGTAAGGCCATCAATGAGCCCTTTGGTTTTCTTGTTTAATTTCAAGGTGGTGCTTCCATCTCGGCAGAAGTCCAGGCCATCTGTCTGTTCCAGATACTCTCCTTCTGCTGCTGACTGGCTGGAGAGCGTGATCTTACGTTTCCGACCTCGACCTGGGCCAGTTCGAACTTTACTGAAGGGACCTTTTGATCTGAAAATCACAAGGGAGAAAGGGGTGGTCAGCAATGTTGGTGAGAAAAAGAGATTCATAGGAGTTTTAACTGGTTTGGTATCCATTTAGCATGGCAACCACACAGACCCTAGCCAACAACTGCAGCATAAGAAAAGAGGTGGGCTCAGTCCTGCGTACTCCACAGCAGACTAGGCCTAAGATCCACTGCAAAATTACAGGACTATCCCTGCTCACTGGAAATGTCATGGCCAATACATTTTAAATACAACAAATGAAACATGGAACTCAGGTACATAGCCAATAGGCAAAACTGGATGGTCATTTTACTGTTAAATCCAATGAATGAATACTCAAATGCCCAGCAAACCAGTGTCAAATGGTTAGGATCGACAGGTAAGGGATCTGGAGCATGCATATATAACTGACTGTGTGTGTCGCGATGATCTCAATGACATAATTCAGACTACCAATATCAACACTGTCATCCTTTAGAATCAGACTTAAAAACCCATTGTGATGATTAGGGCAGTTTGCACTTCGCAGAGATATTGTTCTGGGCTGTCTGCTGACTTGGAAAGACAAATGCAATCAATTGATGCTTTCCTTTTCAGGAGTTTTACTTTGCAAATCACAAACAAACAGGACTCCTAAAAGCAAGTCTGAAGCCTGTGTACAACTTGAGGCACGGACTAGATTTTACAAGATTCTGAAGCCAAAACATGAAATACAGGGAACAGTGGTGACAATGCAGGAACAGTCAGCCTTCCCTCTACCCACACATATGATATATCAATCTTATTTAATCCAAGGTGTTGAAAAGCTCCTCGTTACAGGAAGGTAAAGACGCAGATCCTTCCTCCGCTGGCTCCAACATTAGAATCCCTTGAAGATCCCCAAAAGATGTTTACAATATTCCTTTGCTGTGTCAGTGTGGGGGATCAATCTTTTTTAATTCACACTAGTACTGCTTCAGCACTTCAGAGTTGAAAAAGCACAGCAACACAGACCTGCTACAAACTGGCAAAGTCAGTCCAAGGCATGGTCTTTATCGCTAAGTACTTAATTATGGTAAAAGGACACAATATAGGGACAAAGTAGCACTACACAGGCACCTTCACTGGATACAGTACTCCTGAGGAAATCAATCCAGCACAAAAAAGCATGAAAACTGTGTGTTGTGCAGAGATGTCTTCCTTCAGGAAATCATCCCACAGAGAACAGAGAATATAACAATCTGCTGAAGCAGCTCCAGGTAGGTTACACTTTGGGCATTTTTACACGTGCTTTGGGCCATGGCATGGGGTGCTTTAATTAGCAAGCTGCACTAATTAAAAGTGCCCACATGTCATGTGTGTCAGCAACCCCGTGCTGAAAAAAATGGCGGTGGAGCGCTTTGAACTAAAGCTCATCACATGTGTTTTATTTCAAAGTGCCCTGCCGCCAGTTTTTCAGCACGGCGACACTGATACATGCGATGCGGAAGGCTGCTGGAGCACAATTTCCATGCTCCAGCAGACTCTATTAAAACAAGTCTGTACTGACGCGCTGGATTTCCAGCACGTTGGAGCAGGCTCTCCACATGTCTATAGGAGCCCTGTCTTTTCCTCTTTCAAATGACTTACGCTGCATTCTGGTTCTTTAACCTATTTTTGGGACGTCCTATTGGATTGGCATAGCGCCGTTTTATCTGTGCTGCTTTCTTGTGTAGAAGTTTTCTTCCTTTCTTCCGTGGCCGACATATCTGACATATCCACATACCTGAAAGATACAAGTCCCATTAGAAAATGGAAAAAAAAAGATGGGTCAAAAAGACAGGCCTCTTCCACAAGTATGAGAAACAGTCTGACAGGCTCCAACTACTGTAATACGTTAAGAAGGGCACTTACTTGTCCAAGCACTCTAAATGCAAAGCCTGCCTTGCTGGCAGGCTCTCCTCCCAGACAGGCTCCTTCAGCAAGTTTTTAAATGTATGCTTTTACATGTATGCTTAAGTGTGTCACTGTACCCAACAACAGGTTAACAGAAGAGAAGAATAACGCACAAGGATAACTCATTTAACGAATTCCTACTTTGCTTAAGGACAGTGCCTCCAGAGCAGATGGAGACATCTCTACACAACTCAAGAAAACTCTGGCATACTCCTTTCCATAGCCAGTTCTTATCTCAAAAGGCACACAAATTTAGCTTCCATTCCAGAGGTGCTACTAGCTGCTCAAATAGAAATACCTGCCATTACTTCATGGACCACCTGCCAGGCTCCTCTATCTCCACAAACCTACTCCTTCAACTGCATAAAAGTCAATTCTGCTAAACTAGAACCATCATCCCCACCCCCTCAGCCCTCTGAAAGGTTTAAAAGCCCTTCTTAAAACACTCTGATCCTTCATACTGGAAGCAGGAGAGGAAGAAAATGTTGGTCCATAAAAAGTATGTGTTCTTCTCAAACTACAAAGAAGGTTTAAGGCTTCTAAAACCTGGAAAATGGTGATGCACTGAACAAGATAAATGTGGGGAAAGAAGAAGGAAATTTTCTGATAGGTAGGTACTTTCTATTCACTCATTTCCTCCAGCATCTCTTTTAATCCCCTCTGATCAGACAGACTCCTCACCTTTCGGCATCCTGGTGAGAGGTGGGTCACAGCACTCCATGTGAAAGCCCCTGTCACACGAGTCACAAAACAGCATGTTATCCTGTGGAAGACAGACAGCTCTGGTAAGCCTCACACTGCAAGACTGCAGCAGGCTCTATTCTCACTTAATCACTGGGCCCAGAAAAGCCACATCAAGTCCCCAAACACACAATAGTACTGGTCCCACTATATATGCCACTAAGTCCCACTATACAGGCCCAAATAAGTCAAGCAGAAGCTGCAACTACTTGGTTGGCCAAGAGTTAGCAGACCATGTTTCACAGAACTGAGGCCTAGCCTAGGCACTTCATTATTTAAAGTACTCACTGCATTTTTGCCCTGATCTCGACAGGAGCTGCACGTTTTGCACTCAATGCACTGCCATCGCAAGGCTTTCACTCGAACTGTCAGCTCTGGAGAGAATTTCAAACAGGACGGATGACCTGTTGAAAAAGGACAAAACAACCCTAAGTGAAACCATTCCTGCTGAAGTCAGTGCTCATGGATGCATGTGCAGGAAGAGAAGGTATAATCAGTCATGTCTCACATGCAGGTTCTCAGTCACCCAGGTGCTCCTTGTATTTCATAAGTCTTGCCAGTACTTGGAGCTCCTGCTCATACTTATTTACAGCACAGAAAGAGAGATAAAATCTGGCAGCCACTTTCCTTTTTGAACATTTATGTATAGAACTGAAGACATTTTGGGGCAATGTTTAATGGTCTCCCATGGAAACAGGCAAACTGAACTGTTTATATTCAATTTTGAACAAGAACAGGTGAGTCTGGTGCAAGGCTTCTACTGAAAGTCAGTGTTTCTGACAGCATTTTCTACAGTCACGTGGAAGTGCATGAAGTTACAGAGACACACACAAGAGGCTTTGCACTGCTATATGTTACTTGTGCTGAAGCAGCACCTAAGGTCTCCAGTCATGGATCATGGTTCCATTGTGAGCAATCTGCGAACACATAATGAAGACTATTCCTAAGAGATCAATGGGCGTGGTGAAAACCAGTGCAAGCTATTTTGTTCAGTGGGACAGCTGATCCAAGACTGCGGGTTACATGGGGTGAAGCCAAGCAAGGGGACACGTGGCCATCAGGTCAGATGAGTCATCACCTTAGAAGCTGAAGTGGGCAACTGCCAGAGGTAGAAATGAGAAGGAGTAGGAGAGAGAGGGGCTTTGACTTCTTAAACCTTTATTATACAAATATTAGAAACAAAGGGTGAAAGTGTAAAGGTATATGGCCCTCCCAGGGGCCAAGCATGAAACACTTGTAACAGACAAAAAACATCATGACACCAGAATTGAAACCCTCCCAGGGGCCAAGCATGAAACACTTGTAACAGACAAAAAACATCATGACACCAGAATTGAAACTCCCTCCCTCACGCCCCTCATGGGGTTAAACATGTAGGACCTGCTGTCCCCAGAGGCAGAGAGAAACCTGGATCCAGGAGCTGAAATCAGAGAGGAAGTAGGGAGATGAAGCAGAGTGCAGGTAGGTGACAGCAGTACGGAACAAGGAGATGCAGCAAGACCCATATTCAAGAGGCAGATGGACATAAATAGCAAGATAAATACAACATTTAAGTACTGAGCAGTGCATTAATAAAGGGCAAAGAAACTCGACTCACTTTATGACAGTATATAAATTAAGCAAAACAAAGTAAACTCTCAGTGCAGTGAGTGACAAAGGCTAATCATAATGTTATTAATTAGTGAGCTTCTCAGTGTGACTTGAGCAGGAGGACCAGAAGAACATGACTGTACAAGTCTATTCCTCTGCTGGACTGAGACTTTTTAGCCTGGTTTTTACCTTCCTCAGCTCAGGTAGGAGGAAGACCAGGCAGGGAGCATAGACAATGATGATGAATATCACAGAAGAGCCAGGGTTTGTTCCCATCCCACTTCATTTCTCCTAAAGCCTCTGAGACCTTGCTTCAGTTTTCTAAGCCCATGACTGATTAGAGGCATCATATATTACTATTTTAAGAGCCACACATTAGAAGGCAGTTTTGAAAGCATGTCAGGCCCTCCATTTGAGATCCATTAACTCATGAATCCATAAGAAGAGCCAGATTTAGCAGAATCAGGGACTGTCAACATTGCACAAAGTGGCTCTCAGACTCCATCAGTTACTATCATTCACAGCTGTTGAGTCAGACTTGGGTGGTTCCCAGTTCTGTCCCGCAGCAGCTTCCTCACAGAGGTGTCTCTGCAAACCCTGGGTCAGTGTGGTCAGGGCAGCTCCTGCAGCAAAGCCTGTCAGCACATGCCAACCTGCTTTTCAGAACTGGAGCAAGGGATGATAAAACAGGTCGCGCGGCAACTTGGTTTTGAAGACCTTCACCAAGGGCCAACAGAACTACATGTGTACCAAATTAACCTCAACCTGTCCCACAAGCTGAAGATGCAGAAGGATCAGGCTGTCAAATCCAACTGGTCCCCAAAACAGAGAGGGCCCAGGGGTGTTCCACTAGACATCATACTCTTCTTCCCAGCTGCACACTTGTTCCCAAGAGAACTGTAAATGGTTACCTACCGCTGTTGCCACAGTCAGCACAAGAGATGAGCTCCTCGGGTTTCTTCTCCCGGTTTTGTTCTTTCGTACCGAGGCAGAAACTGCAGATCGGGATTGGTTCAGCAACCGGCTGAGGGGAAAAAGCAAATAGCAATTCATCCATCAATCTACCCATCGCTGTCTGTCCACATATGCAAACCAATGAACAGATTACACAGCATGCAAGGGAAAAGTTGCACCCGAAACCCGTGCCTTTAAGAATTCATTTAAAACTACTGTCTAATGAGAACTAGAAGAAACAGTAAAGTAACCCAAAATTGAAAAATCCGAAAACACTAAACCTTCAGGGTTCTTGTTAGCATACAGTCTCCAAATAGCATAGCTCAAGGGTTGGCAACATTTTTGGGCAGAGTGCCAAAAACACCTGCAACCTCAAACTGTAAGATGTTGGTGTGCCAAGGGTGGATGGCGAAAGAGCCAAAACAGGCCCAATCCTTGTTGTGGCAGCGCACCCCCAACCCCTTCCCTGCTGTGTGCCACGAAGCACGTGTGCCAAGGCAAGTAACTCTGCATGCCATGTTCTGGCTGCCTACTCCAGCATAGCTTATTGCTCTTTGCACAGCAGTAACGTTACTGGTTGTCTTTCCTGTCCACCAGTGCAGGCTTCAGTTCACAGCACACACTACACAGAGACTGAGCCGTATTCTTTGAAGTGTCCGCCAGATGGAGCCACTCCAGACAAGTGCAGCAGACATTTCTTATGCTGCATCTTAGGGGCAGCAGGACACAGAGTGGCTGCTTCAAACCTTGTTTCCCTCCACCCCCACTGCCCCCTTCCAAGCTCATGTATGAAGCCGACTTCTCAGGTTCACTCAGGAAAGATTTTAAGAAAAGCCCAGTGAGAAAAATTCCCGTGGGCAGATTGAGCCAGGGGATTTCCTTCCCTTTCCTCCATTCAGGTAAGGCCCAGTAAGCCACGCACTGATCTATCCACCCTCAGACACCATGGTATCAAAGGGGAAAAACAACCTGTGCACGGAGCCATTTTCCTCATTCGGGACTAGGAGAGGAGAATGACACTAGGCACACGCAAATCTCTTTTCTTCATTCCTGCCTAGGTGCAGGATGCCAGTCATTGAGTATCCTGTTAGCCTGGATAGTACGAAACCTCACAAAACAGTAAGGGATTTCTTGATCAGAAAGAAGCAAGGCATATAAGGGAAGGAAAAAAACCCACACACTGCAGAAACAATGTTTGGCAACAGGCACACAACTGGACATGGCATTGAATAACTAGACTCCAGTTGTCAAGGTTTTACTGACCAGATGGCATCCGTGTCTCGACACGTAAAACTGATAGTTACATTCCTGCATAGTCAATATTACAGATTTCTGACTCATGCACAATGAGGAGCCAAAGTGCTGCTAATGCTCTTGTGTTTAATTTTTGAGTTAACTCCTATTTTGCAGAAGCAACACAGCTAGAAAACAGATCAAGAATGACATCCAAGTTGTGAAACGTGATTTATTTATTAGGATAGCAAATTTCAAAGGTGGCAGGAAAACAACAGCTCAAAAAGCAGAACTTAAGCAACTTAAGTGCACACATGGATTTGTTCTGAACATAAAATTGCTTTGTTACAATAAAGCAGAGACAAAAGTACTGATCTAAAAAGTGCAACAGCTTATTCTGCAGCAAACCCAAGTCTCACTCTCTCACATATCTCAACAAAACTTCATTGGTTTCTGTCTAGTGAAGTGTCATTTCTATAGGACTAAGATGAGAAAAGAATGATTTCACATGCCTCAAAATATGCCTGAAGGATTTCCAATCTTCTCTTCAAAGACAGGAACGTTCAAGTCTCACTAAGCTGTCACCTGGAAATATGAACTGCTAATGCATCTGATATGGAAACAGGTCGCTACTCTATACAATGTCAAAAGAAAGTGGAGGTGCAGTTAAATAGCCAGCAGACTCTTCACTCACTGTAGCACCAGAAAACGTGCATATGCAACAGAGCAGTATCCAGCCAGTACCAGATAAAGATACAAGGAACCGCAGATGAGCACTGTCTATGGTTCTGAGGATTCTAATATGTATTATGCTAATATTTAAGAATTATGCCAAAGTAGTTTGAAAGAGCTGTACTTAATGAAACATAAAGCACCAAGAGAGTACAAAGTGATTTACAGACAAGAGAGGCAATTATATCCCTGATGCTTCCACTGTCAAGCAGCGATTCCCCAACCACTGGTCATGATCTGAAGTGATATTGGCAGCATTTACAAGTGGGATCACAGGCCCCACAAAAATAACATTGCAGCACTCTGGCTTCCACTGGAGATGAGATTACCCGTGGCTGTTTCAAAGAGACCACATAAAGGCGAGGGAATTAAGTGACAAGCATAATGTGTGGAGTTCCACGTCACACCCCTCTCTGCAGTCAGCTCCATGAGCATGAGCCCCACAGCATGTACAATAACCCAGTAACATCCAATTAGCCTGTGCATATGCAGAGGTCCAGGCCTGCAAACCTAATCACAGAACTAAATTTATGCCCATTCTCTCTTGCACACTAAAGCGTCACATACAGAAGACTTGATTCGTGGTCCTGAGGATGTTATAGAAGTAGTCACAGACGGTCTTAGATAAAATGACCGCAAATTGATTCAATTTGAACTCAATTGCTAACTAAGGTTTTTGATTTCAAAGGAAAAGTTTGAAAACAATCAGGATAACTAGTTTGGGAACTTAGTCCGAGAGTTCAGTGGCTTTCTTTGAAGAGAAAACTGACTTCTTATACAAGGGCAATGCAGTAGGTGTCATTGTCTGGGCTTTGGCAAAATACTCTGCAACAAGGGAAGTGTCAGTTAAGTTGACGACGACAGGGTTTGTAAAAGGAAGGGTAAGGAACTGGCTAGGGGACAGACAAATTTATGCTAAATGTAGGGAGTTCCAAGGACTGGATTTTGGATTGGTCTTTCGTGTTTTCACTAATGGCTCTGGCACAAACTGTAGGAGCACGTGAATGAAATTTACTGACAACACCGAGCTTGGAGCACAGTCGGTGCAGAAAAGACTAAGGCAATGTGCAGGAAGATCTAGATGACCTTGAGGGCTGGAGAAATACAGCACTACACAGTGCAAGGACATGCACCTGAGGGCTACAAAAATGTCTTCTCCAAGCTGATGGTGCATCAGTTGGAAACTGTCAAGGAAGAGAAAATTCAGGCTTTATCAGTTGATCACACGATGACTGTCAGGCAGTAGTGGGATGCAGTTTTGAAAAACTCAGATGCAATCTCAGGATGTTTTCTGAGTAGAGAGAAGGAAGTACTAATGCTGGTGTACAAGGAATTGGTAAGACAGCGTCTCATTCTGGTCACCTGTGTTCAGAGAACGGCTGTTAGGGTGTTCAAGGAAAGGACAGAGCCCATCCTGCAAAAGCCTGAAAGAGTCTGGCCTGTGTGGCCTAACAAAGGCCAAAAGGGGGATAAGTTTTGAGACAAGCTTTTTCTTTTTTTTAAAAAATAGAAAAGAAAACTTGTTTCTGACTACCTGAAGTTTTCAATGCATCATACTAACTAGTGTAGCTACATTTCAGAAACTGAGAGGATGACTGAATGTGGCACCTGGAGTAAACAGGGGCAAAGAAGAAAGGTGTAGTTCAGAGGGCAAGTGTCTAATCCAATAATGGTTGAATAGTGCAAGGCATGTTGCAGTGAGTGTACTTCATCAGATTGGAACCATGAATTCTGGGATAATGAATGTTATTGGAATGGATAACTGACTTACACATTATAGTTTCCCCCAAATAATCATTTCTTTTCTGCAGCCTGGAGGGGAGGGAGTAGCTCTCTCTTCACTGAAAATGAGTTTGCTCAGCACACTTGTCGTCAACCAACAGCCAATGCTGGATAATTGGATAAGCCAATTCGGCCACCCTGTTATGTTACTTATCAAAGCAACCTACTAGCTGGAAAAAAGGAGACCTAGCACTTTCTTAACACAGCAGCAGACTATTTCATACATCCTACATCTGCAGGAAGTTTACCTTATTCCAAAAGAATTTTTAAAAAGTCACAGCACTATTAAAAACCTGGACTCATCTTTCTTTATCTGTGTGCTTCTCTTGCTATCATCCAGCTCCTTCTCCTTGACTACCGTCCTCTAAGTTAAGGGTCTATGAAATCTGCACTCTTTGGAAGACAGCAGGATGGATCGCTTGTACACAGCAAGAAGTTTTCTTTCACAATCGGAGGACTTCGTTTCTGTTACCTCTTAGAAACAAATACTAAAAATGCACTTTTATAAGCCCAATCAACTCCAATTGTTGTTATTAATATTGCACATTATAAAAACAGTTTGAATGTTAGGGGGGGTTACAGCGAGTCTCGATTAAGAGGGTGAGCAGCCTGTGTCGAAGACAGCATTATAGTAAGGATGGAGAGTTCTCGCTGCTGGTGTGTTTGTTCAGCAAAGAAAATCCTGGCAAGTGAAGAATACGTGCACACAATGAGAGATCCGGGAAAACAAGACTGGAAGCAGCCAACTCCGCTTCATGCTGGAGATTGTTGGCAGACATTCAACTCCTTCTGCTGTTTTTCTCGCAAGCACATCTATCTATGTAATGTCACCAGATCCAGAGAGGGGAGGGAGCCAGAGTGAAAGAGAGCGACAGTGTTTTACAGGCTGCCAGCCCCTCAGCACATGCTGTTACTATACAAAGGATGTCTAGAAAGCCAACGTGCTGTAAGATTCAAAGACTGCACCCCCCTCCTGAAGACAACTGCAGAGAAGAGAACTGCCTCTGGAAAGGAGAAAAGCCTTTAATTAAAGACTTGAATTTCAGCCAATGACTCAGTTCGGCAACTCCCAGAATTCATGGAGGGAAAGAAAAAAAATATCCATCCTCTAAACCTACAGGAAAAAAAGCCTCCTGAGCTACATCCATGAACCACATTGGCAGTGCAGGTCACTATCAGCTATCTGAATGTGCTGCATTTCCTGCAGACATTTTACTGATATCAGATGCTCATCAGATAAACAATCTTGTTTCCATCCCTTTATTGCACGTATGCCCACATGCGCAGGAAGGTTCAGAACACATAATCCTGTTTTGGAAAAGGACCAACATGGTTCTGCAACTAGGAAGCAGAAGGAAATACTCAAACCTTACAGATACAGATTTGGAATCACGTTGTGTCAATGTATATATAGGGCTTTGCGTCACCCCGTCAGAAAATGTGCAAGTCACTGCTCTAAATCCAGGATCTACCCGTTAAGAGAATGGTAGCAGGAAAGCCACAGCTAGAGAGTCTATTAATTTACTAGAAAATGCTTCTGCGGACTAAACCATAACCCCATTCGTTCCGATTCATGATGCTGGATGTCATTGAGGAGGTACGTGCTGCTTAAAGTGACCTACAGAAACTGCCCCAGATGCCTGCAACTGTAGGAAGGTAAAACTGGAAC
This sequence comes from Crocodylus porosus, assembly GCF_001723895.1. NCBI lineage: Eukaryota > Metazoa > Chordata > Crocodylia > Crocodylidae > Crocodylus > Crocodylus porosus. Next base: position 4,260,429 of record NW_017728933.1, on the reverse strand, counting down.
CAGCAGCAATCAACAGCACGTGAAGAATATTTGGTGTGGAAGGCAACACAGTTCAGTATACAGAGCACTGCAGCAGGCAGTCGAGAGACCTGGATCCTATTCCCAGTTCTGCCAGCAACCTGCTGTGGCACACTGGGAAAGTCGCTTCAGTTCTGAATTTCCAGTTTGCTCATCTATACAACAGAACTAATGACATTTACTGTAGTTTGAGAACTGCAGTGCAAAAAAGCCTTATAGCGAGCAGCTCAATATAATCTGGAATACTATTTCACAAGATTTGTTTGTGGCAGAACTGGGTGCCATTTATAATCTGCAGAATCAGCCACCCTCTCTCCTCTTACTGAATGCCAAGTCACCATTCTTGATACTCTGCAGACAACTGTCAAGAGGCAATACATGCCAGCATGGACTGAACACACCAAAATGTTTTAAGATACATATTTGTGGCCAAGGCAAGTGTCTTAACAGATTTCTAAAGGGTTCCTGAAGGAAGGCTCCATTTTACCACCACATTTAATGCCTGCCTTTTAATGGGCTTTTTTCCTCCGAGTCTCATCCGACTGTTAACAGAGATCAGTGGCCAGAAACAGACTGGTATTGTTTCACCAGGAGATAGGTGAGCTTGCTCCAAGAGGAGGATAAAAGAAATAAGAACAATTTAAGGACACTGTACAAACAGACAGCGTGTCCTTACTTAGCCTACAGACAACAAGTTTGGTCACTCTGTTGAAAATGTCTGCTTTAGCCCCTGTTTAGGGGAAAAAGAGCAAATGCTGCAATGAAGAAAACATCTGAATGGCTGCACATACTGGTGTGCCTGAGATGAGAGAGGCAGTTTAGTAGCACAACACATCCAACCCAAACTCAATGCAGTGGTTATGTTGACTGAACGAAGAACCTGTGGGAATTAGTTTGAGGCTGAAATAGCAAATAAACAAAAAAATGGATTTTCTAATGGAAAAAAATCAAGTTTTAGACATGTCTTTGAATGAGGGCAAATAAGTGATTGCTTTTTTGTTTTCTAATAAGGCATCTTATGGTTTTGTGCCAAGAGAATAGTCATCATTTTGGGGGCTATTACTGAGTTGGAATAATAATAGCCCTTTCTCTGAAAAAACGAGATAGCACTGTGGTGAGATCTGAATCTGAACTTCCAGTAGCACAGGAACATCTGATGTGGTGCAGAGGCCTACATAAACATACGTTCTTTGTCAGACAGCTGAGTAGCTATACAGCATTTAAATGAATCTGAATTCACCGCATCTTTATTTGAGGGATATAAATTTAAAATTTGGAATTGCTATTTCTCCACTTACTCAACCTAACCACACAAGCGAAGCTGTAATGCAGCCCTGCTCCTTCTTTAAGAACTCTACTAACCAGTGTAACTAGGGAAACAAAAAAACAAAAGCAGCACAACTCTCCCCTACCAAAAGCCACTAGAAACAGATTCTAATGATCTTTCACAGCAAGAGTTAGCAAACTCCCATGTTTTTGATCCATCGTCTTTATTAATATGTTCTTGATCCACAGTCAAATGCAGCACAAAGTTATCAGTGCTGTTCTTTTGCCACCCCCTGTACAGCCTGCACAAGAACAGATCATTCCTACATCAGCAGTCTCTTGAAGACCTTAACAATAAGTCTGGACAAGGCTCAGACATACAGATTGGTCCCTTCCAACAAACAGGTTTCCTGCGGGGAGATGGAGCACATACAGATACTTTGCAAGCCTAAAGGCAGGTGAAGAAATTGTGCTGAGTATGAGACAAGCTACAGTAATTACCACATCTTCACTGACAGGCGATTAAGAGAATATACAATACTGTAACACGTTCAGATATCAAAGACAGATCTTCTGTTTCCGATATGCAGTCTAGCAATAACTCTGGTAACACTTTATCCCTTCTGTGCATCTCTTAATGGCTACTGCTTCCTGAAACCTACCAGTACAATTTTAGAAGTAACCTTCCCCTTCTTTTTTCACATACTCCTTCAGGGAGTTCACTACAAGCCTAAGCAAGTTAGGACACGAAGTCTTCATCCATAGGTCCTCAATACTAAACACTTAGAGATAAGTATTGAAGACTAAGAAACCAAGTGCCTAGCAGTGCCGAATATCCTTTAAAGCCGTTTCAAAAAAAGCCAGTGCAAACCACTAAGATCCCACTCTAGGAGTCTGATGTTACACCCATTTTAAAGATGAGTAAACAGACAGAACTGTAGAATAACTTGCCCAAAGTCACAATGCATCAGTGACAGAACCAAGAACAGCAAGTCAGAAAACATGGGACTAAGTCTAGCCTCTCAAGTAACCCGTCTTGTTGCATTCAGTTATATGGTGAGATACATAATTATGTCCCATTCTTTTGGTATGGTGAAATGAAAAAGTTTAGAAAGCTAAGCAAGCCTAGATGATTGAGTACTGTTTGTGCCAAGATGTTCTGTATACTTCTACACCATCTAGAAACTTAAAAAAAAATTTAGCCTACAGGATCATCTGTATAAGGATGGTACTGGCATCTTAAAAGATGGATGGATCTTACGATAACAAGGCAGGTGCTGAATTCTCACCACTCCTACATCTCACCCTACAAGAGAAGCAACATGGGATTCATGTATCCTGCAAGATCTTTAGGGAGACAAGGAGTTCTGCTGTAGTCTCCAGATCCGGAAAATAAAAGCTAAGAACACTCTACACACAATGGAGGCAGACACTCCCTATAACTACTCTCTAGGTCAAACTTAATTCTTGATCCTTTAGAGGAGAAAAGAGCAATAATATACACCTTCCCACCTCCTCTGCACAGAGAACAGAGGCCAAAAGAATCTACAGTCTTCTGTCACACATAAGATATGTATGGTCAGATTTTCTACTGCCCGCACTAGTGTATTTTTAATAATTCAGACCCCATCTTTTGGGTAATAGGCCAATATTTCATTCAAAATTTACACTATCCTTAATCATCTCAATTCTACCACATCTATGACATGTAAAGTATGCAAGTGGAAAGATCAAAGTTGTGGGCTGATAGTAGCTTTTCTGGGCAGGGAGGGTAGAAGAGAGGGAATAACTTGCTGTCTCTCTCGTTATGTAACAAAAAGCCAGAACTACGCTATTGTGTACTTAGTGTGCTCCAGAATCCACTCTTCCAGTCTGTCCATATTTTAAACCTCTGTATGATAAATAAGGTTCCTTTCTTAATTGCACTTCAGGGATGTGTCAGTCCACATCGGCCAAGAGCCACTTGAACAGAAAACACTCACAGCAGGGTGCTAGCCAACACACTGGGCCAATCTCATTTCACTGAGAGCTGGTATCCTGCACCCAACTTCAAACAACTGTCAGTACATGGGGAAAAATGTGGTTCTTAAAACACACCATTACTGTAAATACATCATCACAACCACACTCCCGCCACTTCCCATGGACTCACTTACCTCTTGTTGCTTTGTCCCCTGCCAAAACACACCCCGGTATTCCAGACTGTGTCATTTCTTTGTCTAAGACTACCCCCCACCTCTAAAAGACCATGCTGCCTTCCCAGTGTATCATCTCCTGTCACTATCATGGAAACCCAAGAATGGATGCCATTTCTGCCCCATTTAATACTGCTGCATTATTAGGTAGCGCTTCACCTGTTCACTAATCAAGCGAATCAAGTTCAGAGTAATTTTCTGGCACTTGGGTTTCCAGAGTTACACACTGTGCAGATGGAGGCCATCTGTTAGGAGCCATGACTTTCCTGTCAAAGGAGAACAGTCTTCCCTCTCCAAGGAACCAGCTGGAACAGAGTGAATCCTAATCCTGCTCCAGCTGGGAGCTAACGCCAGCACAAGGCTGAACTCTCTTTGAATCTAATTACACCACTGTGGTTGCTGCAGATCCTTTGTGCACCCCACAGATCCTATCGCTACCCAAAACACACCAAACAACTTCACTTGCTAGCAATGGAATTGCTTTTGGACACAAGGCATTGAACTAACAGGCATTCACTTAACATATTCTTTAGTACAGCCACAGAAGCATTAGTTATCATATGGATAAAGGCCCTCCAACTGTCCACAATGCCGTCTTTGACAAGTGAATGCTCTCACTGGATAAATGAAATTTGGCTTTGTCTCTGCTGAACACAGTATGGCAGCTAAGGCATGTCTGCAAGACCTGCGGTAGGACAGGAGAGCTGCAAAGGCAAGCCATGAAGGCTGGTGTGTGCATGCATGTCTGTCCAATTCAAATGACAATCTTATTGTGTTATAGATATAAATAGTTACCTGCTTACTTCCTAATTTTGTGCAGCTGTATCTGATCTGTTCTGTTCCTTACAGCAACTGGATCATTACTGAACTAAATAAATACTTCTCCCATTATACTATTTAGGGGGAAAAAAAACCCTCTCCCCTCCTTTTTGGAGCCAGCAACATTTGCTGTAGAGCTCTATACCGTAAGATGTCCTGAAGGACAGAGTTTAAATACTTATAGATTAATGCAGGACTTTCTGCTTTTAGATGACACAAAAAGCAGACCCAAGGAAAACAGAAAATGGGACTAATGAATGCAAGAAGTACTGGCTCTTCCAGCTGGTCTTTAAAATTGTTCCAGTCATGCTCTCAGAAAATTTCAGACCATGCTGCTAGTGCCCAGCCTCACTAGCTACTCCAGCCTTCTTTTCAGTTAGCTGAAATCTCTCTACATCCTTTACTATTAAGAGAGTTCTGCAGACCCAAAGCTCCTGGAAGAGAAAAAGGTTCCCCATCTGCAACATCCAGTCTCTCCCACTGCACATCTTTACAGCTTATGGCACTAGGTCACCAGGAAAGAACTCTTCCCTCTGCTCAGCAGCACTACACATCAGAACAAACCAGTTTACCCTATGTTAAATCTGGTCAGCTTTTTAGGGAGACAGCTTCCAGTTTCTTCATGATTCCTGGAGAATCCTAAACTTTAGTAAAACACGCCTGGGCCCTTGTAGCATAACCCTGTGTATCAGCTCAACTGTCTACAAAACAGGAACACCCCATTACTGGATCACATAAAAGATGAAAAGTACAGCCTTGTGTATGACATTTACATGGCAAAAATTACGGACATGTTGTACATAAAAAGTAAATCTGATTCCCAGTGTTTGTTAAATGCGTAGGTTATTACATTCATTTATGACCAATAAGTATTAAAGTATGGATGGTCTGCCATGTGGCAGACTTACAGATACTATAATAATCATAACCTGCATTTATCTTTTTTAGACTTGTGCAATCTTAACACCACAATAATGAAGTCATGCACTGTTCCAGGACTATTTGCAGCATGCTAAGCTTTGTCATCCCCTAATCTTTATTCACTGCTAACTAAGGTCTTGTCTAAACTAAGATCTACGATTGTGGCTTCCCTTGTGTTCAACTTCCATCTATGATCTCTGGTCCCTCCCCCATGGGTGGCAATTTACAGATCATGCCAAACAGCCACGGTGGAGATGCATTTTAGGTGTAGTAGTGTTAGGTGTCTGGTAGATGTCTCAACACCTTGGAGTTATGTACAGAGTACTTCTGTCCATGGTTCCTAGCAAAGTGCAGTGTCAAAAAAGTTAGCAAATAGCAAGCAGTGGTCACAGCATACCAATTAAAATAATAATTGCAGTATTACAATTACTATGTTATCTGTCTGTTGTGTACCGTTACTGTTTTGTTTTATACTTCAGTTGAAAATCCTCAGAGCAAGGTTTTTACTGAAGTGTTCACACCACGCTAGGACAGTAAGTCTGGGACTGCTAGGCAACAGGGCTGTACAAATAAGGATTGTTATTGTGACAAAGGGATCGGTTGCAGAAGTGCCTTAAATCAGGACCTCTCCAGCTAACTGAGTGGCTCTACCAGTTCAAGCAGTTCAGTTCAGTTGTTTGGCAAGAAAAGAACTGAGAATCACAAAAATGCTTGCTTTGAAATGTCAGCCGTCAGGACAGACTCTTGAAACACTGCCACCCTCTTTCCAAACCACTGCGAACGTCTCCAAAAGCTACCATCCACCTGTAAAGGGAGTTAAATATGGCAGATACCACACACTTCATGCATGATCTTGCTTAAATATGAAACATTGTACTTTCCACACTTCAAAAACACATATATTAACTACAGATCCCATCAAATCAGCAGTCCTACAAAAAGTGCCACTTTTACCACCAGATAATTGAGAGCAACTTTTCCTATAGCTGAGAGAACAAATCATGTTGTTACTATACAGGTGTACAGGGATGTGGCAGGCAGTACGGACAGAAAAATCAGGTCGCAACAAACACAGCTATGTCAACCAAGAACCAACTATCCAAGAAAGTTTCAGCCAGATGCTCTCCAAATTCCTTTCCCCATACTTACTGCTGAAGCCCTTCCAGGCCTGGCCACACCCTAATAAGCTGAAAGTAAATTCTTGTTTCTGTTTCTTGTACTGGAGACAGAACAAGTTTTTACATTTTGGAAGACTGGGAAGACGTATGTACCATCTGTCACCTTGATCTCTGCGCTCCAAAGTGCTCAAAAAAGGAACGTGACTTAGAACCACGTCAACTCGGCTAATAATTGGGAGGGAATTTGAAAGAACAAACCTATTCCTCTAACAACTGTCAGTGCTGAACAAACCTTTCAGAAAACAAACATGATAAAAATCCCTACGGATCTGCTTTCTGAGCAGAATGAAAAGCATACCCATTAGCCATTTGTAAAAGCTTTAAAAATATTTTAACCAGAGTGCTAACAACCAAACTGTAATCACAAAAATTGCATGCTTCTAGAGCCACCTCCTCATAGGATAACTCAGTCCCGGAAGTGGGAAGGACATTGGCTCCACCCGGTGCCAAGCAAGTGCCCTCTGCTCCACTCCCACCACCTTGGGCTACTTGACTGACTCAATGCAAGATGTTTGAAATCTGCACTTCCTCGGCTCTATTGAACATGGGAAGGGAGGATTCCAGCCTCATCTAGACTTTGCACACCATTCTCACTAGATCACTTAGAGAATTGTTCTTCTCCACAAATAAAAGGAAGGCCCTCCTGATTCAACATACTGAAATTAATTTAGCCATCTCTTATTTTGCCCTCATCCTTTCCCCTGCTCTCACCAAAGCAACTAACGATTATGGAGCTCTAGTGTAGCCAGCCACCTGCCATACAGACAAACTGAGCCAAAACCAAGGCCCAGAACTCAGTGCTAGATGCCATATGGGAAGTAAAACAAGCCTTGAGCTTTAGAGAAAAGGTCCAGTCAAAGTATAAAGAAGCAAAGAGAGAGGCGGCCATGCCTTCCATCTGCAAAAGGAAAGAGGGTAGGCAAAGCACTTCAGAACTAAAAATAACTCTAGCTCCCTATTCAGTAACCATCACCACATAAAGGTACCCAACCCTTAAGGCTGAATTGTGTCCACTGACAAAATCTCAGTGATATTTCTGGACCTACACAGACTTCACAGAGGAGGGCTTCTCAACTGCATGAATCTGTGAGCCCAAGTTGTTGTCTTTGTCCAAAGAACGAATGCCGTAACATGGTAAAGAGTTAGTATTTTCAGTTTTGCAAAAAAGAAAAGCAACTTTTTATATAAGCTACTGAGACTCAGTGGTTTTACTTCTTTAACTACTGATAGAAACTATTTTATAGAGAATAGTCTACAAGATGCTTTCAAACCAACTACAGATATATTCTAGAACATGAGAACTTGGAAGTGAAACTGAACTGTGAACAGCAGAAAGTTTCTAGTGCCTTTGTCCAGGATGAGAAAAGCAGGATATGTATTTTTTTTTAAAAACATTTTGCTTTTGGCCTTAGGTTTTAAAATTTCCTTTTTATGTTATAAGAAATGCAAAGATGTCTGGACAAAGTTTTTACAACAGTGCCAACACTGGTACTCAAAAAAAAAGGTCAAATGCTTGTCAGAGGTGCTGAGTACACAAAGTCCCCGCTGACTTCAGTGGAACCTACTGTTGCTCAGCACATCTGAAAACCCGATAAGGTTTCTTACATGACCAGGTGTCCAGGCTGTAGCCAGATTGGTCTAGAGGTAAAAGGAATCAAAACTCGTGGAAGATGTGATATATATATATATATTTTTATTAGACCAACTAGTTATCTGCAAACAAATTATTTTATTCATTTGCAAGCTTTTGGGTGCACTCACCCTTCATCAGGTGTAGGAGAGAGCAAAGACTGTAAAAGTTCTTCTGAGCAGAAATGAAAATTCTTGACCAAGTACCGATTTAGGATCCTAAATCTGGTTGCCCATATCTGAAAAATCTACAAAAGCTCTTTAACAGCCTTTTTCACAATGCACACTTAGGAGAAAGCAGCAAAAGGGAAAGCAAGGCAACATCTTTTACAGCTAGCTACACAAGATTGACTTTTTTTTCCAAGTTCATATGTTGTGAAGAGTTGTTAGAATTATATTTTTGTCACAATACCAAAACATGCTGGTGGAATGGTACCCTAGAAGAAGAGTTCCTATGATTTCAGCAGGACAAAACAAGTGGGTAACTCAAGCAATGTATTAAATCATGTGCATAAGTGTTACAAAATCTCCCCAAAAACAGCAAAGGTGAGTTACCAAAATGGTCCTTGCAAACAAAACTATGGCTCAAACTTGGCACAGTTCCTAACCCCATACAGGTCTTCACATCTGACAAATCACAACAGAGTCTAACGAGCAGTACACCTGTTGGCAGTTTCTGCAGCAAGCCCATAACCTGACCTAGATATGGAGAGTGAACTTCCTCACCCTTAGAGATTGACCCACCACATCAATCAAAGGAAGGTCTGCCTGGAAAACCCCACACAGCCTGCACTTGTTCTGGGGATAAAGTAACTCAAGCATCCAGTGCTAGCAATCAATATCTTTAGGGTACACCAGCTTCATTAAAACAAAAATACCAGAGCAAAGGAACCAAAGCATCTGTCAGACACTAAAATTGAGGTAAACTACATTTAAAGCAGGATTGCTACTACAGCATTTGTTGTCCCTGCAATTAATCAGTCCGTAAGTTGATCGCCCTGCCTTTGTTGCACACTGCAGGTACATCCCTCCCAGTGATCCAAGTTCCTTGTGGCTTTATGTCATGAGATGTTACAGAACCTCGGTCGCTGGAGACTTCTCAAGAATAGGTTTGATAAATACCTGTCAGAAAGAGTTTGTGTGTAGCTGACCCTGCCTTGGGGCAGGGGGATAAACTAAGTCAGTGGTTTTCAACCTGTGGTCCGCAGACCCCCGGGGGTCCACAGACTGTCTAAGGGGTTTGTGAAAGATGATTATGATCAATCAATGGTATGCGAATACCCACACTTACAATTCGAAGGGGTCCGCACCTCCATGTGCATTTTTTTTTTTTTTTTTTTTTAAGGGATCTGCGCAAATGAAGGAAGGTTGAAAACTACTAGACTAGGTGACCTCAAGGTATCTTCCAGCTCTCCTTTCTGAGATGCAGCCAAATTAGAACTAGCAGGACAGTGAAGATATTTTAACATGACAGTAAACAACTAAGTGAGCTTACATTTTACAAACAGGGCTAGGGTCACAGAAGAAATGACTCAACACAGGACACTATATTTCTAATACTCGTTACATGTTTTGAATATTCAAGGATTTCCTTCCAAATCTGAGTAGCTACCAGGAAATGCAACAATACCTGATGCTTAAGGTGAATGGGGATGTGTGCGCACAAACATGCACACCCCCCCCTTCAAATCTTGATTAAAATTTTAAATTGCTGTTTTGCACAGAACCATACCCAGGGAGTACAGAAAGGGACAGGATTTCTCATATCTCACCTCATCGTAAGGATGCCCTCTTGTAATGATCAGACTAAATGAATGGGTGGGTACTACAGAATGGGTGTAAAGCTATTTCTAATGACTAGTCTTGCTCTCAGGTTGTGTTAACATCAAGATTTTATTTAATGGTATTTTCCTACTGCTACCACCACCAGTTCCATTCCTATCAGCATTAGGTCTTTTCACAAAAAAGTTTGATTACGCTGCTCTGGAAACAAAAACTACAGGCTTAATAATGCTCAAAGCGATAACCAAGCAACTGTATGAAGAAGCTGCTGTCTTTTTACCTGTAGTGTCACTGAAAGGTGCTCAGCATAGGCCTGTATTCTTTTGTCCTGCAAAGGGCAACGCTGTGGTCTACATGATTTTACCATCATAACCCTATGTGGATCTTCACTAATGGCAAAAAGTGATAGAAAATGAATATTAGAAAATATATCTATATATCCTTCAAAGCCTCAGATCTGGCTAGGCCACAGCCAAGTGCTCTGCCTGAAGTGTCAAAGTAATCCGAGAGGCACTAAGGACTCGTATTTATAAAATTAAAGAAAACGAAAAGACCGTGGTGCTTTTTGAAAGAGACTACAAACTCCACTGCACCGAGCCTGAAAGTGAACGGAACAAGATCATTTTCAAGCACTTTCAGAAGCATGTGAAAGAAAAAGAAACCTTCATCCACTTAAAGATTCACCACAGGACCCAGACCATTTCCAACTTATCTGATTCACAACAAAATACTGACCTCAAAATCGGAGCCTTTACCACCCTATTTCGTCAGCTCCGAGGTCCTTACCTTATCCTTCTCATGGGGAAGAAGCGACACAGGTGGCAGACAGGAAAGAGACTCGCAGCTTTCCTTCCCGTCAGCATTAGCGACCGCTTTAGTGTTGAGCTGGTAGAGAGGTCCATCTTTAAGGAGTCTGCCATGGCCAACAGCACGCTTGACAGCTAGTCGCAATTGCTGGTGAAAAGCGGAAGCAGCGCTACCTCCAAACAACGCAGACACATCCTTCTGACTTTTCAAAAAGCGCTCTATGTTTTTCAAGGACGAGCCACTGGACTCCGCCAAGCCCTCGATCGCCCGTTTGATCAGTTTATTCCAGTCCACATTTGGTTTACCATCCAACTTTCCATGGTTTCGAGGCTTCGGAAGTGCTATTCTCCCCGGATTATCGGGATCCTTGTAGGAATTGAGACCCTTGTTGGAGACTTTTAAAATAGTCCCATCTTTAACGCTTAATTCTAGTTGTTCCAAAACAGTTTTACGGTCCAAACCATGGGATGAAGACACCGCATTGCATATCCTCTCCTCTGAAGGGCGTTGTTTTTGCTTCTTGACCTTTTTAATCGCCTCCAAAATCCACTCAGTATACAGCGGGTTGGCGAGTTTTACCATGGTGAAGACTTCTGTATATCCATAGAGTCGTTATCCCTTATCCCGATGCTGCACAAGTTTCACACCGTGGGAAAACAGATTCTCGGAGGAGAGTAACCAGCTAACCATAGCATACACGTTTCTGATATGAACTGCTTCTCTTTGATCCAATATTAGTTTTCTTAAAACTGAAAGAAACAACAGATCCCATTAGGAACTGATCCACACTTCCCAACAGATCCCACCACCACTCCCGGGGCAAGCCCAGCAAAGCTGGAAAGCTGTCAAAGCACATCTTACCTCACTTCAGGACTTCCGCGTCGCAATCGGAAAGAGAACTGGAACGTTACGCCTACAAGAAAATGGAAGAGAGTCATTTTTGAGGGAAAAAAGTCACGACGCCGAAGTCTGACTTCCACCATCCTACGAACGGACGCTTCACCAACTTTTCCTGAGACCACCCTTGCCGCCCTGGGAGACCGCCAAGTCCCGAAAAAAGAAAAACACTGCATTCACATCCAGGGACGCAACCGAATGCCAGTGGCGACAAGGCAGCGCCGTTCCCGCCCGTTTGCGTCTGGCCAAGACGAGTCCCGAGCAGAGAGAGTCGGGACGGACGACGCGCCGAGTAAAGGCTACCTGGCGCCTTTGTCTGCGGCCAGGGTTTTATAGCGGACCCCAAAGTGCCCCCATTGTGCCCAGCGCAGGCACGAAAGGGCGTGCGGCGAGAGGGGGGCACGCGCCGTGGCCACCCCTCCTTGCGTCCTGAAAGCCGCGACACCTGCCCGCTGCAGCGGCATGGAGAAAGTTGTGGTGAAACCTGCGGGTGTCCCCTCGCCCGGGGCTGGGGCCGGGAGGCGGCGGGTGACAGGACGCCGCCCGCACGGGCGGGAAGCCCCCCGAGTGCCCGGCCTCGCCGCCCGCGGCAGACAAAGCGCGACCGCCCCTCGCCGCGGGCTCA
>NW_017728933.1:4216074-4248127 GCF_001723895.1 Crocodylus porosus | reverse complement strand
CAGCCGGGCCGGGGACAGGGACAGGCACAGGGACAGGGTCGGGGACGCGGCGGGCTCCGTCCCAGCGCCCGGGGGCAGGGGGCAGCTCTGTCCCAGCGCCGGGCCTGTATCACCGCTGCATCGCCTTTAGCCCTCTGCTGCCATCCCTCAGGCTGGCTCTCTTTGTGCCCGGACACATGCTTGCATCGGGAGCAGGTGGCAGCTGCGGGAGGACACGGCCGGCCCCAAAAGAGCCGCACAGATGCTTCCTGGCGAGTGACACCCTTCGCTGGTCCCCAGTTGGGGACCGCGCCGGTTTGGGAGCCTGGACTTGGGGGCGTCCTGCATCGACCTTGGCTTGCGGCGTTGTTTCTTGGATGGGCGAGCATGGGTGCCGCGTTTTTAAGCAGTCTCCTGGCGTAGGGACGGGAGCTTTTATGAGACCACCGAATTTCGCCAAAACCCACCCTCCCCCCAAAAATTGTTTTGTTGCAAGCTGTTGGGCGTGGGGCTGAAACTTTGTCGGTACCGAGAAATTCTTGTTTCACCAGATTCAAACCATTCGCTCTAGATAATGGTTGACCCTCCGCGAGGCGTCGGAGAAAAGGTTGTCCAAGTTCTCCGGGATCCTTGAGCTTGGGAGGCACCCTCTTCTGTCGGCTGCAGGTCCTCTTCTGTCTTCAGAGGACCTTCTCTGAGTAGACGTACGGTCTGTGTCCGATACCTAATTATATACTGCAGACACTTCTGGACTCGTGAAATAGCGTGCCACATTCTGGGCGAGACGTTTCTTAGCGTGCAACTCCCAGAGACCAAGGGGAGCAACACCAGCAGCTCTTAGTTTCGTGCACGGTGGAGAATATCTAGCTCTTGGAGACCATAAGGACCCCCCAAGCAGGGTTTTGGCAGAGGTGGCGTAGAGTAGCAGTCACAACGACGCGTGTTTTGGAGATGCTTTCTGACTAAAACCTCTTTGCTGAGTGTACGCATTTAAAACTGTTTTATTGCTAATACACTACAAACTGAGATCTTGCCAAACTGCAAATCCCTTTCCACTGGAAAGACTCCAGACCTACGTACAAACTGGGGACAATGCTTCAGTAAGATCCTCATGGGTGACTGTGTCCATACAAAGCCTCACTGAAGACCCCCGGCTTCTGTGTGAGCAAGGAGAGCTCCTTCAAGGGAGTACCTGAAGTGACCTGGGCTTGGGGCCGAAATGTTGTTGGTACCAAGAAATCCTTGTTTCACCGGATTCACACCGTTTGCTCTAGATAACGTTTGATCTGCTTGTTCAGCGTTGCTTGTGCTGCATGTGACAGCTCCGAAAGCTTTTCTGGTTTCAGATCTGGCTGTTGGTTTTGATTACATGTGCAAGGTACAGTCCTGTGCAAACAGGTCATGGCCAGTAGCCACACAATTTTACCAGGAACTTCCCGGATGAATGTTGTGTCTAGTTTTGGATTGGATCATCTTTACGCAAACTTTCTAATCTCTTTGGAGACAGGGAATTGGTAAAGTACTCTTGTAGACTTACTTTTTTTATGCCCTCCATCCCGCCCCTGTAGTTTCTTGTCTTAGCCTCAAGTGAGGAAGCAGAATGAGCAGGAAGGAGAGTGCTGGAGTAAACTGTTGACTGGGACAGAGGAGAATCCTGGTTGCTCTGTCTCTGCCTAGAGAAAAATGCAGATGGTAGCTTGACATCATCACCTAAAGCTCCCTGTAGCAGTCCTTTCTGTCTCTGTTCCTGAAGGTTTCAGAGTTTCAGGGTCTTCCCCTGGCCCCTTTTCTCCCCAGAGCACTCTCCTCCCTATTACGTTCATCATTTCCCCCTTTCCTGCTTGGGTCCCCGTGCCCCTGAAGTATAACCCTGGTGCTGAGTGCACGAGAGGTAATAAAGAGCTGAAGTTCATTTCCAGGAGCTAACGAGGGTAAAATAGAGTAAAACTGAGAATCGCTTATGCAAGTGTGATACTAAGTTAAGACTTCCTCCTTAGCTGCTGGACTTTTTTGTCTGTTTTAATAGTCATATTAGGATTATTTAACCAGCAGCAAATTATGAGGCAAAGAAGAACGCGTTGCATTTGAAAGCTTATTTAGGTCTATTCCACCTGTGCAACTAAGTCGGTCAAAGGTGTCACCTGCAAAAATCCTTCCCTCTTCCTTGTTTCCTGGACCATCACACTATATCACTCAGTGCTAGCAAATTGTAAACTGTTCAAGGTTATATCGTTTAAAAATTAGGATTTTTTTCAGAAATCCAATACTGTCTGTTTGCCTTTCTTTCCTTTCCATTTTCAAAGCACAATCTGACAGTTACACCAGCAGGATCATTGCATATGGTATGCTGCAGATGGCAAAAAGTTGTTTTATCCATCAAGATAATGCACAGTTTGGCAACACCGTTTTGTGAAATGACTAACTCCTTGGCTGTGGTTGTATCCAACTTTCATTGGAGACCCATGCACCTTCTAACTGAGCACTGGCTCCTCAATGACCTCCAATTCCCTTGGGTCTTGCTATATTTACCAGCAAGATTGATTTTTGCTTTAGAAACATCTTTTGCTGGATTCTTCTCCTTTTAGTTTCCAATTCGGGTTTATATAAACTCCAGCAATCCTGGGCAGAGCTTTTTATTTACTTTCAAAATGAAATATGATCCCCATGCTGACAGCCCAGAAGCAGCCAGGAAGCATTTCTGCAGCAGTAAATAGTTGGGTAATTCTGCACGTTACTTTTCTGCAGGTACTAGCAGGAGATTGGAACATTCTTGAAAGGTTTATAGTTCAAAGTAGATCCCAACAGATTCACGTCTGTCAAGGGCCAGGACTGCTCAAAGGATTTTAAGGTATCTTGCACTGTATCGCTAAGACTTCTTTCCTCCCTAATTCCTTGCAAGCTTGAAATGTGAAACCTGTTCCTTTGCCAAAAAGATGGTTTTTCGTACACATTAACTTGAAATTGGAGTCAGAAGCTTATATTAATATTTTTTGCAGGCGAAAGAAAACCCTTTTGAGGTATTTGGGGTTTTTTTTCTTTTTTTCTTGTTTTGAAGAAAATAGATGAACAACATGAACGGGGCAAAGTAGTCATGATTTTGCTGAGTATGAGCAACAGAAGGAAATGGCAATCTTTTAAAAACAATTTATGGTTCAGCTGAACCTGGATGCTGTTTAGAGGTACAAAGAAAATGGGTCTACACCCAAAGGGATTCCCTTTGTTGAATTTCATCGGCTTGACGTGAAAAATGGAAAGGTTAGAGCGTCTCAAAGATGCAAGAAATGTAGGGGTTTAGTGTTAGGCCACTTAAACATAGATGATACTCCCTCTGGTTCCCATTATTGTAGGATGTGACTGCGTCCCCATCTCTGAAGTGACAAATAGAGTATTACTGGCAGTGCTTCTTGGATCACTTGTACTTGAAGTAATGCAGCTACGCTCCAGAAGAGACTATGAGTTTGAAGACAAAATTAAGAAGCCAGCCAGTACCACAGGACCAGGCATTTGAAACCTGGGTTTCAAAGACCTAGCATAACAAAAATATTCTGGATTGGGTAGAGAAAAGGCCAGTATAACACTAGGATTCAATGTCAGGTGGATTCAGCCCTAAGTTACCCCCGCTGGCAGGACACTGACTGAAAAAGGGATCTGGAGAGCAATTAATACAGAGCCAAGAATGCTATCAGGCCTTGCACTGTTTAAAACCAAGAAGTTGGTGACCTTTGTACAGCTTTTGTGTAATTGGGTAGATTTCTAGCTTTGCCAATTTAACAAAATCCAATTTTCTCGCATAGAGCAGAAATACATATAAATCATCTCTTCAGCTTGGCTTCCTCACTCTTTTTCACACTTAAAGCATACACACAGTCCTAAAAACAGATTACAAACTAATCAAGTTATTTCTCCAACTAGCTGAGAAGGGAGCAGCAATAATCTCTGTTACCTTTAGGGGCAAATAATGAGAAGGACGCCATAAGGGAATTTGCAAAACACCTTTTGTAGACCATCCTCTGAGCTTCCCTTCATAAATCTACTGGATACAAAAAAACATGGACTAAATATAGAGTTTGGATTATGACACGTTAACAACCTGCCTGACATCTGACACCCCAGATAACCTGCCTCCAGCTGACCACTTGCATTCTTCCACACATTTTCCTCCTTTCCTCCCACCCATCTCTACCCATTGTCTTCCTAATTGCCACTCATTTGCATTTTCACAGACCTGCTTGTTGTAAATTTGCTTCTTTTCTACCTTTTTTACACGCAACACCAGCAGAACCTCCCTATGCCTGACACATGGTGTTTGTGCCCAAAAGCTTGCAAAGAGCTTTTTTCCCCCAACTTTTGAGTTGGTCTAATAACAGATATCACATCTACCCAAAGAACCAAGAAAGCCATAAGGCACTTGGATGAAAAGGCTGTTTTACTCATCTAAGGAGGAACATGAATTTTGCGGGTTGGGTCAGCTGGTCTGGGTTTTTTTGTTGCTGTTTGTGTTTTGCACCCTGTGTTAACTAACAACTGGTAACATCCTGGTGTGGTCAAGGCAGTTTCAGTTTTGAAATGATACCAGGTGAAAACAGCAAACATCATGAGGAAATGGACCGTTTGCTTTGAACTACAAACATGCGTGAAATCTGCAATGATCTCCCCATTATAGGATGTTATCCTTTCCTTTCAGGATCGTAAGAGTTAAACTCAGTTAAGCAGGGGTGTATCCACAACTGGTTTAGCTGTTGCAAAGTGCTCTGTGTGCACTTGCAGTCTGTACCTTGGATTCAGCTGCAAGGGCAAATGAGTGTTTCAACCCCCTGGAGTAGAGCCTCTTAGTTCAAGACTTTTTATCCTTTTTTATTTTTGATCAGGGGAAAATAAATACCCAAAGTAGCTCTCTGAGCATCCTCAGAGAGAATGCAGAGTTAGGATTTATCACTTGCTTGGTACTGAGTCCACAAAGAACAGATGGTGTAGTTGTTGCCATACTGCTGGAAGGGTTTAAGAACAGCCCCTGTGTCAATAGAGCTTCAGCATGCTAAGAGCAGCTCTTCACTGCCCAGAAGCTATTTGTCAACGTCTCATCTCATGTCACTTAATTTTCATCTGCAGCCAATCATTCCTGGCCTTATTTAAGGATTATTTATCTGAACTACATTTAATAGTGCACAGAAGCACTCTATACAGTAGTTCAGGACAAGGCACAGAAGGGATTTTTCTATCCCCCAAGGACTGCGAGGGACTTTGGGAGGCATATCCCTTTATGCTTTTTCATGTTGTTATGTTTTAATTAAATCTACACTATTTATTGCAAACTACCCTGAAACACTGGCAGAAAGTGCTATGGAGATCAATATCCCTGTGTAATTTGGTAGCATTGATTAGCTTTTAATGAATTTTCAAAGTCAGAGAGGACATTCTGCATAGCGGCCACTGTGACATGCTGGGTCATTTTGAAATACATATTGTTCTGTAAACCTTAAATGGGAGATGAGAGGAGTTGGAGCTGGAGCATACTTTAGAACACACACAATCTTTTATGCAAATCTATTTTGCAAAAAAAAAAAAAAGGGTGGGGTGTAAAAGAACCAGAGCATCCTTCTGGTTAGGACTGAGCCTTCTCGGGGTTCTGGATAACACTGAACTGTTTCCGTCTGTATCGGTAGAACAAATGTGTCTAACGCAATTGTCTAACGCAAATGTGTCTAATGCACTTGTCTAACATGAGAAGCAGACAGGGTTATTAGGCATGCAGGCAAATACATAATCCAAACCCTCTATCCAAATTTCAGTGGAGCCCTCTGCTGGTTTGGGTTGGTCTGAAAAGGTTTGCTCTGTGAGCCTTGCATCTGAAAGAGGAAAGTAAATTGCCCCATTTTGGCTTACAAGAGACCAGAGAAACTATTGCCTTCAGTGCTGCATTAGGATGGGATGAAGTGGCATGTTTAATGTCTTAATTTACATCACAATTATTGCAGCTATAAAGCATATTACACTTTTTGCAAGACTTCCAAATTCATTTTATGGAGGGAGCAAGTTATGTTAGTCGTTTGGCTGTTTTGCATGCAATTAACTGATTTGTGCAACACCTAGTAATAGGTGTGCA
Organism: Crocodylus porosus; assembly: GCF_001723895.1. Taxonomy (NCBI): domain Eukaryota; kingdom Metazoa; phylum Chordata; order Crocodylia; family Crocodylidae; genus Crocodylus; species Crocodylus porosus. The sequence goes on along the minus strand of NW_017728933.1, from coordinate 4,242,045 downwards.
AGTTAAGTTCCCAGTAAACTACCGCAGTCATTTAAATACTGATTTTGAAGGGGGATGCAGGAGTTGTACCACAAGGTGATGACCAAGAAGAGTTTGCATCTCTTTGGCTGTTGCTCCAGGCTGTGTGGAAATTCAAGAAGACAGCTGTGCAACAGTTACACATGGGCTAAATATTTTTTAAAACTTTTTAGCGAGAGCTAGAAAATAGGCTTCTGCAGGATGCCAAAGCAAAACAGACTACATTTGGTCATAGGCCAGGCTTGAATCTTCCATTTTAGAGCTTTTCCCATGTACCTAAACTACTCAAAGTTTTGAAATGCCAGGTAAGTGAAATGTTGGCACATGCCATCTTAGCAGTTTAAAAAATAGATGCTTACTAGAAAGGAAGAAAATGGGTACAAATAGCAGCTATTGAGCATTTTAGGGCTTTTTTGTGTCTGCCAGTTTAAAGGGCGAGATAAAAAACAAACAAACCATGCACACAAAAACACAGTATCTTGCTGACTGGGGATAGCCTTTCAATAAAAAAGCTGTTTGCACAGAGAAGAGTGAACTGTAAGAGAGGTTTCTTTGCACATCCGCTTCATCTATTGTTGTGTATCATCTGTGTCTGTTACAGACATGTCTATATGTCTGTGTAGACATAGTTTTTACATTTGAGATGGTTACTGATAGTTTAAATTTCTGTAATATGGAAAAAGCACAGACATTTCCTTACATCTTTGTTATGCTCTAGTTAAGCTGGTGTTCCAGGATAAATCCCAGTGGCAAGGTCTGCTGTTGTGGTTTAGAGAGGGTGGTTGCCCATGCCCTCTCCTGGCCTGTTGCAGGGAGTAACAAGGCCCTACAGATAGCCTAGATACCACAGCAGTAGTTGGGATTGCTTTTGCCCTGCACTTGACATGACCCTCCTATCCCTCTGCACAGATATGCTAACAGCTTACAGAGTCACAGCCTCACCACTAACATGGTAGCTACACCAGGAAGAAAATCTTCCCAAGTCAGTCATCTGTAAGAGCCCCACACGAACTACCCTGCTATGCCTCAAAACACAAAGGAGCCATAACTGGGCTGAGGCATTCAGTCTGCCCTCAGAGGGTAGTGGTGGCCCGGGCTCCCCGGGTAGAGGGAACCGTGGTATGGGGACGGGGCCAAGAGCCACAACAGGAAGCGAGCGGTGACAGCCGGCAGAGGGGGCCGCATTGGCGGGCGGAACCAGGCGCGGCAGAGCGCCGTTTCCGGGGACACTTCCGGCGGGTGTTGCACCTGCGGGCGTCCCACCAATGGCGGCGCGCGGCCCGGCGGGAGAGCCAATCAGGCGCAGGCTGGGCGTGCGCTCACTGCCGGCGGCGCGCGGCCGGGCAGGGTCCCGCAGTGCGGCCGCGCCGCAGCCATGATCCATAGCCTGTTCCTGATCAACGCGGCGGGCGACATCTTCCTGGAGAAGCACTGGAAGAGCGCGGTGAGCCGCTCCGTCTGCGACTACTTCTTCGAGGCGCAGGAGCGCGCGTCCGAGGCGGAGAACGTGCCGCCCGTCATCCCCACGCCGCACCACTACCTGCTCAGCGTCTACCGCCACCGGATCTTCTTCGTGGCTGTCATCCAGAGCGAGGTGCCGCCGCTCTTCGTCATCGAGTTCCTGCACCGCGTCGTCGACACCTTCCAGGTGAGCCCCGGGCTGCCCGTCTCCTCGCGGGCCTGGCCTCGGCCTCGGCCGCGGAGCAGCTCTGGGCCTACGGAAGCGTTGGAGGAGAGGGAGACAACGGGAACTGATGTCTGTTCCCCTTTTGATCGCGTCCGCCCTGCCCATCTTCGAGCAGCGTCTTGCGGTCTTTCCTGCCCGAGCGCCCCATGATCTGCCAGGTCCTGGCCAGCCCCTGACAACTGTGAAACTGTCGCTTGGCAGCTGTAAGGGCATGGAGCAGACCAGCAAACCTTCTGTTTGGGGGCAAGACCTAGCATTATCAGCATGTCCCTGTGCTGACAGAAGCTAAAAGTAAAGCACCCCTCCCCCCAAATATAGACAAGAAGGAATCTCCCTACACCCACCCCCACACACACACACAATTTCTTGGCATTGCATCTGGTTCTTTTTGTCTATATTTAGGACCACAACCCGCCAACACAGCTGCTGCTTCACATTGTTTGTACTGAGGATCTTTTCTTACAGGGTACCTACCGTACAGGCAGGTAGGGAAGGAAGCCGCCCGCGGCGCTCTGTGGGCTGCCACGCTTGGGTGCAGAGAGGACAGAGTCTGACCCGGCAGAGCTGTACCGATGTCTGGAGTAGCAGGGTGCAGGAGCGGTGCGTGTTTGTAGGGTTTACAGCATCTTCCTGAGTGCAGCTGGCACCCTGTGCTCCTCACGCTTTAGGGGAAAAAAGGCAGCTGCCTACGCATTTTTCTTTTTTTCTTTTTTTTTTTTTTTGTAATTAAGTGATCTGGTTGGACTCCTGTTTGCAAAAAGGGTTAATACCTTTGCGCCTGGTTTGGATAGTGGGCCAGATTTCGCAGATTTTCTTGTAGTAGAGTCACAGAATGAGAATAAACTTGTGTTTGTTCTCTTTGTAGTCCCGCAGCCCTGGCGCTGCTGAATGTAACAGTGAGCAGTGTTAGTGGGATCTTTGGGCAATTGGGGAGGTTCAAACAGTCATGCTTCACCGTGTGATCAGGATGTGCTGTGCCCTGTGACTGGTCACAGGCAGAGGGAGAAAATGGGGAGTGGTCAGTCTGAGCACTGTGTCATGTGACGGGGCAGTCCAGCCTGGTGTTTGAGCTCACTCCGGGCTGGGGAGGAGGGGGTGGGAGTCCAAATGCAACAGATAGGGGATGAGGCTGGAGGGCGTGGTGCTGCCATGCTGCAAACAGCAGGTTGTGCAGCACGTTCATGACATGGTCGCTCGTGCTCTGTGCTTCTGGGGTTTGACCTCTCCACTGTGGGGGTCCTCTCATGCCCTGCTGGGCTCTGTTGAGCTTTTGGGGCCTGATCTCTTCAATGGGTAGGGTGGGAAGGAGCAACAATCTCTCGTGCCTGCTCACAGGCCAGCGCAGCTTCTTGCAGCATAAGGAGTCTCTCTTGGAGAGCACCATCCAAACAATCCATCTGATGAGATTGTTTAGGCTCTCGGGCTCAGCCTCATCCTGTACCTGTGCACCGGATACAGGAATGCTGTTACATGCTTGTGGGAAATGAGGAAACAGTGGAGGAATTGCAGTTAATTTATATCAGTCGTAGCCTGTTGAAGGACTGAGCAACTGAAACAGGTGTTGGGCTGGGAATTGTCCATTATTCATGATGCAGGTGTCTCTTTTACCCACTTCTCACATGTCACCGTTGGGTTTTCTGTCCTTTGTACAGAGATGATTGCTGCTTGGGCTTTTTAGCAGCGTCCAAGAGACCAGACTTCTTTTCTTGGGGCTCAAGCCAAGGACTCAGCAAATTTCTCCTGGCTTTGGGGCCTTTGAAATCGGCATGCATGTGCTGGAAGACGTGTTGGGGGAGCGTGAGAGGGAGCACTTCGGCTGTGTCAGTTGGTGAATGTGTTTCCATGGCAAAGCCCAGGCGGAGGGGAGCACCATAATCTCTTCTCAGCCTGCAGTTTGCCAGCTCTGCTCGACCCTCCCCCACCTTATGCAGCCATTGTGCAAATAGTTTGTGGCTTTCCTTAAAACCAGAAGTCAATTGTGCTGCTATATGTGCTTTGCAGTGTAGCAAAGCGAAGTGGCATGGCAGTCGGGAGAGAGGATGGTGCTCTTCAAACAGCCAGAGCGCAGAGGTAGGGCTTGGGGCACAGGTTGCAGCTTTCTGCACCCGTTCTAATCTTTGCTGCTTGAGTACTATGTGGCTGTAATCAAATGTACGTTGGCCTCTCCCTTCCAGGAGCACAAAATCTGCAGCAGGAGCTGAAGAGAGCGTTGTGTGCATAGATGTTTAACAGCTGACACTCTAGACAAGGGAGGGGAAGAGTGAAGCCATGGTTATGGACAGGGAAACCAAGGCACGTCCCGTTGCAGGGGACCTGCCCAAGGTTGTGTAGCACAAGTAAGCGGCAGAGTTGGAAATGGAGCCAGGGGTTTGTCTCCTACTCTGCTCAGGCTGGTGCAGTGGAGTCCAGGAGCTAGTGAGATGGAGGGGAGACTCCCATGTGGAGTCCAGGAGCTAGTGAGATGGAGGGGAGACTCCCACTAGGAGGCCCAATTAGTGGGACTTGCACTTCTCCATCTCCTGGGTTTGCTTAATTCGGAGCTGCTTCTTTGTCTGTTTCTACAGGATTATTTTGGTGTCTGCTCAGAGGTGGTGATCAAAGACAATGTGGTGGTGGTTTATGAGGTGCTGGAGGAGATGTTGGACAATGGATTCCCTCTGGCTACCGAGTCCAACATCCTGAAGGAGTTGATAAAGCCCCCCACCATTCTACGGACAGTTGTCAACACCATCACAGGTATGCGGCAGCAGGGAGTGGGCAAGGTGGAAAGGTCATGTGATGATGTGTCTGTTAAAGTGAGCCTGGGTGTTAGGCAGTAGGAGAGGTTGGTATCCAGACTAATGTCTAACATGGCAGAACCTGTCTGGGGGTCCCTGTTTGCCCCTTAGTACTGGGGCAGCCCAGGGTCCAGAACTACATCTCCTTTTATACCGAAAGGTACCTGCACATGTTGCTCTTGCTGACAGTGTAGCTTACTGAGAACCAGGACATGGCTGTCTGGCCACAGCTGGCTTTCAGTGTTGACTGTCCCTCCCACTTTCGTGTGAGGGGTAGACGATGGGCTGCAGAAGAGAAGGCATGGAGGGACTCCACACGAGGATGTGTCTGGAGTGACTGCTTTTGCATGAGGGGCCATAAGTCTTCAGGAACAGACTGATGTTCTGCTAGAATGAGATTGCAATGGTTTTTTCTTGTTCTGACCTCCTCTGACTTTCTAGGAAGCACCAATGTGGGCGATCAGCTCCCTACAGGCCAGCTCTCAGTGGTGCCGTGGCGCCGGACTGGGGTGAAGTATACCAACAACGAGGCGTATTTCGATGTGATTGAGGAGATAGATGCCATCATCGACAAGTCGGGTACAGTGCTGCTTGCATTGAAGGCTGAGGCTGTCTATAGGAGTAGTCAGTTGGAGATGCTCTATCTTTCCCTTAGAGGAGTGTTGGAGGTTGTTTTCCCATCCTCATTTTGAGCTGTTGCTTAAATTTTAAATTTTTGCAAAACACCAGGACTCCATCCTCTTTTTCTGCCTCACAAGTGCTTACGCATCAACTCTAAACCTGGAAATAGTAGTTGAGTGCAAACCTTGTTTGTTCAGGCTATTCCTTTGTCACTGCATTTTCCCGAAGTCTGGGTTGCAGCTGAGGACTGGGGCCTTCAGCTGTCTGTATGGGTAGGAATCCCTGCCAGTGGTTTTCAAGTCTCTGGTACTTCTCTAGATGATGTTTAAGGTGTGTATGCAAGTGCGCCAAGGAGACTGCAGGCTCCAGCATTGCGTGGAGGGGTTGGTTCTTACTCTGCTTGTTCATGTCACTTTCTAGCCTTTCCTGTCTGTCTGTGGTGACTCATTCAGCTCTAAAGTCATTTCCCATGACCTGCTTTGTTTGTTGCTCTTTTTAGGTTCCACAATTACTGCTGAAATCCAAGGGGTGATTGATGCTTGTGTCAAGCTGACAGGGATGCCGGACCTCACTCTCTCCTTCATGGTAAAGCTTAAGGAAGGGGCATTACGATTTCTTAATAGTGTTTAAAGGGAGTACAGGCTTCTTTAAACAGCCTCCACTAGGCATCAGGAGATGCCCTTGGCTGATGGGGTTCTGGGATTGCTGTGATGGATTCCATGAGGGCAGGCTTCAGCTGTTGGCTGGTGAAAGGAGGAAGGAACTGATGGTGAAAGCTCTTTGTTAAATAGTTGTGCAGTTAAGTGTGAGGGTTACATTTGCAAATAGGTTGCTAGAAGTAGCCTATAGTTTTATGGTGTCATCATGCGTACCGTGAGACAGGAGTCTTACGGTGACCACCTGTTCATCAGGGCAGCTGTGTGACCTAACCCGCTGCATGGCATTGCTGGGCTATGATCTGATATAACAACTATCAGACAAGTGAAAATATTTTACGGTTAAAGGCAGCCGAGTGCGGGCAGCTCCAGAATGAAGGAATGTACAGTGTGCCTTGCAGCAGGTGCTTTGTGTGGCATAGAAGGGAATGCAGTGAGGGGACAAGGGCAGGTTCTTCGTCACAAGCCATAGTAGTGCCTTAGGCTCTTGTCTCTCGTTCCAGAACCCCCGATTGCTGGATGATGTCAGCTTCCATCCTTGCGTGCGTTTCAAACGCTGGGAGTCGGAACGGATTCTTTCTTTCATCCCACCTGATGGGAATTTCCGTCTGCTCTCCTACCATGTCAGTGCTCAGAAGTGAGTGGGGAATCCAGGGCTGAGGACTGTTTCCTTCCCTCATGCCTGGAGATGAAAGAAACAACAAGAGGGTGGGGGTTGCTGCTTGCCATGCTTGAGTGAGGACCAAAGGAACAGTAGCTTTTGCTAATATCTAAGTATACTCTTTGCTTACTGGGACAGTGATCCTGTCATTTCACCCCTGCAAGCCAGCTCTGTTCACAGCTTAATGGCAGGAACACAGCGTACAGCAGTAACAAATTGGGAAATGGCAGGTCAGCAAATAGCTTCAGTTTCTCATCCCCCCAAGACAACTAGCTTAAGGGAAAGCAAGAGCTGAGTGACCCAGTGATATAATAGGGCAAGTAACCTCTGTGTGCTTTCCCTCATTGTTTGGGCTTCTCCACAAACAGCTGGTTTGCCATCAGCAGCCTTAGCCCTAGGCACTAAAGCTGTGTCATGGATTTTGTCAAGTGAGGAGCTGTCAAGTGAAGAGCTCTTTGTTGTCTGCAGCTAGATGGAAGGAAGCAGAAACATGATGTCAAATTGCAAGCAATTCAAGGCAGTGCTGCTACTACCTGCCTTAGGTCAGCTTGCCAGTGTGGTCAGACTGAAGGATGCTGTATTTCTTTCCCTTGAAAGCATCCCAGTCTGTTACAAACCATAATTCATTCTTGACTGGCTTCCAGTGAAGGAGAGTGGGATGCTGAGAGGCCAGGCTGTGGGTTGGCTGTGGGTTGGTGAAACAAAGCTGGAAACAGCTTCTGGCTGGGCCTTGCACTTCTTTTCTTTCTTGCACAGCATGAATGTCCTTCAGGACCTGCAAGGGTCCAGGAGGGCGAAGTGCAGATGAAGGGGTGGCTTGCAACTGCAGTGATGTGTCCTTTGTTCCAGCTTGGTGGCCATTCCTGTTTATGTTAAACACAACATCAGTTTCCGTGACAGTAGTTCGCTGGGACGCTTCGAGATCACTGTAGGACCCAAGCAGACAATGGGGAAGACTGTAGAAGGGGTGATGGTCACTAGCCAGATGCCAAAAGGTGTCTTAAACATGAGCCTCACTCCCTCTCAGGGAACGCACACTTTTGACCCTGTGACAAAGGTGAGAGGAAAGAGGAATGTGGAATTTTGACCTAGGCTGGAGTTGAAGTTGCATGGCTCAGCCTGCTGCTTTGCTGTATAAAATGCTTCCTCTGAGCTTTGGCCTGAAATCTGGGGAGAGCACCTGATCAGTGGGGAGTGGGGATTCTGTGCTTGTTTTTCTGCCTTGAGCATCACTCTCAACAGAGCCTTCCCCGGCTGGAGGGAGTCATCTTCCTCCCCAGCCAGTACTTAGCAGTGCTCATTTGGGTTTCTGCAATCTAATGCCTGACTTGATTACTCTTGGGTGATGGTGAGAGCAGAAATAGTGAGGAGGGTAATGCTGCCTGTTTGATGCCAAGCTGTGCAGCCCAGTGGTGCAAGGCTGCTGACTCCTGTTTACAGGGCTGAGCGTTTTGGATTGATTGGCTCGTGATCTTGAGTGTGCTTCAAACTAGACCTGCCTCAAAGCAGGGAGAAGCCTTGTTTCCCATGGTAGATGATCAGCCTAAGCCTGTAATACCCCAGGAAGATCTGCATTACTTTTATGCACCCCTGTTGGAAGGACGAGAACTCCTAAACACGCACAGCAAGAATGTCTGTGACCAGTGGCCTATTGGCACGAAAGAGGCAGGACGCAGTGGGTTCCAAGAGTGCAGGCCTCAGGCAGCCTTTCACCTTTATGTACTCTGAGGTGGCCTGAGTCGTATCAGTGGCTCATGGTCTAGAGTTGGATTGAGAAGGGGAGCAGGTCCTGTGGCTGTCGTGGGAAAGACCAAATACTTGGATGGAGTTGGCAAACCCCTTTGCCCAGGGCAGTATTGACACCCTCCATAGATGAGTTAATCTCTTACAGATCGTTGTGATTATTCTTCTGTCTTACTGCTGTCTTTCTGTTCTTGGAAGCTGCTGTCATGGGATGTAGGGAAAATAAACCCCCAGAAGCTGCCGAGTTTGAAGGGGACCATGAGCCTCCAAGCGGGGGCCTCCAAGCCTGATGAAAATCCCACTATCAACCTGCAGTTTAAAATTCAGCAGCTGGCTATCTCTGGTAGGTGCCGCCAGTGAAGGAGCACAGACTGTCCTGTGCTGGGCAAGCTTGTGTTTGATACCCAGCCTGATGCTTCTACAGGCATCGGGACCATCTTAGTGCCACGGCTGAGTTCCTCCGCTTAAATGTTGTCTCTGCTTGGGCTTCATGTTGGTGAATCTAGTTACACACCTCTCTGCTGGCTGCTGCCTAGTACCGCCTGCGTGCACCCCACCTCAGCTCTGCTGCTTCTACAGCTCTGTCACACAGTAACCCAGGTGGGGTGGGAAGGCAGGAGCCCTGCCCCACTCCCAGAATCTCACTGTCTCCTTCTTTGTTTTAGGGCTGAAGGTGAATCGCCTGGATATGTATGGGGAGAAGTACAAACCCTTCAAGGGCATAAAATATATGACGAAGGCTGGCAAGTTCCAAGTCCGGACATAGAGGCGTCTGAGAGCGAGGGAAGAACCACAAGCATTCTTTTTTTTTTTTTTTTTTTTTTTTTAATTTCCACTCCTTCCCCCATGTCCACAGCTGTTGGCTTCTTCCTTTACCCACTGTCACCCCTGCTGGGTCCATGTCTTAGGCTTGGGTTCCCCTGGAACGCTAGTGCTGATGTGGTCAGGGAAGGGGCCATTTGGAGGGGAAAGGGACCAATCAGGTAGCATCTGTCATAGCAGAGTCCTGAATTCTCAGATGGGACAGAGGAGAAATGAAGTGTCAGGTCCATGGGGTTGGCACTTCAGATAAGTAGGCTCCACTCCTGGCACCTTGCTCTGCTTCCCATTGGAACCACTGGTGCCAACTCCCACCCCACCTCACACACACCACACAGTCCTTGCTCAGCTGGCTGATATCTTTCCACAGGTGGCACAAGACTTGGTTTGAAAGAGCTGAGTTCCCAGTTCAGTGGTTTGACATTCTGTCCTGTCCTTGACCAGGCATTCCTGTTCAGTACTGGATTGCCTAAGCCAAGCTTAGGGGAGCAGTGGTGGGTCAGGGATGTTCTCTCGGGAGGAGCAAAGGCAGCTGGAGAGAGGAGGTGGAAGGGGAGGACACACAGGCCTTGGGGAGGTGGCTGGAATAACAGTGCTTGGCATGTGCAGCTCTTCTCCTGAGCACCTGAGGATGGATGGGAAACCTCCTGAAGCCTCAGAATCATGCCCTTCCAAGAGGTCATTGGAGCAGGGGTCACCCCAAGGCCTGGTAGACTGATGTTTCTGAATGTGCATGTTGCTTCTTCTCTCCACTTAGTATTTGGGAGAGGGAATTGCTCCTGGTTCCCTGCTGGCAGGTGGGGGTACAGTTGTGTACATAACCTTTATTTAAGCATCTGTATAAAGTGCTGTCTGACAGGAATCCTCACCGCAGCAAGCAGAGGCTGAGCAATGCCTTAGCAGTATGTGGGGCAGTGACTTCTGTGTCTGACTGCTTGTCTGTTGATAGTGATGAGGCACTGCTGTCCTGCTGCTTACTGAGGTAGATGTAGGTAGTCTTGTGCTTCTGGCTGTCTAGCCTCATTCCACTCTGTCTTGCTCTACTGCGGGTGGACTCTAGCTCATGTGGTGTGGTGTATTTGCCTCTGGGGCCACCTGTCCTGCGAGATGCTGTGTTGTGCTAGGCTGTCCCAGCCGGTGATGCCTCCCAGTGCAGAGCAAAGCACCTGTGAGATGTGAGCAGTGCACACCTTGCTCTGCCTTATCCGCGGTGCACTCTGGGCCATGAGATGCTGCCTGTGACGTTTGCTGTGGCAGCAGGATTTACCTGGTGAGCTGCTGTGCGTGTGGCTCTGGTCCCTGTGAAGCTGCTGTGGCTCTGGGCTCCAATGCACATATGAGCTGGTGGGGGTGATGGGTTGTAGGGTAGCAAGTGTCTTGCTCTGTGCTGTGTATGTGGTGCCTCATTTTGGAATGACATATTCCTATGCAACTAATGTGAACTGTGCTGCGAGGTGGCCTCAAAACTGAGCATGCTCACTACAAATGTACGGGTTTGATCTGAGCATCAATAAAGTTGTTTTACCTGTGACCTGCATTTGGAGTGCTCTGTTTGGGGTTTGAAGGGCTGTGGTGTCTGTGCGTGGCAGAGTCTGCATCCCACCGCACTGAGTCTTGACTGGCGGGTGATCCAGTGAAAAGAGCTCAGTGACAGTACTCTGAAGTCATAAATAATTGAGGTGCTGGGTTGGCTGGAAAGAGGCAGCCAGCTGGGAGCTGTCTGGAGATAGTAACCGAGGCTCCCTTAGGGCTCTTCAACAAGTTTCCACTTTGTCTCTGCAGCTGGACCTTTGCAGTCCAGATGATCCTCAGAGAAGTAATGTGCAGACTGTAGAGTTGGAAACGGTTGTAATGATAGAGCAGCCCGTGACATGCCAGTTTGCACTCTCTGATTTGATCACTAAGCTTTTTTCTGGAGTATTTTGCGCAAAAAATTCAGATCTGTGGCAAGTGCAGTTCTGTTGTATTTCTTCCTCTGCCCAGGAGATGGTGCCCTCAGATAATAGAAAATCTTTGGGATTTTTCATAAGACACGATTGTGCCAGTTGCGGTTGCATACGCGTGTCGTTCATCTGGGTCGTCTGGCTGCTGGCCTGCGAATGCCAAGAGAGGGCAGGCCAAGCCACCCTCGGAGATAGTTTTGGTGATCACGGAAAGGCACTCCCTCTCCTCTGGAACAAATACATGGAAAAAGCAATGAAATCACTCTAAAGGAAGCTAACCTTGTTTGTAAATGTCCTATGCTTTGTCAGCATGACTTGAGGGGTTCTCATATTGTGGGAATGAGGGTAACTTGTTCTGAGGTTTGTGTGAAGGGGTTGCTGTCTTTGGAGCCTGTTTGCAGATTGTTGGCTGGACACACATGGGCAGCTTTAGCAAGTTGCTTACTATCTCTGCATAATGGGGACATCTGTTCCTCCACCCTTTGCCTTCCTTCTTCAGTTAGGTCATAAGCTGTTCTGGTGGAACAAATTCCTGCTGTTCAGAGGTACAGCATCTAGCACAGAGACCCTGACTGGAGCATCTCGGGGCTACATTCCTGCAAATAATGAATCATTTCACTGAGTTACCAATGCATGGTGCTGGGATCCAGGTTCTGCTGTTTCCTGTCCAGGGATGCTCTCTGCTGACTGGTTGATTTGAACAGAGCCACATCACTTCAGTGTTTACATTGGAGCCTGAAGCTGCAGTCAGTTGGTGGTGCTGGTGCTGAAGGGTGATCCAAGCTCCATTGCCTGGGGTGAGGGTGACTGGAGAACAGTCACTTTGACACTGTGGTTTCTGAGCAGCTGCTGCAATGTCTGTGACGGCGCATTGAGGTTCTTGCCTGTTGGCATGTTTTGTTCCATATTGCTAGACCTGCTCCTGAGGAAAAAAGCCTCATCCTCCAGAGCCTGGCCAGTCCCGTGGACAGAAGACACTTCTCTGCCTTCACGCTGTGCCTGTCGAAGCCTCTCTCCAATGAAGGTGCTTGCTGGTTTGTAGGACACTGCTCCCCTACTTCGCTGTGGGTGCAGGCTGAGTCCCACCTTAAACAGACTGGAGCCCTTCAAACAGCCTTGCTGCCTCCAGAGCCTGCTCCCCTGCTGAGTCAGCAACCTTCCTGCAGTTTGTGGCAGGTCTCCCTGTAGTTTGTGGCTTCTACAAGGTGACTCAGAGAGGGGCTCCAGTCTTCTAAAGTGGCATCCTCAAACCTGGCACCTAGGTTGCTTTCTCAAATTAAACAGAGCCCTCTTTGCTCACAGCGGAGCAGCCCTAGGGGGGTGGGCCCATGTTCCCGTCTCCCTCTGTCCTGAAGCTGTTTTCATTTATTTTTTTTCAAACAGCATTGTATGATTACCCAGGGGAGCCTCTCAGCTGTGTTTTTCTTGGGATACACGAAATAAAATGTCTGACTCAGGCTCACGTGGTCACCACAAGCTTGGCAGTAACACATCCCCCTGTCGGCCCCTTTAGGTTCTGGTTAATGAACTGCCTGCAGATACCAGAAAGCTCCTTGACTCTGGGAATAGTTCTACAGAGAGCTAAGCCAAGGGGAGCAAAGGCCACACAATGCATCATTTTCCTCCTTTCTTTGCCTCTTGCAGCTGTTGTGACTGAGATCCTCTCTGTGGAGGATGACTGCAGCGTTGACTGAATAGCCAGGCCCCATGCAGGAGAGAGACAGGTCATCTACAGAGCCATAATGAGCGAGTCCTTAGAGGCACAGACCACCTGGCTCATGCTAGGGCGCACTTTGGGGACAATTCTGTTTGGTTTGGTGGGATTGTTTGGAGGCCTTGAGTGATCCTTTGTGGCAGCAGTTGCAGCTCAGTGTGGGAGAGGTGAGCAGGCTCTTAAGAGCACCCAGGGCTACAGGTCCTCCCCATCACTGAGTAGCACCGCGCACACAGTGTGACAGATTGAGCCTACCAATAAGATGAGCTTTAGACAAATCCTAGGGGTGCCTGACATGTGATATGGGTAATATTGGTGCTAAGCTATTCTCTGGGTTTTGGGACCTTCTGGCTTAGCTGCTATTTGGTGGCAGTTTGAAGGGAAAGGGCAGGATGCAAAGATGGAGCTTAGCTGAAGACTCTCAGAGAGAGATTCCTGAGTGCACAGGGTTGCAGGGACCAGTCTGAGCACAGCAATTGATATGGGAAAGGGAAAGAGGTTCCTGGAGAGTCCCAGGCAGGAGGGACAGTGAACAGGGGGCTAACTAGTTCAAGCAAGCTCCTGCTTCCATCATCTGCTCAGAGCGTAGGCCTGGGTTTTGCTGCAAAACTACCAAGAACCAAAAAAGCCCCGTGGTGCATTGCTGTAGGAACAAGCAGCCCATGGCCATGGCTGTGCTGTTCGCACTGGAGCCAGGCTCTGCCTGTGTGAACAATCAAAGTAAAATGGGGATCAGAAGGGCTTAATTCCAGCCAGGATCCTTTCCCCGCTGACAGTGATGGGTCAATGAAAAGTAGCCCTGTCCTGTATAAGAGACACTGAAACTTGGCAGTGAGAGCCATGCTGATCTGTGTGTTCATGTCACCTTTAATGTTTCTGGGGACAAGCCTGGGCTTGCCAACCCCTCAGGCATTGGTGGGAATCCATAGTCAAGTGTACACACTTACACACATGCATGCACATGGGGAGTGGAGGAATGTTCCAATATCTACAGAAGTACAAAAATAATCTTTCTCAAATCTATAGAAAATACATGTGCCTGGACATAGGGGCCTTTGGGGAAGTGAACAGTATCACAGCATGTCTGTTCCTCTACAGCTCCTAGGCAGAAGCAGCACATGCCTGGCAGTGCCTGCTGTGGGTAAGGCAGCTCCCTCTGCGGGAGGCTCTTGCTGGGCCCTGTGCACTGCCAAGGCCTGGGGGTGGGTGCAAAGAGGCGATTTCTTTTTCGGTTGCAGGCTTGGTGTGTGATCACTCTCTGCTGCTTAATGTGGGATCATGAACTTTACCTGACACACACTTTGGACCCAGAAGGACAACTCCTTTGCACCCGGCCTACCAAGCTCATTGCATCCTTGAGCACACCCTGATGAGGTGGTGCAAGGGCCAAACAGCCTCACAAGAGTGTGGTGGTAGGTGTGAGGTGCAGCCCATGCCTCATGGCAGGGAGGGAAGGGTCAGACATGATGTGGCCACATGCTGCACACAACACATGCACTGGTGCACAGTGCAAGTGCTGCTTCCTACTCTGAAGGAAGGAGATGGTTGCTCTCAGGAGCCAGACCTGTCCCCTCTGCCTTGGTGCTCTGCCATTCTCAGTACAGCATCACCTCCCAGGGGCTGCAGGGCCTCCTGCCAGATGCTGGGGTTTGCTGCAGGGTTTTGTGTGTCTTGTATTGTGCCTTGGTGCAAAGTAACTCCTAATAGTCCCGAATGAGGAAAGAGAAAGTACCTAGCAGGAGTGTCTCTCACATCCTGTGCTGCTGTGCGCCTGCCTCTTGGGCAGACGTGGGCCTCTAGACGGCAGCTTCTGGTGGTACTCTAAGCACTTGGGGAGTGGGGGCATGACCACAGGGTTCAGATAGTCCACCATCTCCCTTAGGAGTTCATGTTGTCCTGGATCCAGCCAAGGTAACGAGTGACATTGGTATAAACACCTGGCATATTTTTGTTCCCACAGCCAATTCCCCAGCTTATGATGCCAATCAGATGCATGCGATCATCCTTCATGCAGACCAGAGGCCCTCCAGAGTCACCCTGCAGGGAGAAAGCAGGTTAGTAAGAAGCACCTTTGCTGTTTCTCTTCGACTGATACAAGGCTACAGGGATTGTGACACTGTCTCATAGTAAGTATCCTGGGTGGGTCCATCCTATTTCCTGTGCACTGCCAAGGCGAGGGGTCATGTGGGGCCTTGTCTTCAAAGGGGTCCAGCTTCAAGCGCAGCCAGTGACAATCCTTTCAAAACCAAGCTGTGGTGTGCCAGGCAGGCTCCCTGGGCCCCTCTGTGACCATGAGGAAAAGGGTGAGACGCTAAAGGCCTTTCTCAGGCCAGTGCTTCCAGAATCCTCGTTGCTCTTCCAACCCAATAGGATAAAGGGTGCAATTTAATGGCGAGAACAAGGTTTTTCAGGAGCTGTGGAAGCTGGTGAGGCTGTTAGGACCTAAATCTACTATCATCCCAACTACCCACAACTGTTCTTCCTTTTCTCTGCACCTACTTGCTATCAGACCCCCCTTGTGAGGCCCTCACGGTATTCTCCTCTAACAGAATCGTGGGAAACCCTGCACCAGGTGGGGTTTCCTGCCCAGTTATCAGTGATGTTTCTGCTGTTTGGATTTCAATACCCATTGTCCTTGGTTTGTTTAGGCAAGTGTGACCTTTCTTCCCAGCCACTGGGAAACTTGTGGCTTTGAGGAGAATCTGATGCAGGGCTGCTTTGTCCCGGTTTCCCTGCATCATCTCTGTGTTGTTAACTGGACGCTTCATGGAGGACTTGAAAGAAAAAGACAGGGCTCTGGCAGGCTTACCTGGCAGGCATCATCCAGCTGCCTGGTGTCCCCTGCACACAGCATGTTTTTGGTGATCGTCCGGTTCTCAAGGTGCTGCGATGTGCACTGGCTGGCTGGGAACAGGCGGACGTGACCTTCCTTCAGGCGCTCGGAGTAGAAGGGAGAATCTGCAAGAGAAATGGATGCACATGTGAGCTTTGTGACTTGCCTCTGCTCTGTGGATAGTTCCAGGTGGGTGGGGGACTGGGAGGCTGTGAATGGAGATGCAGAACAGTCACTTTTCCTATTCCCCTGCTTGCCATTGCTGTTCTTGAAACCCCTGGGGTTCCCGTGTCATCAGCTATCAACTTTGGGTCTGTCTGGGAGTAGACACTGCTCCTCTCGGATGACGCTATTGTCCCAAATTGCTTCCATTAACAGGCTTCCTGGGCCTTTATGGAAGCTGGAAATGGAGCCTCTCATGGGCTTCACAGGCATAGATTCATAGACTGTAGAGTCGGAAGGGACCACAGCGGATCATTGTGTCTGACCCCCTGGCAGGAAAGAGGACCAAGGTCAGACGACCCCAGCCAGGTGACTGTCAAACCTCTTGAGGACCTCCAAGTTAGGTGATAGTACTACCTCTCTTAGAAACCCATTCCAGATTCTAGCCACCCTTCCTGTAAAAAAAAAAATAAATAAATTCTTCCCAATGTCTAACCTAAATCAACAGCCCAAACTTGTTTTTGATAGAAAAATTGAATTGTATAAAGCTGGGACGGGGTTGCTGGGGAGGAATCATGAACTGTTTGACGGGTTATGGCTTTCTGGGATTAGGCTTGCTCTAACCAAAACCAGATGCCCTCTCTGTGTACACACAGCCTCGGTGGTACAGAATGGTGTGTAAAGGGATTGGAATGTGTATGTTTCTGTATGTTATGGCTACGCTGAATGCAGAGAGGGCAGAGCTTTTCTTTTGAGGTGGCTGGGATCTAGCCCAGTTGGAGCTGGACTTGCACGAGGGGTGGAAGCATCATTGTTTTTAATCCATCGAGTAATTTTCAATTGTAAACTCTCCGCTGCAAACAGCTCCACCAGAACATGCTCCGAGTTCTGCAGGAAGCTGATTCTCAATGGCGCTTACTCCTGTTTGTTTTACAAGCACAATGGTGTATTTATTTTGCAAGTATGCTATTAGAGTAGCTTAAAAAGGCTCCTGATAGTTGGTACGAAGCCTCCATTGTGCTGGGTTCTGCACAAACAAACAGGTTTGTGCCTCAAACAAACAGGTTCCTGCCTCAAACACCTTGCACTTTAAAGACCAGATGAAAAAGGTGGATGTATCAAGAGACAGGAAGGAGTGAGGAGGAGGAAAGTAGTGGGGAAAACTTGTTCGTATACAGGCCGACTCAAAGGTACACCAGTAGGAGAAGGCTTGTTAGCTGTGTTTAAATATAGTCATTAGAAAATCCTCCAGCTGAGCTTTTAGCTGGATTCGAGATATCTGCTATTGCTGGTCTGCTCTTTGCTAGGCATTGCTCAGGAAACAGACCTTTCAGGAGTGTACTGGTTCTGTGCACTGTGCTCTGCAGCACCCCTGTGCAGAAGAGTTCATTCCCTCACAGAGACTGTGCAAGGGAGCCCTAGATGTAGAAAAGAATTTGGAGTCACGGCTGTTGCCTTCTGCCCAACTGCTCCCCCATGCCAGGGTCTTACTCTTCCCTGCGCATTAAGGTTTCAGATGAGAGAGGATTCTGTACCCCGTGCAGAGGGAATGGAGCGGAGAGTACAGAGTGAGCTTGGCAGAACTAGGCCATGCAAGTTGTAATGCTGATTTATAGCCCATCGAACCTGGGACTGGCATGTCCTCCCCATGCTGATGTCTGAGAACCCCATGGAGCAGTATCCTGCACAGGGAGCATCCTCTACTTACATGTCTCATGCTTTCCATAGCCGGAGATCTCGCACTCTGTCCAGTCAGGCAGCTGCAGCCCTGGCTCTGGGAGGCAGGCTGTGCGAACGGTATCTGTTTCAGTAGTACACTTGGCTGACTCGGACCTCAGCTGCAGCAGAGCTGGAGGGCGAGAAAGTGTGTGAGAGAGAAGAAGTCGGGGGCTGACGGTGCTGTTTGGCCCAAGGGACAGGAGTTCTCACCAATGTCATTGTCATAGGTCTCTGGGTCAAATTGGTTGTGCACAATGTACTTCTC
Source organism: Crocodylus porosus (assembly GCF_001723895.1). Lineage (NCBI taxonomy): Eukaryota > Metazoa > Chordata > Crocodylia > Crocodylidae > Crocodylus > Crocodylus porosus. The sequence continues at coordinate 4,224,427 of NW_017728933.1, read as the reverse complement.
CACCTGGAATTGCTGCTCATTCTCCCCAGGGATCACTCGATAAGTCCTGCCCAGAATGACCTTCAGCTGATGAGCCTGATACCTGAAGAGGGACAGAGCTTTAGTCGCCCTCCTCTGAAAGAGGTGATCCTTCCCTTGAAGGTGCTGCTGCCTCCTTTCCTGTAGCCTTATTGCGACTTAATTACCTGGGGAGTCTGGACTTACTTCCAGAGACATCTCCTCTCCTTCACTTATAACACTGAAAGCCCCCACAGGAGCAGAGGTGGGCCTGGGCTTTGCATTAACCCCATCAGGCAGTGGTGGAGGTTACAGTCTCTAGTTGAGTGAGCCCAGACCATAGTTGTTGCAGGTGCCAGTGTGCCACTGCTCTTGTGGGAAGACCAAGACCCTTTGTGGCAAGCAAGGGGTCTGCTGAGAAGGGACCTGGTCAAGCTGTGCTCCCCCCGAAGCAGTTTGTGGGCTGGGTGGTCCCCCTCTATTGATAGCTGAGGGAAGCCACGTGGGGAGCAAAAGTTTTTGCAGGGCACATGCCCTCCCTCTGCCTGGGCCAGCCGCCACCCAAATACCATGTCTCCTAAAGGGGCAGTTAGGGCTTGCTGCATGCTTCTGGTCCCTGTTCTAGCTCTTGGAGGGGAGGCGTAGGCTGGGTCCTTCACTCACCTTTCCTGGAAACAATGGGCAGCTGACAAGACCCAGCAGGAGCTGATCAAGATCCCACCACACAGGAAATGCTCCCCAGAGGCATGCCGATACTTGGCAAAGATGGCTGCTTGCCATGGGTGTGAGGCGATGTCTGTGTAGAAGCCCCTCGTGATCCGGAACTGGGGCACGCTGCGCTGCCGCTGGCCGCAGGTGGCTGGAGGTGACAGATACAGATGTAGGCTTTCTCCCTTGTCCTGTGCCTTCCTGTCTCCTGTGCTGAAAAGCCTCTAAAGGCTTGGCATGTGCTGAGCCAGCCCTGGACATGAAGCTGTCAATGCCCTAATCTGACCCTGTCCCTGAAAACCATTCACAGGGCACCAGGAAAAACACAGCAAGGAAGCTGTGGCTGTCCCACCAGCTCCGCTGCCTGCCTTTGCTTGAGAAGGGCACTGGTGTAAGAGCCCCAGGCTCCCATGTTGCTGGTGTGGTCCCATTCCAGCTCTTAACTAGCTGGAGGAGCTGGAGTGGAACCAGTGTGAGCAAGAGCAGGGGTCACTCTCAGGAAGAGGGAGGTAGGGTGGGGAAGCACAGGGCCCTTACAGCAGGCAGGCACATCACAGTACTCCCACGTGAGCCGGCCTCGCGTCTGCACGTGGCACCAGGGCTTGGTGTCGTTGTCCGGGTTCCTGGAACAGAGAAGGGGCATAGTTCAGCTTCTTAGACCTGCAAAGACTTTGGGGTGAACAGGACAGCTAACAAAGCATGATATCTCTCTGTGAGCTGTCCATGTCCTGGTGTACCCCTAGCATGATGGCTCTCAGAGAGCTGTCTGCATCCTGGTGTTGCCTGGGGATAGGCGGAGGCACTGGTGTTTCCTCTATGTGTGTGGAGCACAACATTAGACAGGCTGCATGTACGTGCCTCTGCCTCCTTGCCAGGCAGGGCCCTTCCATGGAGCCTGTGCAGCACCTCTGCCCTAATTCAGGGGCAAGGTGTGAGCCCCGACACGGGACAGGGAGGCAAGGGAGGTTCCTGCTATCTGTGTGATTTCCCCCTGCCTACCCACCGGCAGAAATTGTGGCTCCCGAGGCCCAGCTCCTGGGCGTTGCTCTTCCATGCAGTGTAGACATTGCCGGCCAAGGCTATGGAGTCCCAGTGCAGGCAGGTGGCCCCAGAGTGGGTGGTGCTGTGGCTGCCCCGATACTTTGTGCCCTGTCCAGAGGAGCACTCATCCTTCTTACCTGCAACAGGAAACCAACTGTTCACCAGCAAGATCCCACGGATGCTAGCTGCAGCACCTTTCTCCCCAGCCAGACGCCCCTTCCAAGAGCCCACAGCTGCATCAGGCAGGCTATTGACTTCTGCACCTTTGCAGCCATAGTGAGGGCCTCAGTGTGAATGTACAGGGAATCCTTAAATCCACTCCATGGTGTGCAGATCCCATGGCTTGCATTGCACATACCTTTTGAGCAGGAAGGCGTGCTGCAGTACTCCCAAATGTACCTTCCCCCTCGGTAGATGTAGCACCAGGGCTTGTCATCCTTGTCTGGGTTTCTGAGAGAGAACAGACACGATGCATATAGCTCCATAACTATGCCTGGCTCCTTCCTGACTTGCTGCTGAGTTCAGTGACTTTGAGTGAGGATTACGTAGGAGTCGGGACATGACAGGGCAGCAGGGGTGGCATGTTATGTACAAAGCAGCTTGGGGAGTGTTTTTTAAAGAGGACTTGGATAGGCAGTTGGGAGCAAAGTAGCTCTGCTGGAGAGGGAATTTGGGCAGAAGAAGGGCTGAAGAAGGGCGGAAGCAAGTGATGCGGGCAACTCGGAGAAGAGTAAGTTTCCCCAGGGGACCTGCGCCATGCTCGCTGGCCCCCTCCCACCCATGGCATGTTGCATTATGGTGGCTATAGCTTATGCAGACAGGCCCAAGCCAGGCTGGGCACTGAGAATCACCAAGTGCTTCCCTGGGCTCAGGCTGGGGCAGTGGGTGTAGGAGTGACTCCACTGTCTCCACACCTAGGATGGCTCTAGCACATTCATGCTAGATGCATCTCGGGGCAGCGGGACCAAGGCAGCCCTCTGCAGCATGCTCTGTGGAACCCGGCTGTGTGCAGCCTTCCCTGCACCCTGTAAAGTACCTACCACTGCTAGCCCGCTCCCTGCGCCCCTGGGCTCTCACCTGCAGAAGTTGTGGTTGCCGAGTCCCAGCTTAGCGGCATCCGCTCGCCGCCCGTTGTACCTATTCTGCGCCAGGGCAATAATGTTCCAGTTCAGGCACTCGGCTCCACTCGCTGTCATGCTCCACGTCCCTCGGTACTCTGTGCCCACATCCCTGTAGCACTTGTCCTCAGTATCTGAGCAACAGAGGGCACAATGGCAGTGTCAGGCTGGGATCCCAGGCAACCTCTGCTTCCAGCCCTGAGCAGCTGGGGTCCGTTGCCCCTTTTGCCCCTGTTCCCTCAGACAGGGCCTGTAGATCCTGCTGTCAGGCACTTGGCACAAGTACCCTGACAAACAGGACTGTCAGAGCCTGTGTGTGCATAGGGGCCTCTGAACCGGGGCTCAAGGGTGCTTCGTGAGATGTGTTTGCTTTGCCATGGTGGGTGTCTCTCTTTCTGCTGCAGCCCAAGACCTTCTGTGGCATCAACAGTGGCATGAGTGGAGCCCGCTGCACTCCAGCAGCCTCTGGGTGCTGCTGTTGTGCTACCTAGTCGGGCCGCCTGCTGCACACTCACCAATCTCGCACTGCTGCCCGGAGAAGCCCCGGCGGCACAGGCAGATGAAGTGCTGGGGGGAGTAGAGCGCTTGCCTGCACCGGCCACCGTTGTAGCACTTCTGTTCAGCGCAGGCTGTTGGCAGACACAAGCCAGGAAGCCGTGTTAGGTTTTCATAGGGAGAGGCTTCAGGGAACGTATCCCCATGCAATCCCACCCATCAGCCCCCATAGGCCTGGTCTCCCTCTTCTGCCCCATGCCCCTCCTGTCCTCTGCTCTCTCTGCTCCCCCTGGCAGGTGTGTTGGCTTTTCTCAGGCCTTGCCTGCACTCCTAGTCCTGCCACACTGAGAGGCCTGTCTAGGGTCTCTGCAGGACTGTCCCACCCCATGGGCAGTGCTCCTTGGGAAACACCAGCCTACGCATCGCTTCTCCCACACATGTTGTACTCACTTATGACGGGCACAGTATGGCAGAAGCTTTGGCTTCTCTCGCACCGGCAGTACTCCACCCTGGATCCTGCTAGGCGCAGCCAGGTCTGCCCTGGCTGATAAATCTGTTGGAATGAGGAGTCCCTGCAAATGGCTGCAATGGAGACAAGAAACTGTCCTTAGAGATTGAGAAACGGGGTTTTCCGAGCATGGAGACTCGTACCCCATCCTCTTTCAGTGGGGTGGCCCTAGCAGGGTGCTCCCCTCCCCAGACAAGCCATCACATCCTTGTCCCTGTGGTAGCCGGAGGTAGCACTGTGCTCTCCACAGCTTGCCTGTGAGTGGGGGAGGAGAGAGAGCTTCCTTCTCCTCTCAGCTAGGTGTGGATGTGGCAGCTTGCCCACCCCACCATCCCTATCAGCTGTACCCAAACCTTTCTTTGCAAAGCCAGGGAGAATGGTTGGGGCCCTCTGGCTTTGCTCCATCAACATCAGCCTGCTTTTCTTTGCTCCCTTGCTTGGCCCCAGTCAAGGTGGGGGTCCCGCCTGTCTGCCTCACCTGGTGATCGGGCTCCCCGTCTGAGGCGGACGTGAAACTCCTGCAAGCAGAGAAGTAGGAAGGGTGTCTGAGTCCAGTTGGCTGGTCATGTGGCAAGTACTACCTAAATCCAGTCTCCCTTATTTAGTAGGCACTGTGAGTCTGGACACTCCTACCTGCCCAGTACATGGGACAGGAGGAAGGGAAAGGTGCCCCAGCCACACACAGCAGTAATAGTGAGGGCCACGTGCAAGCTGGCTTATGTGCCTGGGTTATGCGTGATCCCTCTGGTTACACAAGACTTTCACATGTGAAGTACCCTGGTCTGTGCCTGCTTTAAATGTAAACCATAAGACCTCAGAGCCGGGCTGGGTGTGGACGGGAGATGGAGGGCAGCCACTAAGGCTTGTGAAATAGAAATCCTCTTGTATCAGGAACCTGCCTTAGTCTGGCAGCAGCAGAGAGCAGTGCTAGTGGGGGTGGTTTGGAGTGACTGCCTCCTGAGGAAAGGTCATGTCTAAGAGGTGTCTGGGTGCTGAAGTCAGAGCTGGAGGGGAAGGCGGGGAATGGGAGGACCCCTTTGTGAATGGAAGGAGGTGAGAATTACTTGTGAAGGTGCTAGGATGGCTGTTAGTAAAGACAGATCAGGGCGGAGTCCTTGATAGTGGATGGTGAAGGACATCCGACTGTCAACAGTTGCCTGGGAAGAATGGTGGGAGGCCTTTACGGGACACAATCAAAAGTGGAGGACAGGGTGGAGTCCCAGCCTGACCTTGGGGCTGAATACTGGGGCCTTGTTTGGGCTTTTCTGTCTCCAGTTTTTGGCACCGCTTAATTGTTCCTTATCCTGACCAGCAAAACCAGCCAGTGTCTTGGCTAGGAATCAGCGAGTGCTGTCAGAGCTGGGACTAAGGTGCCAAAGGTGCGGCCCTGCTATGCTGGCCTCTTACCAGCCTCTTACCTGGTGCTGGAAAGTTGCACAGGCTCCCAGCAGCAGCAGGAGACACAGGAGGGCACCTTCCATTTTGTTCCCTTCTGTTCCCTTCCAAGCAGATCTTGAAGTGTCTAAAAGGACAAAAAGAAAAAGGGGGCTCTGGGTGAGCTGTCTGCACCAGGCAGGGGCTCAGCTTCTTGGAGTAGGTGTGGGCGCTGAGCCGCAGGCCTCCTGTTAGCCACCCAGCACGTTAGGGTTCAAATTCCCCCATGGGTCAGTGGCAGAACAGGCTCATCTGGATGGTGGCAATGAGGGGTGCCTGCACAGAGTTCCTGGGGTGATGCTGGGAAAAGGCAAAGACAGGCTTGGTGCTGAGGGCAAAGCTTGGGGTCCTGGGCTTGCGCAGGGGAAGTGATGCCTTAGTTAAAGAAACAAGAGTGCAAGGTCTCAAGGGGAGCAACAAGAGGTGCCCGAGAGGGAGCGTGTGCATGTTGGGGCCCAGTTGCTCTGGGTATGGGGCACTTGTAGGGCAAAAACGAGCTGGCGTCAGCTAGGGCAGAGCTGGGCAGGACTGTTTGCTGGCTGAATTGGTCTGCTTCACATGCGGAATTGGAGCCGTGACTGCCCTGTTCTTGACCCGTGTGTGCGTTGGCGTCCCGCTGCCTGGGCTTTGGGCAGGGTGCTCTGAGGAATGCAAAGAGACTGGACACCTGTTCTGGAGCATATTACCCCCCTCCGCTCCTTCTCCCACCCTGGTCTCCCACCCCCTTGTTTTGCAGCTGAGAGTCAGAGAGCTGGGAGGAGTGGCCCCGCACTCGTTCACTGGTGCATTTCTGTCCTTGACTCACTTCCCCGCAGTCTCAACTTTTTGTCCCTTTTGGTCTCCTCCAGCAGCGCTGCCCTTCAGACAAAGCCTCCTTCTTACCCGCCTGGAATGAGCTCTCTGCAGCTCCCGCGACTCATTCACATTTTCCATCCCCCACAATGGTAGCCCTGGGAAACCGTTGTCTCCTACCCCAATTCCCAGCTGGTCTAACAAGACCCAAGGAGGATTGGACCAGGATTCCTGCCTGCATCCCTCTTTCTGTGGGCAAGTTTGTTTGCTCCTCCGTTTGCCTTGTCTTTCTCCTCCGTGGGCAAGCGCCTAGAGCTGACCTGATCACAGTAACTATTGTGGGAAAAACCGAGGTGCTGAGATCAGTGTGCCTCTCTTCCCTGGGCTGAGCAGCTTTTCCATCCTCCTGCAGCGGCTGCAGCTCAAGCTCTAGCTCTAGGGTGCAGTAGCCTCTCTGGCATCTTCCCCCTTCCCTGCCCTGGCCCATCCCTGATGAAGACAGAGGGATGGTTTCCTTCCCTAAAGCAGAGGGGGGCTGGAGGGTAATGTGCTGCTGGAGGGTGGTTGCTCCAGGGTGGCGAGAGCCTTTGGCACCGAGCCTTCGGTTGCGGGGAGCATTCGTAACACAGCTTTAGTGACAAGAGGCTCCCAAACCTTCCTATGTGTCTCAGTTGACAAGACCAGCCCCAAACAGGTAAAAGCGTTGCCCTTCAGCCTTCTTCCAAGTGTGTTCTGACCTGATCACTGATCCAGGGCCCAGGGGGAGAATTGGGTTTCTATACTTAGTCCCAATTTCTGCCAGCTGGATATTCCTGCCGGCAGATGCAGCTCTGCTCTTGTGCCCCCCTTTCTCTGTTTACTTCTCTCGGGAAGCCCAGGGATGAGCAGCAATGCAGCCCTGGGCTGTGAGAGAGCCTGCGCTTTCACACATTAGGAGTTTAATCCCCATGGTTTGAATAAAGCCAGAGAGAGCAGTTGGGGTAAAGGCTGTTGGGATGCGGAGATGACAAACGGATTAGTCACAGGTCAGAAATCAAAGCTGAGAGACTACAGAGAGCTTGTTTAAAACAGGGGGTTGGCTGAAAGACAGGAGTTGGCTGCTCCAGGTGGTGGATGGAGCAGGGGCAGCAAGGGGCTGTTTGTGGCGGTGTGCTGTAGGGGGCCTGCAGGAGGTGGGTCCTCAGCGCGGCATGGGAGAGGGTCGCAGGCATTTTGAGACTGTGCAGCTGACCAGTCGGGGGAGTAGCAGGCAGGATGCACCGCTTTTCCCAGCTTCAAGCCTCCCCTGCATCTCATGGGAAAACCCTTGCAGATCACCATCCCCCTAGGAGCATAGCTGAGCAGGCAGATTTCCCACAGATCCCTACAGATTCAGGCCTTTTGGCGGTAGAAAATGCGCATTAAGGAAGAGTCCTCGCTGAATGGCAGCCCTTTATGAAGTTCACGGACATACTTTAGATAGGCTGGGACTGTGCTCGCTGAATGCGAGAAGAGACGCCGAAGCCACAGGACTACTGTAATGGGAGCTGCATCTCAGCCTCTCACCCAAAGATCGAGGGGCTACTGCTGAAATCTGGGCTCTTGTTTTCATCCACTCCATGCATTGACCTGGTATTGCAGTGCTTCCAGGACCGGTGCAAAAAAAACAGAGGAAAAAAAAAAAAAACAGAGAAAAAAAAAAAAAAAAAGGCTCTTGTTTTCACCCAGGAGTCCCGGAGTCACTGCCTCGACGCTAGAAGGGGGGTGATTCTCTGAATTCCTGCAGCCGTTGCTGCGCAACCATAATTTGCACAGCCAAGTGCAACTACTGCACTTGGCCCCCATGGCTTCCACCCAGAGACGGGCAAAATCCCCTTTCCTTCTGCTAAGACCTTGCTTTGGAGCAGTGTATTTGTTGCAACTGTGCTGCTCTGGAAGGAAGCATTTTTGGCCCAGGCTTCCTTGGAAGGAAACCTCTGCGCCAGCTCTGTTGTGGAGTCTGTTAGGATTCCCTGGAAAAAAACCATTTGTGGCCAAGTCTGAGTCTCTCCAGAGAGGCCAGCAGTTGGGTTGGTCAGCTGATCACTGGGCAGTAGCCCAGCTCTGTGGACTCATAGTTTCATAGTTTCTAGGGTCGGAAGGGACCTGAGTAGATCATCTAGTCTGACCCCCTGCCATGGCAGGAAGGAGTACTGGGGTGAAATGACCCCGGCGAGGTGTTCATCTAACCTCCTCTTAAAGACCCCCAGGGCAGGAGCCAGCACCACTTCTCTTGGAAGTT
>NW_017728933.1:4206173-4215692 GCF_001723895.1 Crocodylus porosus | reverse complement strand
TGGACCTGCTCGAGATGCATCTGTGGATGCATGCCACGGTGCGGTTGGCCTTCCTGACTGTATCTCCACACTGCTGGCCCATGCTCATCTTGGAGTCAGTGATGACTCCAAGATCCTTTTCTGCCTCTGTACTGACAAGAGGGGAGTTCCCCAGCCTGTAGGTATGGTGCTGGTTGTTCCTCCCCAGGTGCATCACTTTGTACTTGTTGGTGTTGAATCCCATCCTATTCTGATCTGCCCACCCCTGTAACCTGTCTAGGTCTGATTGGAGCCTATTCCTCCCTTCTAGCGTGCCCACATCCCCCCACTCAGGTGGAGCCTTGCTAGTTCTGATGGGGGAAGAAGGGAGCAGACTTCTGTTTCTTTCCCCCAGCAAGTTCTCTGTTAAGACCTGGGAGGGAAGCTGGTGTAGGAGGAGAACATCCCATTTAAAGCCTCTGGACAGTGGAAAGAACAATGACATGTAAAACCAGGTTTGTCCAGTTAAGTTGGTAGCTAAAGCATTGTGCCTTGCTCTTGGCCAGCCCAGAGCATTATCTTTCTACCCAGCAGTGCTTCCTGTGCCTGGTGCATCCTGGTTCCAGTGACCCTCATTACCTCCATTTGTGCCGGCTCCTACCTGTAATATGCCCATCCATCTCCAGAAGACAGATCTGTAGTTGCTGGGCAGACCTGGTATCCGGCAGGTTTGAAAGGCTGCTGACTGGTGTTTGCCAGATGTATTTTGTTAGTCTGATCCTGACCAAGGCTGTGCCTGGCCCGATCAATTAGGCTGTTCTGAACGATAAGCCGTATCTAACTGAAACCATATGGCCCTCTAAAAATACAGACTATTTACACAGCTATAAGCAGAGTTCTGCTAACAGTAACACTTCTCTAGTTGCTCTCAGCATGGCTATACCTGCAGCTCTGACCTTTACCCTTCCCAGGGACCAGAAGTTAAGCCAGAGATGAGACCAAAAGGCCAACTTTCTTGTTTTGGTGCTTGCTCTGGGAGGGAAGGCAGACACCATACCTAGCTGATGCTGTAACTTTTCAAATGGGCTTTCTGGCTGCGTTCCTGCAAACTCTAAGAGTATTAAAAGCTGTACGTCTTGTGCATAGACACCCATAAGCAAGTATTTTGTGGTGAAGTAACTGCTGTCTTCTTGCCTTGAAGAGGAGAAACAGGCAGGAGGAGAGGAGGGGGCTGAGTAGCCTGGAATGAGTGGATTTGCTTCATGCTGCTTAGCTCTACTCCCACACACCCCTCCCCGGACCTGGTGCACCTGCCTTGGGCTCGCCCCACACCCCACTTCAGATGCTGGGAGAGTAGATCGTCGCTCTGCCCAGCCATGCTACAGACACAGCACTTGCTCTCCTGAACTCTCAGGAGCTAAGATGCTTTGAATCCACCGTTTCTACATGCCTGGGTCCTGCAGCTTCCCCTGAGGGAAGAAAGCCAAGAGTGCTGGAAAGCGGTGCCCAGCCTGATCTTTTGCTGGGAGGAGGGTGGATTATGCAGCTGGGCAGCTGGGTCTCCCAAAACTTTCAGTGTCTCCCTATTTAAATTCTTTTTCTCTGTGTTCAGTGTCCTTCTCTGCAGGAGGCTCCTCTGCAGGAGGCTCCTCCCCAGGGGCTCCCAGAGTTGCTGACAGTGCTTGCAATGTTAGTCTGTCCCCTGAATTGGGGGAAGCAAGCCTTCCCTGCGGGAGCTAAGGGGGGGGGGCTTCTCCCCAAAAGCATGAGTCTTCCCATGCAAAGCACCAGCTCAGTGAAATCCCACAAAAGCCCTGTGCTCATTAGTCATGGAGTAATTGTTCATAGCTAGAGTGTGACCTGCTTTACTCCCGCGGAAATGCAGAGTTTAGCAGAAAGAGGGGCTGGAGCTGCAGACAGGTGCAGAATGACACATACCTGCCCTTCTCCTCGTCTGTATGCTGCTCCTGGCCTCCGCTAGATGCAGACTGGATGTGCTTGGAATGCGTCTCTGCTCAGATCGCTCTGCACAGCGCCTGTCCTACTTTAAACCCCCAGTCCAGGGGGAGGAGACTGCTGAGGGGGAGCGTGGGGGGAAGGGATGCAACTTTTCTTTTGAAGCAGTGATGCACAGGGAGCTGGCTGTGGGGATGAGGTCAGGCTGAGGTGTGGGAGCTTGCACAGGGGAGGAAGTGCCCCTGAAGTCAGCACAGTGTATTCTGGCTCCCAGCCAACTGGTATTATTCATGGTCCTAATCTGAAAGCTGATTGTCTTCAGAGTCTCTTTCCTCTCATCTGCGCCTCACGCTCCAGGAACAGAGCAGAGGCAAACGCGACTCAGAGTGATGCAAGCAGGGCTTCAAGGATGAGGGAAGGGATTTGCCCACTCCATGCCAAAATAGATACAAGAGTTCATGTTTTCTGTAGGTCCTTAGTGTGACTGATGGTGTGCAAACCAGAGGAACGCATTGCCCTTGCTCTGAGGAATGTGCATACCTGGGCATAGGGCTTTATTTTTCAGCAGTGCCCTTTTGCAACACTTGAAAGAAAGGGTGATGTAGGCCTGGCATGGTGCCATGGCATAGCAGGGTTGCTTGAGAGGGACCTGGCAAGGAAGGGCAGGAAAGGAAATGAGAAGATAAGATGGAGAAGGCAGCAAATAGAGCTAAGCCAGCAGAACCCACTGAGCTCAAACATGCTGAGTCCCTGCGATGCTGGCCCTGAGTTTGGCAGCCTAACAGCACCCCTGAGAGGAGAGGTTTCTGCAGCCAGCTTTCCTGCTGCCTTAGCAGTGGATACTGCAGGCTCACAAGTGCCTCCTCCACATTACAGGAGTGTAGGTTGTAGTTGTGTTGGTCTAAGGACATGGGCAGACAAGGTTTTTTTGAGTAAATGTGATATCTTGTATTAGACCAATTCAAATAGTTGGTCTAATAACTATATTAGACCAGTCCTCCTGTATACAGCTTAGGTAGCAGCTCCTCAGAACGGGCTTGTCTTACTTGTTTGGACAGGAGTCCTGCATTCATAAATGTTTGGGTCAGAAGGGACCTCACTAGATCATCGAGTCTGACCCCCTGCCCTGGACGGGAAAGAGCGCTGGGGTCAGAGGACCCCAGCCAGGTGCATGTCCGGCCTTCTCTTAAAGACCTCCAAGGTAGGGGAGAGCACGCCCCCCTTGGCAGCCTAGTCCAGATTCTGGCCACCTTTTTACCATAAAGAAGTTCTTCCTGATGTATAACCTAAATCTGCTGTCTGTCAGTTTGTGGCTGTTGTTCCTAGTTATTCCAAGGGGTGGCCTGGTAAATAGAGCATCTCCTATTCCTTGCTCCCCCTGCTGATGAATTTGTAGGCAGCCACAAGATCACCTCTTAGGCTTCTCTTGTGGAGGCTGAAGGGGTCCAGGTCCCTCAGTCTCTCCTCATAGGGCTTGTCCAGTCAGCCTTCTGCTGTGGAGGCTGAAGGGGTCCAGGTCCCTCAGTCTCTCCTCATAGGGCTTTGCCTGCAGGCCCCTAACCGTACGAGTGGCCTCCTCTGAACCCTCTCCATGTTGTCCACATCCCTCTTGAAGTACGGTGCCCAGAACTGGACACTGTACTCCGACTGCGGCCTGACCGATGCCACGTAGAGGGGAAGTATCACCTCCCTGGAGTTGAGGACTGTTAAAATGGGACTAACTGAAATGGGACTGTATTAAAATGGGACTAAGTGAAATGTACTGATACTACAGGAAGTCAGAAGAGGATGACTGGAAAGAAATGGCAGACTTTGTATGGTGGAGAGTGGTCTGGCATAGGCTTTTTCAGGGACAGGCCCTCTGAGGGTGGGAGGTACGGATATGGAGATGGGTGCATGGATACACAGTGCAAACTGTGTAAAGGGTTTTTTTAAATGGTTTAAGTGTCAAAGTGTGCTTTGATCTGCCAAGTGAACCACAAGGCAGATGGAGTGTTGTTGGCAGATTTAGATATAGATATAGATATAGATATTGATATAGATCTATTTGCAAAAAAAAAAAAAAGACCGCATACATTGGTGGAGCTCAAAAACAGAGACTGGTCAACCTCAGCAGCAAGTGATGACTGAAATTCGTAGATTCATAGAAGTCAGGTCAGAAGGGACCTTGTAGATCATCAAGTCCGACCCCCTGCCCTGGGCAGGAGTGAAAACCGGGCTCCAATGACCCCACTCAGGTGGACATCCAGCCTCCTCTTAAAGACCTCCAGGGTAGGAGCCAGCACCACTTCCCTTGGAAGTTGGTTCCAGATCCTAGCTGCCCTGACTGTGAAGTAGTGCTCCCCCCTGTCTTTGCAGGTGAAATGCAAAGTGAAATGTGTGTGCCCACCTGCCTTTGCAACTATTAGGGTCTTTACCTGTCCCTTCCAAAGTGATGTTTTGCCTTCTCTGCCCTCAGGAGATATCTATCAATTCTTACTTTTACATCCTGGTGTTTTGTATCCCTCTGCTTCTTAGTCCCAGGTGCCAGGCAGTCTGCTGGGGAAAGGGGGACTGGGGAAGGTCTTGGGGGAATTGCTGATGCTCAGAGATGGAGGTGTGGGGAGAGCAGGAATTAAGAAGCTTGAGAAGACCGGTGAGCGATCGGATACACAGCTCTGGAGGAACTGATGTCCATCATGAGCCTGGCAGCTGGGAGCAAAATGTGGCATCCTTGGTACTGGATGCAGTGGCATCAGCACTGCATGCAGTGTTACTGTTATGACACAATTGTTAGAGAAATTGGTCTGTGCTGACAGTGACTGCACTGTTCCGGTAAACACCAGATTCTGATCTCATCCTCTGTGCTGTAATTACAGTGATTTAACAGCCAGGAAGCAGCATGGCAAGGCTTTCGTTTTTCAGGAAACACTAGGAAGTCACCGCTGTGCTCTCAGACAGGCATCATAGGCAAAAGGAAGAGGTGGCAAACCCACAGGGACTTCATAATTTCCATGAGGGAGGTGCCACTCTACTTCCGGGCCTTGCTGTAGCCTTTGTGTGAGTCAAAGCAAGTCGTGCAGGGCTTGGTTATCAGTTCTATGGGCAGCGATGATGCTGGGCGAGCAGCAGTGCATTGCTGTCATGGAGAGAAACCGTGTCTGTAATAGTTTGATGAAAAGGTGACAAAACACCGACAGAGAGAGAGAAAGAGATGTTTATTTGGGAATAAGGGCAGATGAGGCCTGTCTTCTGCTGCTGGCCAGTCTACTCTGGGATTAAAAACAAAAATAACCTCTAAGGGATGCTGGAATGCAGACAGTTTCGATAAGCCAGTAGTTAGACAGAAAAGCCTTGCAATGATTTTTGCAGTGACAGCAGCACTTATCAGAAAGGCAAAGAAGAGTCCCTTCAAATAAAGCTGAAAAAATATTGGAAAATATGGAAATAACCAGTTAGGGGTACCTGGAACCTTTTAGTGGGCCACAGTGGGAATTTGATGTCAGACAGGCAGAGGTAAACCACCATATCAGCAGTTTTGGTACCACGTGCAGTTTAATACCTTCAGGAATTGGCAGAATCAGTGGCAGAAACGTAGGGAGGACATCGTGGTGCGGCTTAGAAAGCACCTATCCAAACTGCTTTCTCACCGGCTGGTGTGCGTTCGACATTTTGTCCTTCCAGCACCCTTTGCTCTTGCTGTTCACAGGCACACTTCTATGATTATGCTGCAGAGCTTCTTCAGGAAGATGTGTCAGCTTTGTCTCAAGTATCAGCTTCACATTTGGCTACGTGTGCATGCTTTACGCAGGGGAGAAGAGAAGGGTTGCTTTTGTTTAAGGCTGCTGTTTGGTCCAGGAACTGATGAATCGCATGCATTTGTTTCTAGGGACTGTGCATAGCCATATCAGTAGGGCAAGAGCTTGGAGACCTGGGCTGCTGCAATGGTTCAGGTGTTCTTTCTTGTGGCACGGACCTGCAGGCCATGGTGGGGAGAAATTTTCAAAGTGTGGCGAGGTTCCATTGATTTTGCTGGCTTTCTGAGGTATATGCTGGTGGGAGGGTACATATACTTTCCCCTCACTTGGGTTATTAAGGCAGATTAACAAAATGCCTTGTCCTGGATTGGAGTTGTAGCCTAAGAACTTCAGGTCCTGGTGAACAGAAGCATTTACAGCCCTGTAAAGTTGCTGGACTCCTGCTTGCTAATGACAGTGAGCCATCCCCCTGGTAGACTGCGGTGTCCCCCTACCAGCTGGTTTTGCCTATAAAGGCTGTGCTTGCAGAGCAGGGGTGGAGCAGCTGCCCAGCTGCTCCTGAGGTTGCTGGGGCAGCCTGGGTTTACCCTGAGCTGAGACCTGGCTGCCATGGCCTTGGCTTGCCTTGTGACAACTGAGTGAGAGCCAATTTACAGGACTGCCCTGGCCACCCCCTCCTGCCTTAACACCCCCTGCTCTTGGGCTGCGTCAAGGCTGGGTGTCTATCTGTGCAGTTGGATGCTACTTCCAGAGGAGTTTGTGCAGGGAAGGAGGTGGGTTTGGTGCAGTGCTGGGAATGTTCCCCAGGGAGGGAATTGGGAGATGCATCCTGCCCTCCTTGCAGGAGTGCATGTAGCAGGTGCAAAGGGCAACTGTGAGTCTTGGGGTGCGTGTGCCCATGGGAGCCATGTTGGCCTCTGCAGGGCTCAGCTGTTCCACCACAGCTCATTCATGGCTGTGGGCATCATGGGGAACCTGGATGTAAATGAGCAGAGCGCTGTTGTGCCATTTTGGAGAGCATCAGAGACTTGCTGTCAGTTTTATGAGCTGAGACATAGCAGGTCGGCAGCCCCAGACAGATGCCCTAGGTTTACCTATAGGATGGGTAGAGGCCATAGCAAAGTTTCTCTTCATAGCCTCACCAGAAGATGCAATCCCTGCTTATCTTCTAGCTCTGTGCCTTCCCGAAAACACCAGAGCTGACACATCTTTGGCCTGACTAATCTTCAGATGTGGGGGAGCCAGAGGCACTGGGCTCCCCGTGTTCCTGTTCTGTACCCAGGATGTGTGCGCTCTCTCCCCCTCCTCGTGGACTGGCCTGCCACGGAGGGAGGCTGCTTGTGCCATCCTGCCTTCCACAGCAACAAGGCAACAGCAGCTCCAGCTTTTGACACCCTGGGCACGGCTGTGTCCCCCTGGCAGCAGGGGCCAGATTGTTTAAATTATTGAGGTGCCTACTGTTTTCAGAGGGATTTAGACACCTGAATACCTTAACATTTGCTCCTCAAGTCCTAGGCTGCTTTGCAGAGCTCTTTGTTTTCTACAGCATGTTGGGAATGGGATTTCTGCCCGTTTCCTTCCTTTCTGGCTGATCTCCAGTTCAGATCCTCAGGGTTTGAATGATGTTGTCTAGGGCCTCTTCGAAGGAAGCTTTTTGCTGGCCAGTTGTAATGCCCCCTGCGGACTCTTGGAATCACAGAATCGATGCGTGGGAAGGGACCTAGACAGATCATCCCTCTTGAAGTGCGACTCTTGCACTGGGTTCAGTTTAAAGGCCACATTGCTTGTTTAGCTTGGAGGTCAGGAACTGCTCCAGCAACATCCAGCATGGAATCAGTACAGGAAGCAGGGCCTCCAGCTTGGACGTCAGCGCAACTCTGGCTGCGGTATCTTATCTATAATCAGCCCCATCCTGATATTGCACAGGCCTCTGTGACTTTTGGTCTGAGTATCACAGAATCACTTAGTCCACCCACAGCCAGTGTGAAGGGACGCAGTTCTCAGCTGAAAAGGGCAATGCCCATTCATTACTGCAGCAGATGTATCATAGGCTTGAGGCATCCCGAAGGAGGGGATCTGCTCAGGGGCTCTGGTGAGGCCAAACCGTTCTGTTTCTGCTGGCCCAAGGAAGCCCTGGAGCCAGAAGTGTTTGAGGGGGTGACTGAGCAGGAGGAACCAGGCACCGGATGTGGCCCTATGTGCCTGTGCTGCAACGGATGCACTTGCTCCTAGTGCATAGGCTGGAGCGATTGACCGGTGCACATTGCTCTGCAGGAGGCTTTTGGAATGAGAAGAATTGGTGACTAACTGGTTTATTTATGAAGAGCAGGTCCTGCTTCCCCCCACACGCAAGCAGCACATCGCATGCAGCTGCCTCCATCAGTCCGCTCACCTTTGTAGGTCTGTGCCTGAGGAGCTCTGCTTCAGCCCTTGGGGCCATGCTCACAGGGCTCCTCTCGCCTTCTATGCTGCAGCAACACAGCCTGCCAGGCTGGCTCCTGCCTCTGCAGCCAAGGCCAGAGAAACCCCCTTGACCCTGGGACACAGCACTACATGGTCCTGTCCCTGGGCAGTGGCTGCCTATTGCTTCCAGGTGCCAGTACCAAAGTAACACTTAGTGCTTGATGTGATCTGGATAGACATTAGGAGTTAGGCCATCAAATTCTGAGGGGCTGTGGCAAAGATACGCTCTGTTTTGCTGCGTGACACAATCCCCGCAGAAGCCAAGGAGTTTGCCTGGCCTGTGGTGTTGTCATAGCTGTGATGATTGTGGGTCAGACTCCGAAACGCCAACTCTCCAGCCCTCCAGGAGATACCACTGCTTGAAAAGAGGTTGGAGAAGGAGCAGCCACCACATGCCGCCCTGTGCTGCTCAGTTCGGATGGGTCCCATGCCCTGGATTCTGGCAGGCAGCGTTTCCTTGCATTTCTGGAATGGCATTTGTTTGGCTTCCTCCTTCTTCTCAGAGGTCTGAGAGCTATTCCCTTCAGTGCCGCAGGAAACCTTGGGCCCCACTGGCTTTTTGTGCTTTGTGGGGGTGATAATGCTGCCTAGTGTGCACTCTTGGGGCTGGCAGGCTGCATGCCTTTCTCATAGTGTTGCTGTCAGGTCTGCTACAAGAGGAACTAACTGGCTTGGTTGGGATGAATCCCAGAGGCCTGCTGGGCTGTTGCAGTGATAGCTGGGGCTCAGCATCTGGCTCTAACATGCTTGAGAACTTCCTGGACGGGTTGGGGAGAGTCACGCAGAGGCAGTACAAAAGCCGGGGCTGGCACCCTTGCAGCACGGCACAGCAAGCACGTCTCCAAGACCGGACAAGGCTCCTTCAGAAAGTGTTTGTTAGAGAAACAATAGTGTGTTTTGAAAACAGCCTTGCTGGAAATATGTTGGGTGCTTGCATGCAGCGCGTGAGGCTCAAGCAGAGCCTCAGCCAAAGAACAGCACCCCAGGACTGCCTCAGACCCACAGAGCACCTTACATGTTGGGGATCTTGGCTGCAGGTTGGCCTGCAATCTCCGCTAGTGTGGGTATGCAAGAAGGTAAGTCAGACCCTGAGCAGTGGTGCTTGCCTGGCTGGGGCCCTTTCCTCTTACTGTCTTCTCTTCCAGTTGGCTGATCTTGTACGGCAAGCTTTAAACTAGCCTTGCCGGGGGAGGGGGCCGCAGGAAGACGAGGAGACGCCATCCGAGCAAGACAGGTGACAAAGACAAGGAGTGCTAAGGTAAGGAACGGGGGTCCAGACAGTCTCCCTAAATGGGGGGTGGCACACACAGTCTTGCAAGGCCTTAAATGCCTATATACCAATGCTCGCAGTATGGGGAACATACAGGAGGAACTCACCCTCAGAATAGCTAGTTCAAACCCAGAT
>NW_017728933.1:4201076-4206162 GCF_001723895.1 Crocodylus porosus | reverse complement strand
GCCCAGGCGGGGGGGTCAGATCTACAAGGTCCCTTCCTACCTGACTTCTATGATTCTATGATACTGGAGCAAGGAGGCTGGCACGAGGTTCACAATGACTGCTGTGTCTCACAGCACCCTTTTTATTGAAGCACTGATGTGGCCCCAACCTAGGATCTGCTCTCTCTTCTCCCCAAGTCAAGACTACAGGACTCTGGGTGCATGGCATCAGCTTGCTGGACACCAGCAGCATGGAGCAGGTGTCATATGCCAGCAGGTTTCTGCTGATGGGCTGAGCCAGAAGCACAACATGCAGGTGTGAGTACCTAGTGCCTTGGGCCAGGCAGCATGTGCACCGTCTGATGCTGGCATGTGAACCATGTAGCCTCAGGCAGGGGGAGATGGCAGGCACTTCTGGGCTGCATCCCCTCAGGGCAGTCCAGACCCTGGCAGGCTTGTGTCTAGCAGTAGGGTACTGAACAGACTGTCTTCTTCCAGTATGGTTGGTGCCTGAACACCCACCACTTTCCTGCCGGGCTGAGACAGTTCTCTGGCTTGCCTCAGTCAGTCCTGCCCAGTGAAGTCAAGCCCATCATCTGAGGCACCTGCCATGAGCTCAGCTAATTAGAGGCATTCCTCACATTCCTGGAAAAGGATTCACTCTGTGTTGAGTGCTGTTGCTTGGAGCTACCTGGCTCCCGTGATTAATTACTGACAGTCCTGCCTCCCCCGATCCAGAGGAAGAAGCCAGTTGTGCTGTAAATGAGTAACAGGAGCAGCCATAAATGCTGTTTCCGTATGGAGTTAGGGCTGGTGCAGCAGGATATGAGAGCCTGGAAATGTCAGGGAAATCATATCTTTAACTGCCTGTTGTTGGTCCAATAAAAGACACTGTCTTGGTAGCTGATGAAGCAATGAGCCATGTCATTCCACGCCCCAAAATAGTGAAACTCAGAGTCTAATGTTGCCTGTGTGCTGTTGGATGTCCTTTTTGCAGTCTCTCCAGCAGACCTTGCACTGCTCAGTAAATGGCTCTCTGGGTAGCCGGGAGGCTTTGAATCATTAACACATCCCTCTCCCCTGGGAACAGCATTACAGTGTTGCCAGGCCGCAGCCTGGGACGCTTCCTGGATACTCCATCTAGGCTGTGCTGGCTCTGAATTCCCGTCCCTTTGTTTTCCTCCCTCTCTTGCCCCCACTCCATGATCTCTGACTTGGGATTAGTGGGAGCTTCACACAATTGTTCTGTGATGTGCTGGGCTGGGGCAGGGGGCAGCAGCTTTCCTTTCCCATTGGCTTGCCAGTTCCTGCCCCAGCTGAGCTCGTCTGGCCTGAATACCCCTGGAGCGGTTGGTTCCCTGAAGCGATGTGGAAAGTTTAATCTTCTCTGTCTACGGGACACGGATGCAGGGAGCAGTTTTGTTTTTCTACAGAGACACGTTCTGACTTGTTTGGTTGGGATCTGGATTTTAGAAACGAGCGATTAACTTCCAACGGTTAATCCAGGATCTGGAGAGGGCCACGCAGGGGAATCTTAGCCACACAGGAGCTGAATCCTCTGCTGGGCTGCAGCTGGGGGCTGGGCTGGCGGCAGCTGGTTTCTCTCCATGCCCGTTGTGTCACATTTGTGCAGCTGGTTTTCACTGCGCACTTAGCTGAATCCTTTCTTTGGTGATGCAGCTCATCAGCTATTTATTGTACTATTTACTCTGTCTCGCCCTTTAGCTACCTGCTGCTCAGCACAGGTTGTTCCCTGGGGCTGAGGTGACAGGGAGTCTCTGAGCGTGGGGAGTAGAGCACAGGGAGCTTTTGTGAGCCGCCCTGGAAACAAGAGTGGATGAGAGGGAGAGCAGCTGTGGCATAAATGCCCGCTGCCTGGGTCTGGTGCTTTGGCTAATTCCTCTTTTCTTTCTTTGTAATTACTTACTCATTAAATTTCTGTTCCCCCCTATCCAAGAGGTTCAGAGCCTCACTGTAAAAGTGTGACCGTCTCCGTCATTTATCCACGTCCCTGCAGTACTGGTCACAGGGGAACTCTGGCACGTTGACAGCAGCCACCATGGAGAGACTAGTCCAGGCAAGCCAGGCTGTTCAGTCCCTTGTGAGAGAGGACATTTCATAATTAGACAAAGCAGGATTTTGAAGTAGAAATAACTGAGGCAGCCCCTGAACAGCAGAGCTGCCCCACAGAGCCAAGGGCAGGATTATAGCATCACAGAAACGAAAGCGTCATTGCTGCCTTGCATGGGGTAAGGCAGAAGCAGCTTTGGTGAATCTCTTTGTCTTAGCAGTACCCTGCAGTGATGGGCAGGGACCAGCCAGTGACCTCCATTGTGTGACACAGAGACCAGCTTTTGAGGTTCACCATGACCGGTGAGGACCAGCTGGCAATGAGTTATGGTTGTCACTGTTTTGGGCAGCTTGTTTCACAGCAGTCGCTGCCCATTTGGAGCTGACCTTTTCAAGCTTCTCAAAAGAGTGGCGCTGGCCTGGGCTGCTTGGCGTTTTCCTGAAGGCTGCAAGGAAAATGGTGAGGGTGTATTCCAAACATTGCATCCCAGACCAAGTGCAGGGTGTACGTGTGCAGCGCTAGGGGCCTAGCTGAGGGTCTGTTCTGTGTAGGAAGACGGTGCCTGTGGTTGGTATTGTGTTACGTGTTCTGACAAGCCATGTCCTGCAAGGAGCCCTGGCAGAAAGCAGATGCAGGTTTTGTGCCTGCATCTCAGGGAAGGTTTGGCTCCAGTGTTTCTCTGCAGCAGTAATCTTTGGTTTTTTGCTTGTTTAGCTTGTATCTCCTCTCTGGTAAACTCCCTCCATACCTCCCTCTGCACCTGTATCTCTGCATATTTGCACGTTTCCCTGTTGCTTCGTACGGCATGCATCTCCTCGGCCAGCGGGGCCTGCTGCCCAGCTCCACATGCGTGAAGGAGAGACCCTTTTGTGTTATGCGTCTGTGCAGAGCGCCAGATTGCTCTTGCTGTGGGAGCTGGCAGTTTGACTCTGAGGCAAACGAGAAGTAATGACCTCATGGGGTCCTGGGCACCCAGTCAGTGTGCAGAGGTGCTCCACATCTCCTGTGCCAGGCCTGGAGGCTGACTCTGTTACAGTGAAGCCCTTTTCGTTTCCGGGATGGAAGATGATATCAGGTTGCAATTCAAAGGTGTTTTGGATTGAGATCATGTCAGATCACTGTTTGTTAACAAGACGTATAAGCAAACATTGTGCTTCTTCTGGAGTTTACAGCCCAACGGACGTCATAGGAAGTGCCACAGTACGACATGTTCGCTTAGCACATAGATGGGACCCTCCCTCCAAAAATGATCCTTTGTGACTCTCTTGCCCAGCTGCAGTTACAGTTCCTCCCACGTGCTGCCAACCAGGTGCCTGGCACTTGTTGGCATCTGGAAAAGCAGTGATGCTAGCTGGAGTCACTCTTTCCTGTGACGGGAAGAAACTGAACTCCTCCACTGATCAAAGGTCCTGTTTTCTTCACTGGCTGTAAACAGGCGCCCTGCCTCTTTATAGGCTGCTAGCTGTGAGCCTTGTGGATCTCCCTCCATCCTGATTTCCTTTCCCTTGGGCAGACGGAGGAGTATAATTTCCATGCACTCTGCAGTTTGTGCCAGCCACCACTTGCTTTCCACCCTCCTCTCAAACCCCTCGCTGGCCCTATCTCTGCTGACAAAAGCAGCAACTTCTCACAGAAGCGCTTCAGGCCTCTTCTTGCTACCACCCTCCAGCAGCATCCCTTTCTGTCCAACGTGAAGTGTGGCTCTTTCCTTTCTCAAAGTAAACCCCAAGCCCTCTCTGACATTCCTTTTCCACCTGACCCTTAGCCCGTGATTTCACATCCTATGGCAGGTCATCTCCTGTGTATAATCTCTGACCATAGAAGAAATGGGTCAAGAGGGGCCTGCCCTGCTTGGTGTACTGATGTACTTGGAGCGCTCATGAGCGTCCTTTGTCCCAGAGCACTGAAGATGCTCAGCTGGTGGATGCCGGCATCTGTGGATGTCATTAGTCCCCGAGCTCCCACGTGAGTACAGCAGATGCTTCTCCTTGTTGACCAGCCTCCTTGAACTTGAGGCTACCCTCTGCTCCGAGGTTCGGATCCTACCACCACAGAGACGCTGCTTTCTTGGCAGTCATGCCTGGAGATGTTACCCCAGTAATTGGCAGCTGGTGCCATCCGTGCTGGACCCCGCTCCAGACCAATAGCTGGTAGCAGTAGAAACTTCTTTCGGAAACATTTGACAATAACTAATCCTTCCAGTAAGCCAGTGAGGTAAGTCAGCATTGCCTGTGCTACCCATTACTTTTACCTGAACCTTTCCTGATTTCATAATCAGCCACCCCCTTTTGCATTTTTCTGGGTCCTCAAATGAATGGACACATCACATCCCATTTACTCATCATGGGGGAATTCCTCAGCTGGCATGACTGAGGCGCCATGCAGGTGTGGCAGACCCCAGCCCTAGCCACCTGCCTGGCTTCAGGTGGAGCTCACCTGGCCAGAGGAGGGGCAGTGGCCTTCACAGGAGCTGAGCCTCTGCTGATGGCCCAGGTGAGGAGGGCTCTTGCGAAGGCCAGAGCCTGGGGCTTTGTCCCTGTGAAAGTTCATGTGAGCAGCTGTACGTGCCTCCACTCCCCTTTTTTCGTGCTACAGCCTGTGAACAAGGCAAACAAGTGATGGGCTAGCACAGGAAAATAAACTCTGACTCAGGGCTGCTGGCTCCCAGACCTCCGAGGCCCTGGATGGCCTCCAGGTGACCCATCTGCCGGCCGAGGCTCGGCGAGGTCGAAGAGCAGGCGCTGGGTGGCTGCCGGGCAGGCCCTGCAGCCCTCTGAGCGCCAGCGAGAGCCAGGCCCTGTGCGCTGGCCCCGGTGGGTTGGAAGGACGCCCGCGCAGGGCAGGCCTGCAGGAGCGCAGCGCTGCCCGCGCCCTGTCCCGTCCGGCTCCCGCTGCGCCCGGGGCAGCTCATGTCACTACGCTGCCCAGGTCCGCCCGGCTCCTGGCGTGAGGCGGCACTGCATCCTGCCTGGCACCCCAGCCAGCCGGCTGCGTGGCTCCGGGGTCCCCGGGTGCAGCCAGGCCTGCGCTGTTCTC
>NW_017728933.1:4197988-4200976 GCF_001723895.1 Crocodylus porosus | reverse complement strand
CGGCGCCTGCGCGGCTGGGCCCCGCCGTGACGTCAGAGCCGGGCGAAGTGCGGAAGCGGCGCGCGGAGCGGACCCGACCCCGCGGGCGGCGGCCGGCCCTCACGCCCCTTCCTCGCCTCGCTCACGTGTGTCCGCGGCGCGAGTGCGGCCCCGTGCTGAGCCGGCCTGGCTGGGCCGTCCTGTCCCGGCAGCGGCAGCATGAGCCGGCCGCCGTCGCTGCAGACGCAGACGTGCGGCTCGTGGGAGATGAAGGAGCGGCTGGGCACAGGCGGCTTCGGCAACGTCATCCGCTGGCACAACAAGGTGGGCCGACCCCCAGGGCCGCCCCGGCGCCGCCAGGACCTGCGTACCTCCCCCCCCCCGAGGTGCTGAGAGCCCCTGGGGGATAAATGTTAGCGGGTTCATTAAAATAAAGTGGGGTCCGATTCGCGCGGCAGTCCAAGAGTTTTCTAAAACGTAGCAGTCGTGTGCAATCGCCTTCCTGGCGTAAAGTCGACGCGCTGCGACCTGTAACCTATACGCGCAAGCGTGCGGTCGCATCCACGTTGTGTTGCGGGCACGCCGGAAACCTCCCGGGATAGATTCGAGAGTCGCCAACCCTTGCTGTGTGGTGCTGGGCCTGTGCAGGTGCCACCTGCTGAGCTGTGCCGCGCGAATGGCCTGGGCATGCTGCGGGCTTGGTGGCTGGCCCCGGCACAGCCATGGTGCAAACCCGTTGTTGTTGTGTGCGTTTGCTTTGTGCCGCCCAGGACACGGGGGAGCAGATTGCCATCAAGCAGTGCCGCCAGGAGCTGAGCCCACGCAACCGGGAGAGGTGGTGCCTGGAGATACAGATCATGAAAAGGTGAGTGCTGCATGCAGGACCTCTCCAGACAGTGGAGGACACCTCTGCAGACAACGAGGAGCTGACAGCAGAGCAGGGCAGCCTGCAACGCCCTGCGGCGGCAGGTGTCTCTTCTTGGCCTTTCCCCTGGATGCTGGTATAGCTCTTCTTTATTTGTCCTTGTGTTTGTGGCGTGACAGCGAAGCCAGGACCGCTCTGGAGATACGGTGCTGCATGGGGCGAGGCAGCCGAGGACAAAAGCACCTTCTTTGCTGTTGGTGGAGGGGAATTGCACAGAGTAGCCTTGCTCTGGACCTCTTGGGCACGTCCAGTGCGACCTGTCCACCCGGCAGGGCTTGTAGAGCACCTGTAGATGTCCACGCAGGAAGATGCTTCTTCCCTAGACCGTAGCTGAGGGCCTGGTCTGCTGGTGTGAGGTGGGGCATGCTGAACAAGGCCCTCTGGCACCTGGGGCCAAAGGCAGCTGCTTGAGGCTCCCTGACAAGGAGGCTTTCTGCAGTGCCCAGGCTGACATGATTTGTCCCTCTGCTGAACAGATGTTGAGAGTCTGTCAGAGGACAGATGCTGGTCACGTTGGGAGTGCCCTTGGTCTGTGGATCCCTTGTCAGGATCCTTGTCCCAGGGTGCACCTGCATCCGCTGTCCAGCTGCTATTGCTCAGGCGTTTGCACATGCACCCTGTCTAGGAGTAACCTGTGGTGAGTTGGTTCCAGCCATCACACACTTTTACCCTCTTGTTCTTCTCTAGGCTGAATCACCCCAATGTGGTTGCTGCCCGTGAGGTCCCCAAGGGGATGCAAAATCTGGCACTGAATGACCTTCCGCCTCTGGCCATGGAGTACTGCCAGGGGGGAGACCTCCGCAAGGTGGGGCTCCTGGCCGGACCGGCGGATTAGCCATTGAGCACCGCAGAAATGAAAGGCTTCCCTTGGGTTTTCATGCACTGTTGCTGTCGTGTCCTCCTGCACTCACTGGGACTGTGCCTGCTGCCACCTCCCCTGCACTTGGCAGGCTTGGTCCTGCATGAGTTCTCATCCCCTCCCTTGGTCTGTAAACACATCTCATTTCTACTGGGGAGGCAGCGTGTGTCAGCCTGGCGGGGGTGCCCACTTGGGCGTGTGCAAGAGACAGACAGCAGGATGTGAGCAGAGCCTAGAATGTCATGAAGCAGTTTGTGCCAGCGGGTGGGGTCCTGTGGGGAACTGATAAACCCATCTGTCACAGGGCAAAAAAACACATGGGGCTGGTTCAATCTCTTTTTTTTTTTTCCCTTTTTAAATATTCGTGAGCAGCTTAAGCACAGATTTTGCTCAGATGATTGGGCCATGATTAGGGGACGTTATGAGCTGGCTGGGCCAAGTGTGTTCAGATCTGGGGGTGGGCCCTGGAGGGGTTGCTGACTGGAGCAGCTGGCAGACAAGGGGAAGGGTGAGGGCTTGCACAGGCACCAAGGTTTGGAGTGTGTCTGAGTTGACCGTTCTGCAAAGGCCCTGACCCTACAGAAGCTCCTGCTTGCAAGTAGCATGTGTAGGCTGGGTGCGGCAGATTTGTGATATGTTGCCTTGCTTCCTCCAGTACCTGAACCAGCTGGAGAACTGCTGCGGCCTGCGGGAGGAAGCCATCCTGACGCTGCTCTCAGACATTGGTAAGGGGCCACATGGCCTGTGGCAATCCCTGTGTGGGAAGGCAGGCATTTCTGTCCTGTTAGCCCTCTCCACCTGGGGGAAGTAGAGCTGTGACCCTGGATGTTCCCAGTCAATGCACCCTTGATAACTTTTCCTACCTTCCTGCCTTGGTCTGCTGGTGTTCCCCAGAAGGGAAGCAGCCTGTGACTCTGCTCTCATCCCTCTGTGGTCAGGCATATTTCCTCTCCCTGTGAGAACTCGCCTGTGGGATTTCCGGGTGCCAGGAAGGATGTCATAGTGCTGGGCGAGGTCCATTTTGCACCACCTAGATTCCTCAGAGCTGGGCTTGGCCTCTGACCTCCCAGTGGTTGCTAGGCTGATACTTGCTTGTATTATTACCATGGCTCTTGGGCCTCTGCTATATGGGAGTGCAGATGGACACTGCAGGGCTCACTGTGCAATGTGTGCTTTAAACTGTCCCCATTCCCCAAACTTGCTGCTCTGCCTCATGTGGCTCCTG
>NW_017728933.1:4176214-4197977 GCF_001723895.1 Crocodylus porosus | reverse complement strand
CTTTATTTGTCCTTGTGTTTGTGGCGTGACAGCGAAGCCAGGACCGCTCTGGAGATACGGTGCTGCATGGGGCGAGGCAGCCGAGGACAAAAGCACCTTCTTTGCTGTTGGTGGAGGGGAATTGCACAGAGTAGCCTTGCTCTGGACCTCTTGGGCACGTCCAGTGCGACCTGTCCACCCGGCAGGGCTTGTAGAGCACCTGTAGATGTCCACGCAGGAAGATGCTTCTTCCCTAGACCGTAGCTGAGGGCCTGGTCTGCTGGTGTGAGGTGGGGCATGCTGAACAAGGCCCTCTGGCACCTGGGGCCAAAGGCAGCTGCTTGAGGCTCCCTGACAAGGAGGCTTTCTGCAGTGCCCAGGCTGACATGATTTGTCCCTCTGCTGAACAGATGTTGAGAGTCTGTCAGAGGACAGATGCTGGTCACGTTGGGAGTGCCCTTGGTCTGTGGATCCCTTGTCAGGATCCTTGTCCCAGGGTGCACCTGCATCCGCTGTCCAGCTGCTATTGCTCAGGCGTTTGCACATGCACCCTGTCTAGGAGTAACCTGTGGTGAGTTGGTTCCAGCCATCACACACTTTTACCCTCTTGTTCTTCTCTAGGCTGAATCACCCCAATGTGGTTGCTGCCCGTGAGGTCCCCAAGGGGATGCAAAATCTGGCACTGAATGACCTTCCGCCTCTGGCCATGGAGTACTGCCAGGGGGGAGACCTCCGCAAGGTGGGGCTCCTGGCCGGACCGGCGGATTAGCCATTGAGCACCGCAGAAATGAAAGGCTTCCCTTGGGTTTTCATGCACTGTTGCTGTCGTGTCCTCCTGCACTCACTGGGACTGTGCCTGCTGCCACCTCCCCTGCACTTGGCAGGCTTGGTCCTGCATGAGTTCTCATCCCCTCCCTTGGTCTGTAAACACATCTCATTTCTACTGGGGAGGCAGCGTGTGTCAGCCTGGCGGGGGTGCCCACTTGGGCGTGTGCAAGAGACAGACAGCAGGATGTGAGCAGAGCCTAGAATGTCATGAAGCAGTTTGTGCCAGCGGGTGGGGTCCTGTGGGGAACTGATAAACCCATCTGTCACAGGGCAAAAAAACACATGGGGCTGGTTCAATCTCTTTTTTTTTTTTCCCTTTTTAAATATTCGTGAGCAGCTTAAGCACAGATTTTGCTCAGATGATTGGGCCATGATTAGGGGACGTTATGAGCTGGCTGGGCCAAGTGTGTTCAGATCTGGGGGTGGGCCCTGGAGGGGTTGCTGACTGGAGCAGCTGGCAGACAAGGGGAAGGGTGAGGGCTTGCACAGGCACCAAGGTTTGGAGTGTGTCTGAGTTGACCGTTCTGCAAAGGCCCTGACCCTACAGAAGCTCCTGCTTGCAAGTAGCATGTGTAGGCTGGGTGCGGCAGATTTGTGATATGTTGCCTTGCTTCCTCCAGTACCTGAACCAGCTGGAGAACTGCTGCGGCCTGCGGGAGGAAGCCATCCTGACGCTGCTCTCAGACATTGGTAAGGGGCCACATGGCCTGTGGCAATCCCTGTGTGGGAAGGCAGGCATTTCTGTCCTGTTAGCCCTCTCCACCTGGGGGAAGTAGAGCTGTGACCCTGGATGTTCCCAGTCAATGCACCCTTGATAACTTTTCCTACCTTCCTGCCTTGGTCTGCTGGTGTTCCCCAGAAGGGAAGCAGCCTGTGACTCTGCTCTCATCCCTCTGTGGTCAGGCATATTTCCTCTCCCTGTGAGAACTCGCCTGTGGGATTTCCGGGTGCCAGGAAGGATGTCATAGTGCTGGGCGAGGTCCATTTTGCACCACCTAGATTCCTCAGAGCTGGGCTTGGCCTCTGACCTCCCAGTGGTTGCTAGGCTGATACTTGCTTGTATTATTACCATGGCTCTTGGGCCTCTGCTATATGGGAGTGCAGATGGACACTGCAGGGCTCACTGTGCAATGTGTGCTTTAAACTGTCCCCATTCCCCAAACTTGCTGCTCTGCCTCATGTGGCTCCTGGTAGTGAACTAATGTGGGAAGAACAATCTCGTCTCTGGGGCTTCCTGAGGCTAGGCTCATGGAAGGAGAGGACACTGGCACAAAATGAGTCACATATCACTCCTGTGTAGGGTAGGGGAAGGCAGGTGCTGTGGGCTTCAGGGGAAGATATTTAGAAACCGCCTGTTTAGGTGGGTGTGAATTGGGCAGGTGAAGGGTCTGTGCCTGTGGCCCCCTTTGCTGAGCAGAGTCTCAGGTCCTGGCTAGACACAGCCCATGCTCCTGGTGCAGCTTGTCTTAAGGGCCCATCCGGCGCTTTAGGATTCAGTTGTGTCCCAAGGTTAATTAGGGTTCAAATAATTAACACTGTTCCTTCAAAGGGGTCTTTTCAGAGGCTCCCCTGATGCCAGGCAGAGCTGTCAGCCCATGGAGGATGCCGGAACACCGGGTGTCCCTTGGGGTCCCATGACGCAGCACTACCTCAGGCGGGTGTGGAGGGAGTGGGAAGTGAATCCCCCTGGCTCGGGGTGAGTCAGTGCCGGGAAGCACAGCTGCTGGCTGCAGGAGCACAGTTGGCTAGTTCTGGAGTCATGGGCAAGGTGGGGCCATATCTTGTAACCATGGGGAGCTGCCAAGGGCCTAGCCTGACTGAGCATGCACAATGCAGCTTTGGGTCCAGTTTCCCTTCCCACAAGTCTTGTTTACAAGAGAATAGTAGGGGGTGTCTCTGCTCCCCTGTGGCAGCTCCTTGTGGTGGAACATGATGTTGGTTCCTATAGCTAGAGTTCAACAGCCCTTGGCTGTTGCTGCTCCCAGGTAGCAGTGAGCAGGGGCAATGTGGGGATGATTCTGTTGCCACTGCCCATTTCAGTGTGGAGATATTCCCCAGTAGGTGGTTTGCAGCTGGGACCAGCCAAAGCTGCTATAAGATGACAGATGATGTAGAGTAAGCTCTTGTGTATAGCAGCTGCTGGAAGCGCAGAGGGGGCTGAGAGATGCTGACCATAGCAGCCTGGCCTATTCTAGCATCTCTGCCTTGGTGCTGCTGTTCCTGCCTGTTGCATGGGGGCTGCACCCAGCATCTGCCTTTACAGACGGCACCCTGGAGGGGGCCAGAGATCAGGGCAGGAAAGGAGTCTTCAGGGAATTTGCATACAGGCAACAGTACTGTCCTGTCTGCAAAGCAAGCAGGTGCTTCCATGTCCTGGGGCCTGTGCTTGCCTCGGCTCTGGTCCCTGATTCTCCAGGAGCAGCTTGTTACAAGTAACCTAAAGGCTGAACCCTCTCGGTGCTCTGGCCCCTGTGCCTTGCTCTCTGTGTTCCTTACCCCCTCTGCAGTGGCCCGCTGCTGGGCTTCTGCTGGGACTGTTAGTGATACTGAGTACCAGCTGGTGTCCCCTCTCTCTCAGCCTCTGCTCTCAGGTACCTGCATGAGAACAGAATCATCCACAGAGACTTGAAACCAGAGAACATTGTGCTGCAGCAAGGAGAGCAAAGGGTAAGCAGGAGGCTTTTGTGCATGAGGAGCATGTATATGGTTGGGTGTGTACGAATGGTTGGGAGTGTGGGTGCGTGCGCACGTATGCATGAAGGAGACATCACTGTTGCAGCTTCCACTCCCCGTCTGCTTGTCCGAGTGACCCCATACCCCAGCCCAGGAGAGCAGCTGGATAAGCTTCAGTGGCTGCCAGAGCCCTGTGTGGGGACTGGGTGTGACAGCATTCTTGGCTTGCAGTCTGAGCTTGACCCAGACTTGTCTCTGCTCTCTCATGTCTGATTGTCACACCAGAGATATTTCCATAGAACAGCCCAGCCTTGCAGGCTGTTGTACTGAACTGATGCACTTGTCTAGCCTGAATGCGTTGGCCTGGCTTGTCCTTGCTCAGGCAGAGTGTCGTAGGGGATCTCTGACACCTTGCACCAGGCAGGCAGCGTTTAGCCACCAGTTTATTCTCCTGATCTGAGCTGCCTGGGGCAGAGGGGCGGCAGTGTGGGAGCGCTCATCTTGGTGGTGCCCATGGATCCCCCTGTTCGAGGGCTGGGGCAGCCTAGTGCCAGAAGAGACAACCAGAGATATGAATCTACCCATTGGGAGAAGAGAGACGCATCTCCCCAGCCTAGTGAGCAGGCTCTTGTAAAAGGGCTGGAGTGAACCAGCTTTCCTCAGTCTCTCTCTGTTCATGTTGGTGCTAGTAGCAGCATCTTCAGTTCCTGGCACCTCTGCTCGCATTGCACTTGAGGAGCTTCTTTGTTCTCATGATCCAGCAAGAGCCTACTGCTTCTGGCCTCCTTCCCCTCTGTATCTTGCACCATCTCGGCATCTGAAGGCATTGATCTTCTCTGCTCTTTGTCATATTGGGTGCTACTGCTGAAGGACAGCATGTCCTCACCCTCCTCTTGTTGCTCTCTGTCCTTCTCAGTTAATACACAAGATCATTGACCTGGGCTATGCCAAGGAGCTGGACCAGGGCAGCCTGTGCACATCCTTTGTTGGGACACTGCAGTACCTGGTAAGGAGTCGATTTAGCCATCTTGGTTTTTAGGCAGAACAGCAGGCTGGAGCCAGGAGTGTATGCTGGTCTGGGGGAATGGGAGCTGCATGGTGGGGAGTGTACGCTGGTTGTGACAAGCAAGCCAGCTGCACGCTGTCCTCTACTAATGCTTGGATTTACGCATGTGGTTGTGACTGCAGCTTGCTGTGGGGAGACTGAGAGTGGTAGTAGCTCTGGCGTTGCCACGAGGTGGAACGCTGTGCACCAATGTGCTGTGCAAGTGGGGGCTGTCTCTCAGGGATGGGGGTAGGTAAGGTTCTGGGAAGAGAGGGGAGGAGAGGAGAGGGTCTTTGCTTCCAGCTTGTGTTGGCCATGTAGGCTCCAGAGCTTCTGGAGCAGCAGAAGTACACGGTGACAGTGGACTACTGGAGCTTTGGCACGCTGACCTTCGAGTGCATCACAGGTTTCCGGCCATTTCTGCCCACTTGGCAACCTGTGCAGTGGTGAGTGACCAGGGGAGCCTGTACCAATCACGTTGTGTGTGTGTGTGTGTGTGTGTGTGTGTGTGCGCGCGCGCTGGTGACAAGTGTTCGCAGCAGGACTGGCCTAGGGCCTCTCCTTTGCTGGCAGGGGATTTGGCCTGCCTGGAATGGGCTGAGGGCTTTTTGTGTTGCTGGCCAGGAAGCCAGGGCTGCCACCAGTCCTTTAGCACCCGGGCCTTTCAGAGACCTGTTTTGGAGGCTAGTGGCCTGTGCCCTTGCACCTTTCCTCTTCCAGGCTGTGGGGGGGGGGGAGGGGCCCGTGTGTTGTCAGGTGCCCTACAAAGAGAGTGGTTGCTCTGGAAGTCACGGCCCTTCTCCCTCTGGACGACTCAGTAGGGAGCTGTTGGGGGTATGGCACTCCCTGGGACTTGTTACTGAGGAGGCCTGTTATATCAGAGCCAGTACGACTGACCCTTCCTGGGCAGGCCGAACAAACCCAACCACCATCTGGTACAGCTTCTGGGTGGGGGTTGCAGGGCAGCGTATGGGTGAGTGAGGGACAGGCTACAGTGCTGTGAGCAGCTGGCTGGAGATGGTGCTGGGAGGTCAGTCTGAGGCCCTGTGGGAAGACTGATTCATCGCAGCCCCTTTTTGCATCCTCCAGGCATACAAAGGTGCAGCAGAAGAGCGAGTCAGACATTGTCGTGTATGAAGACTTGGTTGGAGAAGTGAAGTTTTCCAGCAGCTTGCCCTACCCAAACAACCTGAACAGGTGAGGAGTAACTAGTGCTCACCCTGGGGTCATGGGCACAGGAGCCGGCTGGGGTCGGGGTGTCTGCAACTTGCTCAGCTGTTCCAAGGCAGAGTGCCAGAGGCATATGGGGGGCAAGAGCAGGAATGGGCCTATCAGTTGCTGCAGACAGTTACCGGTGCCTGTGCCCATGCTGGGGAGGCAGGGGCTGGGAAAGGGCTGACTGGTCTTTCCTGGAAAAGGTGTCTGGGATAGTGATGGGAAATGTGGCTCCTTCTTCCAACTCCCCTGCCTGTGCTTACCCCACAGCATCCTGGCTGGGCACCTGGAGAAATGGCTGCAGCTCATGCTGATGTGGCAGCCCCGGCAAAGAGGCACGCATCCTGTCTACGGGACCAATGGCTGCTTCAGGGCTTTGGATGACATCCTGAACCTGAAGGTGAGCGTTAGGGATGGGATCCCCATGCAGCTAATGGCTGGCCTGTGGGAAGGAGGCTGGAAAGGGCATCCAGGAGCCTAGTGCAGGGCCAGGCACCAGCTTGGCACTGGTAAGAAGTCTGAGGGGCTGCCTGAACTTGCAGTTCATCTCTGTCCCTGGGGCTCACGCCCTGGCCCCTCTGTTTGCTGGGTTTGGAGGCTGAGCTGCTCTACACTGCTTACCGCTTCCCTTGCAGTTGGTACATATCCTAAACATGGTGATGGGCACTGTGCACACGTACCCAGTGATGGTGGAGGAGACTGTGCCAAGTCTGAAGGCCCGAATCCAGGCAGACACCGGCATCCCCCAGCAGGACCAGGAGTTGCTGCAGGAGGCTGGCGTTGCACTGTCCACTCAGAAGCTGACCGTGCCAGGCGTGGCTGACAGCAAGGTGAGTCCCACAGCATGACACTGCAACCAGTAGCCTCTACTCAGGTCCCTGCTGCCCTCTCCCACCCTTCTTTTTCTCTGACTTGATTCGGAGGCGGGGTGGGGGAACAACCTGTCCTGGTTTGCTACGTGCACCATAAGTGGTGGGAAGCTGGCAGCTTTGTCCCCATGGTCAACCAAAGGCCAGGACCTGTTGGTGGTGCTGCTGGTGGAGAGCTTAGTTGCTCTCTTGTGTCCATAGGTGAATGAAGCTGCAGCTGTGGACTCTGACCTCCTATTCCTGTTTGACAACCGGAAAGTCACATACGAAGCTCAGATCTCCCAGCGGCCCCATCCTGAGAGCGTGGACTGCATCCGTAATGGCATCCTCTAGGCTGGGGAATCCATACAGAGGGTGGCTGGCTGTGGGGACTGCAGTGAATCATAGAAGTCGGGTCGGAAGGGACCTTGTAGATCTTCAAGTCCGACCCCCTGCCTGGGCAGGAGAAAAAACTGGGCTCAAATGATCCCAGCTAGGTAGGCATCAAGCCTCCTCTTAAAGACCCCCAGGGTAGGAGCCAGCACCACTTCCTGTGGAAGTTGGTTCCAGATCCTAGCCGCCCTGACCATGAAGTAGTTCTTAGGGATGTCTAATCTAAACCTACTCTCCAGCAACTTGTGGCTGTTATCCCTTGTTATGCCAGGGGAGCGCTGGGGGAAACAAAGCCTCTCCCAAACTCTTCTGGTCCCCCCTAGTGAGTTTCTAGACGGTCACCAGGTCCCCCCTCGGCCTTCGCTTGTGAAGGCTGAACAGGTTCAGGTCCCGCAGTCTTTCATTGTAGGGTCTGCCCTGTTGTCCTCGAATCATGCGAGTGGCCTCCTCTGGACCCTCTCAATGTTGTCCACATCCCTCCTGAAGTGCGGCGCCCAGAACTGGATGCAGTACTCTAGCTGTGGCCTGACCAGCGTTGCATAGACGGGGAGGATCACCTCCTTGTCCCTGCTAGAGATGCATCTGTGGATGCAGGACAAAGTCCAGTTAGCCCTGCCAACCAGGACCTCGCATTGTCGGCCCATGTTCATCTTGGAGTCAGTAATGACTCTAAGATCCCTTTCTGCCTCCCTGCTCTTAAGAAGGGAGTTTCCTATCTTAATGCAGAACTTGGGGGCAGCTGGTCCACTCAGCCCTTGGCGCTGTCCATGGTGGCAGCTCTTAGCACACATGTCTGATGTGCAGTTTAAGAGAGAGCACAGAAGATCCTGAACAGCCTAGTTGGCCTCATGACCTGCAGCTGTAGTGAGGGTCTGTGGCCATGGTGTGCTGCGCCCAGACCATTGTGGGGCAGCGTGTGCTGCTCCTTGCTCTTGCATTCATCCCAACATGGGGCAGGGCCTCCCCTAAGAGTGGGGCTGGGTACATGAGCAGGACAGCCCTACACTGGCTTTGGCAAGCAGAGCCAGTCCTGAGTGCTGCAGGGTTCAAGGGTTTGGCTGCGCTTGGCCAGGGACTGCCCTATGCTGATGCCTCACTCTCTCCCTTCAGTCCAGGACCCAAAGAGGAATCTCTCCTTCTTGCAGCTGCGGAAGGTGTGGGGCCAGGTCTGGCACACGATCCGGATGCTGAAGGAGGACTGTAACCGGCTCCAGCAGGGGCAACGAGCAGCCATGTATGGTGGGGTCCACTCTGGGATGCCTGGCACTGCCCTGGTTTCTCGGCTATGGGGAGTGGGCAGGAAAAGGCATTTGCATGCTGGGCAGGGGTGAGACTTGGGGAGTGGGGGAGTCGTTTGCTGCTACTGAAGTGCTCTTGTTGTGGCCTCCTGCCTAGCTGCTGTTGTGCTGTTGGCTGCATTCAGCCAGGTCAGTTGGTGGGGCAGGTGTGCTGGGGCTCTTGA
Organism: Crocodylus porosus; assembly: GCF_001723895.1. NCBI lineage: Eukaryota > Metazoa > Chordata > Crocodylia > Crocodylidae > Crocodylus > Crocodylus porosus. The sequence goes on along the minus strand of NW_017728933.1, from coordinate 4,189,534 downwards.
TGGGTGGATGGAGGGTGCTGGGTACAGAGCTGGGCCAGGCAGGAACAGCTCCAAGCAGGACTCTCTTTTCACTGTCTCCTCAGGCGGAACCTGCTGCGGCACAACAGCACCCTCTCCAAAATGAAGAACTCCATGGCCTCCCTGTCCCAGCAGCTGAAAGCCAAGCTGGATTTTTTCCAAACCAGTATCCGGATTGACCTCGAGAAGTATAGCGAGCAGATTGAGTTTGGCATCAGTGAGTGCTGCCCTGGCCAGCCAGTAACTGACCGTCCCCCAGCTTGGCTGCAGCTGTGTCTGGTTCCTGTGGGGAGCGCGCAGCAACTGACTCACCTCTCCATTTGCCTTGCAGCCTCTGAGAAGCTGCTGCTTGCCTGGCGGGAGATGGAGCAGGCTGTCAAGCTCTGTGGACGGGTATGTATCCACGTTCAGGGTTAGTTGCTGGCTGGGAAGAGGCAGCTCTGGGGGTTCCCGGAGGCACCCAGCCCTGCACTTGGTTTGCTTTGCATTGGTTTGCCCTGCTGGCTTGTAGGTGCTGTGCTTGTTTGTAAAGGTTAAGAAGGGGATGGAGGAGCTGAGGGAGGGGGGTGCTAAAACTGATGGATAAAATGCGATGTGTTGGCAGCCTTCCTCGGGCTGAGCTGCTGCTGCTGCTGCTGCTAATGGCTGCCCTCCCACAGGAAGAGGACGTGGAGCAGCTGGTGAAGAGGATGATGGCATTGCAGACTGACATTGTGGACCTGCAGAGGAGCCCGCTGGGCTGGAAGCAGGGGGGCACGCTGGAGGACTTGTAGGTGGCGCCGCCTTGAGCAGGGGAGGTTGTTGCAACTCTGGGGCAGCTCGGTTCCTTCCTAGATGTAGGAGGTTGGAGCCTGCCCAGCCCAGAGTCACAGGAAGCGTCTTGGTGGTTGCCCTGAGGTGCAGCCATAGGCCTCTGTCCATGCATGGCTGCTTGCAGGGAGGCGTGAGGGATCTGGAGAGGCTTTGGAAGGGGCTGATGACAGTTTAGCTCTTGCATCTCTGCTTTATAGGGAAGAACAAGCCAGAGAGCTTTACCGGAAGCTGCGGGAGAAGCCGAGAGGTAATGGGCCCTTTGGCTGCACCCCGTAGCCTGAGAGCAGCAAACCAAGCTGGGAATCCTACTCTGGTCTGGGTCCACTGCCTCCTGCAAGGGCCTGAGGGCTCTTCTTTGCCAGTTCTAGCCCATAGCTTCTTGAGGAGTCGTGATGGCATTTCAAAGCCAGACCCCAGCCTTGCCTTGTCCCCACCTGCTCCCAGCAGCTGAACTCCTTTCAGAGTCCAGTCCAGCTTTGCCTTGGACTCTGGCTTAGGTCAATGACAATGACATACATTTAAGCAGGGCATTTGGCCCACGTTTTTGGCTAGTCAGGCATGTGTTGTCCCCCACAAGCTGGGCTGGCTAATGTCTGCCCTTTGTGGCCCCATATCCAGGGGCTGTGTGCCTAAAGCTTGGGGTCCAGGAAAAGGAAAGGTGATCTGGGAACAGACTGTAACTGGCTGTGTCCCCATGTGCCTTGTGAGTCTCCTGTGCCCTACGCTGAGCTTTTGATTCTTGTTTTTCTTCCCCAGACCAGAGGACCAGTGGTGACAGCCAGGAGATTGTGCGGCTGCTCCTGCAGGCAATTCAGACCTTTGAGAAGAAGGTCCGGCTCATTTATTCCCAACTCAGGTGACTTTCAGAACATGGGCTTCATGTAGAGACCAGGCCTGACTGGGCAGCTCTGGCTGTAGCTATGCATACGAGGAGGGGCAGGGGGGCAGTTACTGCTAAGTGGTTAAGAGTTGCGTGTTGCCAGTGAGCAGAGTCAAACAGCTGTTGCTGATGTGAGCTGCAGTGCATCTAGTCCACAGAAGTTTCTTCCTCTGCACCTGAGCCTGCTGCAGCCACTCACATGTCACCTGCTTGTTACTCTTTATAGCAAGACTGTTGTCTGCAAGCAGAAGGCCCTGGAGCTGTTCCCTCGTGTGGAGGAGGTGATGAGTCTGATGAATGAGGATGAGAACACTGTTGTCAGGCTGCAAGAGAAGCGGCAGAAGGAACTGTGGAACCTGCTGAAAATAGCCTGTGTGAGTGAAGCGCAGGTTTGCCTGGGACTGCCTGTGTGGGCCTTCTGGCTGCTCAGCTAAACTGGCTTCTTTCAGAGCCCTGTGAAAAGCCTCTGCTGCTCCTCTAAGCTTCTGCACCAGACTTACAGCCCCTTTGAGTGCTCCCCAGGAGGCGAGTTTTTCATCTTCATAGCAGGGGCTTCCTGCAGCCATGTTTGCTCTTAGGGCAGGTGCACGGCTGCACAGAGTGAGGCTTTGCTTTTGTTGTCATTTGCTATAGGAACAGAACACACTGAACACATCTTGCATGGCCCTGAGCTCAGACCTCTGTACAAGAATGGGGGGGCAAGGCCACCACATGTCTGTACCACCATCTCCCCTTGGGTCAAACTTAGCTTAGAAATTTGGGGGTGAGGACTGGGGCAAACACAGACCCTTCTCCTGCCTTTGGCAAGTGCCTGCTGATGGAAACAGGCTTGTGTAGGAATGAACCTGCTTTGTTCTTTTTCACTGTAGAGCAAGGTGCGTGGCCCTGTTAGCAGTAACCCTGAGAGCATGAATGCCTCACGACTTAGTAACCCAGGACAGCTACTGTCGCACATCCCTGCTGTAACCTACAACCTGCCAGAAGCAATCAAGAAAAGGTACTGTGAATGGGGACTAGGGAGTCATAAGCCACATCCACAGGTGTTTTGAAAGGGAGAGGGGTCAGTCCAGCTCCTTGCCATCTGAACATTATGATCCTCTGTCTTTTCATGGATACACAGGTGACTAGTGTAGCTGAGGGGAAAAAAATGTTCTCATTTCTTCTGCAGCTCCTCAGTCTCATACAGCAACAAGGATGGTGGGGGTGGGAGGTGGGTTAGAGGTCAGAGGGGCAGATGAGTAGAGCTAGATCTGAAGTAACACAGTGTAACTGGAGAACTGGGCTGGCCATAAAGCTGTGCTGTAAAGAGGCAGTGGGAAGTTGTAAGCCCAGCCAAATGCAGTGAGCATGCTAGGGCAGTTATAGTTTCATAGTTGGTAGGATCAGAAGGGACCTGAGCAGATCATCGAGTCCGACCCCCTGCCTTGGCAGGAAAGAGTACTGGGGTCAAACGACCCCAGCAAGGTGTACATCCAGCCTCCTCTTAAAGACCCCCAGGGTAGGAGCCAGCACCACTTCTCTTGGAAGTTGGTCCCAGATCCTAGCCGCCCTGACCGTGAGGTCGCGCCTCCTGATGTCTAGTCTGAATCTCCCCTCTGCCAGCTTGTGACCGTTATTCCTGGTCACTCCTGGTAGCGCTCGGGGGAACAGGGACTCTCCCAATGCCTGCTGATCCCCCCTGACTAGTTTGTAACAGGCCACTAGATCCCCCCTCAGCCTTCTCTTCTGGAGGCTGAACAGGTTCAGGTCCCGTAGCCTCTCCTTGTAGGGCCTGCCCTGCTGCCCCTGATCATGCGAGTGGCCTCCCCTGGATCCTCTCCATGTTGTCCACATCCCTCTTGAAGTGTGGTGCCCAGACCTGGACGCAGTACTCCAGCTGCGGCCTCACCAGTGTTGCATAGGGGGGGAGGATCACCTCCCTGGACCTGCTCGAGATGCATCTGTGGATGCATGACAAGGTGCGGTTGGCCTTCCTGATTGCATCCCCACACTGCCGGCCCATGTTCGTTTTGGACTCAATAACGACTCCAAGATCCTTTTCTGCCTCTGCACTGCCGAGAAGGGAGCTTCCCACCCTGTAGGTGTGGTGCTGGTTCTTCCTCCCCAGGTGCAGCACCTTGCACTTGTCCGTGTTGAATCCCATCCTATTCTCATCTGCCCACCGCTGTAACCTATCTAGGTCCAATTGCAGCCTATTCCTCCCTTCTAGCATGCCCACATCCCCTCGCATCTTAGTGTCGTCAGCAAATTTGAACAGGGGCCTTTTTACCCCCTCATCCAAGTGGCTGATGAAGATATTGAACAGTGCGGGCCCGAGGACCGAGTCCTGGGGGACCCCACTGCCCACATCCTTCCAGGTCGAAAATGACCCATCCACCACTGCTCCCTGGGTGCGGCCCTCCAGCCAGTTGGCAACCCATTTGAGTGTGTGGGTGTTGACACCACAGTCCCCTAGTTTTTTAATGAGAATGGGGTGAGGGACAGTGTTGAAGGCTTTCCGAAAGTCCAGGATGCTACACCTGCATCTAAGGATTTGGTGACCTTGTCATAGAAGGCCACCAGGGTGGTCTGACAGGACCTGTCTCTAATGAACCCGTGTTGGTTGCCCCTAAGCATAATCTCCCCTGCTGGCCCCTCAGGAAGATGCACCAGGATAATTCTCTCAGAAAGCTTCCCCAGGATCGAGGTAAGACTAACTGGCCTGTAGTTTCCTGGGTTCTTCTTCCTCCCCTTTTTGAAGATGGGAACCACACTGGCCCTCTTCCAGTCCTCTGGCACCACACCAGAGCACCACGAGTGCTTGTACAGCTGTGCCAGGGATCCTGCAATGACCTCAGCCAATTCCCTCAGCACTCAGGGGCGGAGGTTGTCCGGACCAGCTGATTTAAATATGTCCAGTCCCTCCAGAAGTTCCCTGACTAGATCCTCACTGACCCTAGGCCTGGGTGCACCTCCCCTGGGGCCTGAGGGGGTTCCAGTGTGGGGGCCGATCCGGTCCCTGCTCAGGAAAATGAAGGCAAAGGAGTTGTTAAATAGGTTAGCTTTGTCATCAGGTGTGATGACCAGATTTCCTAGCATGTCTTGTAGGGGCCCCACACTACCCTGTACCTTCTTTTTGCCCCCTATGTATTTAAAAAAGGACTTCTCATTGTCCTTGATCCGGGAAGCTAGTCCCAGTTCCGTCTCTGCCTTGGCCTTCCTGACTGCCCCCTACATCCCCGAGCAACTGCAGTCCTCCCCGGTGATGGCCCCTCCCTGCCATTGGGCGTGCACCTCCCTTTTAGCTAGGAGATGTTCCCGGATGCTTTTGGTGAGCCATGGGGGCTTTTGCACCCTCTTGGCCCTTTTGATCTGTGTTGGGATTACCTCCCTTTGGGCTTGGAGGATTGTCTCCTTAAAGAACGACCACTCTTCTTGGACAATTGACTCCCCTCCCCTCTGGGACCTCAGTGCCTTCCTGACTGTTCTCCTTACCTCATTCTCCTTACCAGTATTATCGAGTGCTGCAGCTGGATGGCTGCCTGGCCTTGGTACCGAGTCATTCTCTTGAAAATAAAGGAGAAAAATGGACTGGGTGCAGTCTTAACTTTAGAAGATCAGACCTGGTCTGAGGGTATGCCCTCCTTCAGGTTACCTTTACCATGAGCACCTGCAGGTTGCTGCCTCCCACGGAGCAATGCTGGACACTGCTTTTACCACATTTCACAGGTCACTCAGTAACTCCCAGAACCAAAGGGCAGGAATAGGGTTTGTTCCCTTATTGTTAGCTGCCTTGTTCTCAGCTATCTTTCAGTCACATGGCAAATGTTTGCCATCCTGGTTAGACCCGGTCACTGCTGTGTAGCAGGCTGCCATTGAGACACCCGGCTGCCCAGGAGCTGAGCTAGACACCATGTAGCACAGGGAACAGATGCATCCACTCAGTCATGGGTGTAACTGCTCTTGTCTCTTGTAGCGAGGAGCTGCTGATGGAATCACAGGATCTCTGCAGCCAGTTAGAGATCATGATGAATGACACAATGAAGGATCAGGACCAGAGCTTCATGGTAAGAGCTTCCATTTGTTTTAAACTTCCTTTTGGGTGGTGACAGGAGGAGAGAGATTGCAAGCTAAAGCTGCTGGCCAGTTGTACGTGGGCATGCAACGAGAATTCACGTGGCGGAGGAGAGGCACATCTTTGGCCGAATGGAACGTGTCTGCCTGTGTGGGGTGGGAGGGGGAACAGCAAATGGCTTTCCTGAGATTAGCGAAGAAGTGTATTGCATGCAGCATAGAGGGCTGAGGATACTACCCTCTTTAAACAGAACAAAATAACTCTTCTTTGTCCTGAGACTTCTCTAGTTACTGTCTGACTCGTAAGGCAACCATCATGGCAAACTTCTGGAAGAGAGGGAATTAATACTTTCTTCTGGACCAGAGTGACAGAACAAAATTCAGCTTTATGGGTGGCACACTTTATTAATGAGTGTGTTTGCTGCTTTCCTAGTCTCTGGATTGGAGCTGGTTGCAGCTTCACGTGGAAGAAAGAAATAGTCCAGAACAAACCCAAATGTAAAGTCACTTCAGTGCTGGTTGAAGACAAAGAATCTCCTGGCAAAGAATGTATCAAGTGCGACTGGCTGCTGCATGGAAAGGAAGGCCCCAGCGCCTCTCTGTGTGCCACCTGGTGGTTACTTAAGGAACATGCTGTCTTTTAAAATAGGTTTTACTGAAAACTCTTTATTTCTGTACATTTCGCTGCTTTTTCTACAAATGCGCAGAGGTATGGGAGGGGAAGGGCCTGAGGAAGAAGGACTGTAGCTATCTCATAATGCACAGTGGATGAGGCTGCTTTTATTGTCTGATTTTTGTTTGTCTTCTCTTACAGTCCCCAAGCCAGCTGCTCAGGGCATTTCTCTCCCACCAAGCCACCTTGCTTCTGTGTATTTGCTGTAAATCATCCTTCCCTGCCCCCATGCTAAATGGTGTATATCAGTAGTCACCAACCAGCGGATCTTGATCCACTGGTAGATCTCAGAGCCTCTTACAGTCCATCCGAGGCTGGGGTGGTGGGTATGTATGTGCGTGCCCCAGCCCAGCAGGTCAGTCCATTGGGGAGGGAAGGAGCAGGGACTAGATTGAGGCCCCCAAGGAGTGCGGGACGGTGCCACAGAGGCAGGTGGTAAGTTGCGTTGGGGGCCCCAGCCAGGTGAGACTTACCTGCTGAGGAGGCATGCCCCAATACATTTTTCTCCCTTTTGCCTCAATCTGCCTTTCCCTCCCCACAGATGTACCTGCTGGGTGGGTGGGGGGTGCAGCGGTGCATGGTAGATCTTGGGTTGCTTTTAAATGTCAAGTGATCTCCTGCTTAAAAAGGTTGGAGACCACTGATGTATATAGTCCACTGTACACAAATCATCTTTCACAGTCATTGGCCAGCCTGCCTTTTGTAAATGACTGACCCCACTGATTCTGCCTATCATGCTGATTTGCACTGTTTCTCAAGTGTAACATCTGTACTTAGCTAGTACTTGTTTCCTGTATGGGAACGAAATACCTGAAATATGTAAACTTTTGGTTTGCTCTATTTGATATCTTCAATAAAACTTCTAAAGGAAACAGCCTGGTTTGCATGTGCAGTTGTGTGAGCTGAGTGTGGACACTGCCCTCTTGTCATTGTGAAGCGAGGCCATATCTAATTGCGTTGCCTGGTACAGTTGAGAGAGAGAGGCATTAAGTGCCCTTCCACAGGGCTGTAGACAGGCCCAGCTAAATTCAAGTTACAGCAATTGTTTTAGCATTAATGAATTTGACCCCATGAAGCAGACATGAATGGTTATCAAGCAGAGCAGGGAGAAGTTAATGGGAGATGCAAGCAGGGGCCTAAAATGAGGTGAAACAAAAGAATGTTAAGTTCCTGAGTTTTTTCCATGTCAGGGCAGTGAAGTTGGGAGTTTCTGCTCCCAGCCTGCCTGCTGAGACTTGTGTAGCTTTCTTTTGAGCATCATGAGTGAGGGCCAGCATGGAGCTGTGGTTTCGTGGCACATGCTCTCCCACTGGTGATTAGCCATTTTTTGTCTTTTTATCTTTTTTTTTTTTACTTAAAAAAAGTCAGGACTTGGTTTGAACTCTCTCTCAGTAGTGGGAGAGGTAGTGGTTGGGCCTCTGGGGAGGGTGGCGGAGAATGACATTTCTACATTGACTTTTGTGGTCCTGTTTTTGTCAACAGCCCTGGCACCCTGCTTGGATTGCAGCTCTTCATGTTATGTATTAGGTGATAAGTTTGGCTCCTTTGAGAGAACTGAGCTGTTCCATTAAGAGACCAAAGAGTTGGAAATTGGGATAAGGAAGGTCTGCTACAGGGACTGTAGAGATGAAGACCCTAGATCAGCCTCATGCTTGCTTTGGGTAGGCCTTTTCTGTTCCATGCTGTAGGACAGAAACACTGATCCCTAGAGCAGCCAGTAAGCACCTGGCCTCTGCCTTGGGCTCCAGGCAAAGTTGTGTTCTTGGTTCAGTGACTGGGGGTGGGGAAAGCTTCAGGAAAAAGTTTAGTGTCCAGGTGAACATGATGTTTTTTATTTCCTTACCTTGGCACCTGGAGTCAGATGTTGGAATAGAGACTTTACAAAAGGACTTCCCCACTCTGCCCAAAATGTCCCTGGGCTCTAGGTCAGCCCACCAGGGTTTAATGGTGGGTATGGCAGGACCCTCAGGGCACTGAAAGGGAGGAGAGAACGTGGTGCCCGCCTCTTAGAACTGAATGTTCTTAGTGTTTGTCTGGAAGTTTAGGGATGATTTTACAGAATAGTGCATAGGTCACTCTGGAGTTAGAAGGTGAATCCTCCTCTCTCCTCTGGCTTCGAGTATTTTAATAGTAATTTAGCTTTTTTGGCAAACACTTAAGCGTGATCGTTGGGGAATCCCAGCGAGTAGCACACGGCAGGTCAGGCCAGGGCTGCAGTTGCAGCGCTGGAAGATTTCTGGCCCTGGAGCAACATCTTTGTGTCCCCGTCGAGAGCAGACCTGCCCCTCATGAAGAACCGGCTTGCAGATCTTGGTCCAGAAATGGCGAGCGCAGCAAAGCCCTGTGGTGCAGTCTGATGTCCGGAGGCAGCTGTCTCCCTCTTGACCTGCACAAAATGTATCAACTCACCCTATACTTTTGCTCCTTCAAACACCATTCCTTGCCCACAGATCCCTCCCACCCACCCACCCACCCACTCTTCCTTGTGAAGAAGCACAGCCCCACCAGTGGGGACCCATTGCTGCTGCTTCCTCTCACCCTAATTCTGCCCTGTTCAGATGCTCTCAATTGATAGCAAAACTTGGGGACTCACTGCAGCTTCCTGCCAGGGTGGTGCTTGACTGCCTGTTCCTCAGGCCAAGAAGCTAAAGGAGACCTTAAACTGAGGTGTGACTTGCTCTAGGACAGAGTCCTGATCTGCTTAGTTGTAGAACACCTTTCCCCACCCCATCTCCTACACAGCCCTTGCTCTGATTCAGCTGCTTCAAAACCTGAAAGGGGGCTAATGGTTAAACTTCTAAGTACAAACTGCCTGCTGGACACTTGGAACACGAGTGATATTTTCCTAACGCAAAGATCTTTGTGCTGTTTCAACTAACTGCCTGACCTCTAGCATCACCACCCTGAAAGTCATCTTTATCTTCTCAGCAAGGAATTTAAGTGTTAGTGTGCTGCATACAAAAGTTTACTGAGCAATAATCACAGCCAGGACTGCTGTTGCATTAATCTATAGGTTGTATACAGCTCTCCTTTCCCCTCTCCCCACTGTGGACATGACCCATCTTCCATTCTGGAAGTTTTTCACTAGTATTTGCTCATTTGTAGCTTACTCTTTAACTGCGAGCTCATTCGGATGGGGCTAGTCTTCCTCTCTCTGTCCCGATCTGAGCAAACATTTAGGCACGTTTATAAACATTTGCAGCTTTAGTTTTTTGTCTGTATGGTGATTAGCACAACAGGCCCCTGTGCTACCTGTGACTTCTGCATTATTTTTACTAGCATAGTGCTCTAGTAACAGTTCCTCAAACCTGTTGAATAACTGAGCTTTTGAAGCCTTAAACTCTTGAAACCTCTGCCACTGCTTTTCCTGTATTGCAATGGGTTAATTATAGAAAGTGTGCAATGTTAAAGGAACATTGCACACTTAGCTTTTTAGTTACAAATAACAAACTTATTTCCTATTACATAAGCATAATCAATCTGCTTGCCATTGTACAGAATGCAAAATGTGAGGTCCTAAGTTCATGAAGAGAAACAAATTGAACGTGTTTTATTTCTGAGCAAGTACATATGGGGTTTTTTTTCTGGATGTTCTACTAACCAAACCCCAGTTCTTCCCCTCTTTGTAAATCATTGACTGAATTATCTTAGGTGCTATTTTAATCTCAGTGGAGGAAACTATGTGGCTTTCTCCAGTGCAGCTCTCTCCAATGCATAGTTTAAAGGATTGCTGGAATCTATCTGTTCGCATTTCTTATGCGAATGAAGTAAAGTACAAACACTTTCCTAATGGGAGATTCCAGGCATCTCAACAGACTCTTGCTTTTCTCTCTTTCCCTCCCCATCCTGCCATTTTGGTGTTCTTTATTCCTCTGCTGGAATATGATTTCCCCTCTTCTTATTCAGCCCACGTTACCTTTGCTATGTTGAGAGGTAACATTTGCTTTCTTGGAAGAATTTTCTTGGCTCTGATGCTGGGTTGTCCACTCCAGCTCAGAACCATCCTGCTCATCAGTCCTCCTTCCCTCTGTTAGGTTAACTTCTTCAGCCCGGCTGCAAACATCTAGTGCAAAAAAGAGAAGGCTACAATTATGGATATCTATGGAGAGCGCTGGAATGCTGATAGTGCTGTTTTCATAGCTGCATAGAGCTTTAAGGCTGGAAAAAACCCCAAACTTTCTTAGCAGCCAGTCTCACTTTTTTGCACAAACACAGGCCACAGACCCTCACTATTAATATCAACATTAAGACCACAGATTCTATTTAAGTTACAGCTTGTCTTTGAAAAGACTTCCAGTCTGTACTCCACCACTTCAGGTGATGATGATGAAGAATCCAGTAGACCCCTGGGTAAGTTAGTCTGACTTTTAATTAAAAGTTAAACGGTATCAATCTGATTTCTAGTCTGAATTTCAGCTGCCAACCATTAGAAGCTTTCTGTTAAATTAAAGAAGCTTCCCTTAGAAATAGTGGTAGGCTGATCGGTGCATCTCTTAACCTCAATCTCTTGGAAAATCTACAGAGATTATAACTGTAAGACTCTTATTCCCCACATCTTAATTCATTCTTGTACCTTTCTTTTTGGTCAAAATATTTCCTTGTTGCTGTACGGTGTAAATATGTTGCATTTCTTTCTAAATACAGAGCGACTTATAGAATGCTTTTTTCTTTGCTGTATCAGTATTTTCACTGTATTCCTAGCTAGCCTCTTGTTAAAATTTTATTTCTTCCTGCTGTAAGACTGCTTTCTGGTAAGTCTCCTGAACATGCTGGCTATAGATTTGCCTCAGTTAGCTACACTTCATAACAACTGCTTTGTTTTTATTGCTATCAGCTTTGCTGTGCTTAATGCATTCAGCTGTGTATATGACACTGCAGTTTGTTTTGAAAAAGCTCCTAGTCTGCTGCATGCCTCAGTTAAGAAAACTGCTTTGTAATTTCTTTACATAGGGATTAGAGTCAACATTATCAGAAAGCAAACCTCTCAAAACCTCACCATCACTTCTGCAGTGTGCATGGTCTTTCCTGTTCTACTTTCACTCTCCCTTTTAAATATCAGGGATACATGAGTGTGAGCGCTTACCATTTAGACAAATAGACCCTGGGCAGCACATAGCACTGCGCTGGCATCTTCTCCGTAACCCACGGCAGGTAGAGCAGAAAGGCATGCCATCCTGGGGACTGAGACAGAATTTGCTTCCATTGCAGTCTTTGTCTGTCATACATGGTGAGCCCTACAGAGAGAGGGGGAGAATGCTTATTTTCTTTACAGGGAAAAACTCATGTTCATCAGCACCAGTTATAAAATGCTCTGCTGCTTGTACAGAAAGAGACTTGAGCCGTCTGCACGCGTTATTGCAGAAATCAGATTTGCTAATGTCCTGGCTCTGGGACAGCATGTCTGGTGAAAAGGGCTGCAGCTGCATTCTTCATTAGGCCTTGTGCAGTGCTGGCCCCCAGCAAGCAGTGGTTCTTTCACAGTATTAGCATTATTATTTTAAAAGTAGCAGTTCTACATTTCTTATTACCCACAGGGGTGGTGTTCATAGCCCATGGCAATCTGGTAAGTGCCTGATGCTACAGACCAGGTCATTTTCTGAACTGAAAACAGGACTTGAGCCTCCTTTGCTTGCAGTCCTGGACCCTTAATGTAGCGCTCTGGGAAGGAGCTCATCAGCACCAGCCACCACTTGGCTTGTGTATATATAAGGAGTCTGTTTCCTGATGTCTTTTGAGAAGAGCTATGCACCCACAGTCTCAGAATTTCCCCCACTTAGAGCACGTCCAGCTGGACACGAGAATTTCTAATGACATCTGAATCTTGTCTGCTTAGGCTAGTGCTGCAGCCGCACATGTTGCACAAGTAGGTCCGTTAGTACCACAAAAGTAAGTCTATCCCCTTGCTTAATGTTTCTCTGCTGCGTGCCAGGCCCTGATCCAAACGGCCCTACCCGCCTCTGTTTACAGCGTGAAAGATCAGCCAGATTCATGGCCCTCCCCACCAAATCCATTCGGCCCCTGGGCTCTCACCTTCTTGGGGCTGTGCACTTCTGCAGCGCTCTTGATGGTGTTGGAGTCTAGGACCAGGGCTACCAGCGGGGAACAGATGCAGCTGAGTGCCAGCAGCCAGACTGCGCCCATCCTTCAGACAGGCAAACCTGTGCCCAGGGGGTGCTTCAGTTCTGGCTGTTAGTTAAGCCGCGCTGGAGCTTAGCAAGTCTCTCTCTCGCAGTCGGTGTCTGGCGGAGCTGCGGACAGGGCCGCCTCTCTTATACATAAGCTGACTCCCCTTCCCATCGCGGCCTCCCGCTCTCACCTTGTTTCCTTTCTCTTCAGCCCACACAAGCTTCAACAAAGCTCTTCAAATCTCTTGGATCAACACTTCAAAACAAGGCTTCAAGAGCTGGAGCAAGCAGGGAGGGCACCGGCTGAGCCCTCCTAATTATGGCCTCTCCCAGGAGTTCAAAGGGCCGAGAGAGAGGCAGGATGTGGTGCGCTCCCTGGCTAATCACCTGCATTTCCGACCTTCCCTTTGCCAAGCGCTCCTCGTTCTCCGCGGGACCACGGGCCGAGGCTGCGGCGGGGGGGAAATGCGTCGCTTGGCTCCGGCTTCCAGCCGCACGTGCTTCTGTCTGCGCCCGCGCGAGCCGGCAGGGGGCGCCCGAGCGCGCCGCGGGCGGGCCGGAGGCGCCTAGTGCGCAGGCGCGCCCTGTTGGCTCGCCGGGAGCGCTCGTCTTCCCTGCCCGTCGTCCTGCGCGTCATTGCGCGGCGCCCGCGGTGACGTCGGCAGAGCGACGTGGAGGCCGCGGGCGTTTGCGGAGTCCTTCAGCCACACGGACGGACGGGCGCCGCCGCCGCCAGGTGCCGCGGGGCGGGGGCGGGA
>NW_017728933.1:4149517-4176114 GCF_001723895.1 Crocodylus porosus | reverse complement strand
CGATGGGCGCAGCTGTCCCGGCGTGGGGCAGAGCAGGCCTTGCTGTGGGCCGGGTGCTGTGCTTCCCTCCCTACACACCTTCATATACACGTGTAAAAGAAGGAGCGACGGTTTCACGTTCCTGAAGCATGGCTGTGTTAAGAGCAACGCCAGAAATCATGGGCGTTGGCAGCACACCGCGTGGCTGACGCAGGAAGTGGCAGCCCCGCGTGTGCTGGAAACCAGGGGGTGGGGGGATGCTGCCGGCCCACACGGGGGACAGAGGAGTACTGTGGCCTGCTCCAGGACGGTGGCGGGTGGGCGGGTTTCCATCCTGCTGCTACTTTTGCCTCTGAGGGGCTTATGCAAAGTCACCATGGTGCCATCTCAGGGTTTGGCTTTTGCTAGTAAAAGTGCCTGCTGTTTAACAAAAGGGCATAACCAAGGCAAGACCTTCACCCTGGGAAGGTTTAAAAACCAATCCAGCAGATATGTGATAAGCATTGTTATCACCTATCCACAGTACTGTTTTTTTAAACTTTTCCCAGGGTATAGGTCTTGCCTTAGTTACGCCTTTTTGTTAAATATCTAGTCTGGACCAAGTCACTGAGCTGTGTTGCAATAAGTGCAGCCAACAATCCCCCAGCAAGAGACATGCAGATGAAGGAGCATCGGGTGGTCTTTTAAACCGTGTGATGCCTCTTGCTGCTGGGTGTAGAGCTTGATGAGTATTCATTTGGAAGATTATTTGGGTGAAAGTAGCGTTAATAAAGAAATGCAACCATTGTAACTGTTACCACAGTTCCTGCGGCGTAGTGTCAATGTCACTTGTCTTTTATCTTTAACACAGCATGCATCTTTTTTCTGTATTTGACAGGTAGAGAGGCATTTTATAATTTAACAGTTAAGAAGTACAGTAATTTATTACCTAAAGCTTCATATAAGGAGTCTGCAGTCATGTCCAGCTGTTCTAGACCTGCTAGACCCACAGGTATATATAGATAGATATTTGTGTATATATATATATATGGCATGGAAAGCCATCCTTAAGGTATCTGTGAGGGGAGTGGAAGTTATCTGAATGCTGCATCTAGGGAAAGGGGAAGACAAGGAATAGTAGGCACAAGCTGATTAAAGATTGCTTCAGACTGGACATAAGGAAAAACTTGTTTACAAGTTGAGTGCTGAGAGTGTGGAACAGGCTCCCCTCAGAGGTGGTACAGTCACCCACCCTGGAGATCTTCAGAAAACGGCTTGGCGCCCACTTTGCTGTGCTTCCCTGCCCAAGTGCAGGGGGGGCTGTGCCTGATGATCTTGTAAGGTCCCTTCCAGCTCCTAACATCTATGAAAGGGTTACATTGTTCAGTTGCAAGGATGAGTTAATACAGAAACCTTGACATGAGGGAGCAAAAGCAGTTCTGCATTTGATTAGTCTTGTCTTTTTGAGGGCAGTGTTAGAAGCTGCTTGGTGCAAGAATCAATTTCTTGTCCTACGAAGGTCAGAATAAAAATGGTCAGGTTTCTAGAAAGAACACGAGGGAAGAAAAGTCCACCAGAAATCAGAAAGAGGCTTCTAAACAGTAGCATTGCTGTGTAGATCAAAGGAAAGGTAAATGGTTTGAAGGGAACTGGTGACTTTAAGAGGTAAATTCCTTGCATTGTTGTCTTGGATAAGAAAGTATTTCTGTCTGAGAGTGTGGAGGGACAGTAGGGGGTGTTCCCGCGTTAAGCTGCCCACTTCCCTGCGCCCGACCACCTTCCAGGCTCCGAGTGCCTCTCTAGGGGTGCCTCATGTTTGGCTGACCCCCTTCCTGGAGCACACATGCTAGCCTGCGGGTAATGTAGCTTCCACCACCCTGAGAAGGGACTCTCTCTTGGCCCTGTGTCCTTGGGGAAACACAGGCCTAAAGCCCTTTGGGTACTTGACCCAGCACAGGTACTTGGGGCACTTCCCCAAGTCGGGGGCCAAAAAGGAAAGTCTCCCTTAGTCCGCAGACCTAAGGGGCCTCTTAGGCATAATTTAGACCCACGCCTCATAAGTCTCCTACACTGGTCACAAAGGAGGACTTTATTGATTACAGGGGTAGGGTGAAAATAGGGTACAGGATAGACCAGTCTCACAGAAATCCCATAGAGCAAAACAGTTTGGCTGAGGTAGCCTTTTGATCACGCATCTGAGTTACTGCCAGCTAGATATCTAACCAGATCTTGAGTAGCTTACTCACAAGCATCATCCAGAGGCTGGTGGAGATTCCCTCTGGAGGCAGGCCATTTCTAGCTCATGATTTTTGGGGGAGAGAGCCAGTTTCGGGTGGTAAACTCCTCTGAGTCTGAGTCCCCCACATGGCTGCTGCCCCCTCCTTTTGGGCAGTCTTAACTTATATAACACCTGTGACCTCATTCACCAGGCCTAGTGGAGGCCAGCTGCAGTCGGCTGTCGGCCAACCAATTTGAAATACATCACTAGTTGCCGGGCAGACTCTAGCCCACCAGGTAGATGCTCCTCACCCAGGTAGCCGATACAGTCACGTAGGCAGAGGGAGCAGGTTTCCCCCTCCCTCAGGAATGTAGCCAGCTCAGGTTACCTAAAGAGATAGGGTAAGGGTGTGTCTCCTCTGCTGGGCCCATCCTAATCACATTGTCACAGGGCAGAGATTTTGGGGAGAAACAAAGGTGGCTTCCTACCACAGAGATAATTTATCAACAAGGGCTGTTGCTAGTGGAGCTGTTGAGCAGAGGAATCTTGACAAATGAGCCACATTTAGGAAGGATTAAGAGGCAGAGAGCTGCTGTTAACAAAGTTCACTTGTGGGTTAGTCTGTTCTTCCTGAAACCACCCGTCACAGTGGCATGATGGGTATCTGACTTCAAGGTCTAAATCTGCATTTCTGGGGTCTGTAGCTTCTATTCCAGAGCCATCTTTAATGTCAAGAAAGCATTTAGCCACTGGAGAAAAGGGTATTACATACTTTTGAAAGAAATAATATGTTTTGTTACAAATCAAAAAGGCCAAGAAATTCAGTGTTAAAATTAACGCTTCTCTCTTTAGATTTGTGCCCCATGTATTTGTGGGTCTTGTTCTCTTAATTTTAAGTTTGTTCAGACAGTTACTTAGACTAAACCTTACTGCTGCCATCTTTCCTTTTATGTGTATTTTTGTAGAAACATCAGCAGGGTCACCTCCCTGTTCTATATACACAAGTCCTTTTTATGTTTTCCCAAAGCTCTGGTGACTGCTTGAGAGGAGGAGCTGAGAACATTGGTGGGGGAAAAGAAAGTTTATTTTGGAGTGGCGTGGAACAGCCATTGTAGCATATGCATGTTGGAGAGTGTGTATGTTATTTATCCAATATGGTATTAACACTGAGGCACAAGAATCCGGTTGGAGTTAAATTTAATTCCTAGGATACAGTGTTTTGGGTATAGATTGGTTTTTGTTAAATGTTCTGGTCTGATACACTAGTACCTTTCTGACAAAACCAGTGTTGGACTAAGGGAAGTCACTGAACACGGTGAAAGACAACTGCCTTGCACCATGGTTTCTTTTCCGCTGGGTACCTTAAGTGCTTAGTGAGCTATTTTTTGTTTCTGTGTCTTAAAATATGGGTTCTTCCCATTTCTCGTCTCTTCAGACCCAATGGCTGTCCCACCATCCTACTGCGACCTGGGGAAATCTGCCAGAGATGTATTCAACAAGGGTTATGGTAAGTAGCATTATCGTATGTTGATTCTAATACGTAGTGTAAGTGTGATGCTGTAGACTTGGTAGTCCAGAAAGTAGGCAAGAGGCAAGGTTATCTTAGCATGGTATCTCTTTTTTTTAATCTCTTTTGGTAGTGTTAACAAAGGCCAAGCTAAAATGTGGCAAAGTTCAGCTAAAAGGTTTCTCTTTTTAGAATAGAAATCTAGGAGCATTCAGGATGAAAGTTAGCTAAAATTAGCCTTGGATACATAAATGGTGGACTGTCAAGTAGGAATAGGGAAGAGATGGTATTATCTGTGCGAGTTCATGTCAAAACACGGTGAGAAGAAGGACAAGGTCTTGAGAAAACCTGACTTGCTGTGAGATTTAAGTGCCTCAATTGATTTAGCTTTTGAAAAGAAGAAACTAAAAGGTGAGTTTGATCCCAGTCTGTAGTGGGGCAAATCTCTGAGGGCTCTGGAAGAAAGGCGAAATAGGAAGCAGCGGGAGTGTGAGTTTCCATGCGTTTGAGAGTAGGAAGAAGGAACAAATATTTAACATGTGGTTGATTAACCATTGGAATGGCATATTAAGGGATGTGTTAAATCCTCTGTCTCTTGAGAATTTGTAAGATTACATATCTTTCTAAAAATATGTCCTGGCTCAAACGAGTTATGAATGTGATGCAGGAATTACTAGATTAAATTTTCTGGCCAGTGCTGTGCAGGAATTCAGGCTGGATAATTGCAAAGGTGGTACCATCTGGCCACAACAGATGGTACCTTCTGAATTAAAACGTGTTAATATAACTCAGGACTGCTCAGCCTTTTGAACACTCACTATTCCCTTGTGCTTCAATAAGCAGATGGTTCATTAACTTCCATGGATCATGAGAACTTAGTTAATTCTTTCCCAGTAAGATTAAGTCCTACTTACAGGGTGGGCTGTTTCAAGTAAGTGCTCCCAGACTACTACATGTAGGAGTAAAAGCCTCTCATTTTCTTGTATGCTGTAATGCAATAGGTGTCTGTCTGCTTTTGTGTTTTAGGATTTGGACTGGTTAAGTTAGAGCTGAAGACCAAGTCCTCTAGTGGAGTGGTGAGTACTGAGCGCATTTGTTGGCACTGGAAGGGGGAGGAGAACTTCCTGTAATAAGAGTTGCTTGTTAGTGCATGTTTCATTTCTCAGATAAGGGAATGGAGATGGGTGGTGCAAATAATGTGTGTGTCAGTGTCTCTGTAGTGGGCGCAGATTTTAGCATGCCACCCTGTATTATCAGTTTTTTTTGTCAGGGACAGCTCACTCTTACATCCTCTCCATGTATTTACTTAATCATTAAAACATGCTTGTGTTGTCATGCTTCAGGTTATGCATGTTCTTTTGTACCCTACATTTTCAGAACCATATTTGTTTTGGTTCACATCCCTTCATATGGATGGAGGCCAGATCTTCCTCCATTGCTAGTTAACACAGCGTTGTGAGTCCCCACCCACCCCCGCAAGCTGGCTGTTTACTGAAGAGACAGAGACACCAAACATTTTTAGTTGCATTGGGTTTTGGATGAGGATGAGAGCCAGTTGGCTATCTTTGGCAACATTGCACTCAACCTTCTTACCAAATTTTTGGCTGGCTTAAAAAGGAACTGGTCTTATCTGGTTACCATATACTACCATTGCTGTCTGGGGGCCTTCATTAAACTTGTATATTTAGCTGGGGTCTTACCCTACTGGGGCTTCTTTTTCCACTTACGTTCAAACTGGGCTGATCTCTGTTCCACTCTTGTGCCAGAGCTGAATAATAAAAACATGACTTCTGTAACACATTTCACTCAGGGATTTTAGAGCATTTTATAGACCTTAAAGATTGAAGACTCTCAGCTTCTCTGAAAACTAGAAAATACCATAATCTCCATTTTACAGATGGGGAACCTGAGCTTAAGTGACTTGATCTCCCGGAAGTTTGGCAGATCCAGGAATAGACTTCATTGTGCCTTTAACCACAGGAGTATCTCCCCCTGGGCAGACTTGTTCTTGTCCCAGCCCTTGCATTCCTGTGTGTACTTGTTTATAGCGCTATTCATGTGTGATTTGCCTATGTTACTGCATGATTTGTTTGTGTTTTGACTATTTCTATCCCCACAATTCCTTCAGTTCTCTAATCCAGTTATGCATTCACATCTCAAATTCACAGACATCTGACTTGTTCTTGCAGTTGGGGGCTTCTCATAATCAGGTGTTTGGATAATGCTTTTTATTCAGTGGAGGTATGGGGATGGTTGTTCTTTTTTGCTAAAATGACCTAGCTGCCAAGTATGAAATCTCAGAACGTATGGACAGGTGGGACTTTTAAAGGCTAAGAACATTTTACTACAGCTGTTAAAGATCTAAAAAAGTGGCAGTACACTTGTATAGGGGGAGCAGTGGGACGCGCCTGAACTATCAATATTCGTCGTAATTTATAAAATGTTTTCTCCCTTTTCCATGCAACTTGGTCTGGATTTTTGTTCAGCTGGTAAGAATGATTGAATGTTTTTGTGGATATCCTAGTTTTGCATACCTGTCTACAGACAGTGACACATGTTGTCATACCATTTTTGTCTTGCCTCCAAAATTGAGCAGTGACAATGTGAAGCATACCAGGGTGCATAACTTACACTGTGCCTTAAACTAACATGTGTAACATATGAAAAATAACACAAAATAGGAACACAAGAAAAATAGCTAGGAAGAAGTTTACTGCTAACGTATTACATTACTTCAGATCAATAGTCTAGCATTTTGAGTAACAATATTTTGCATTCACTGTGACAACACTACAATCTTGTGGTTTGGAAGGAATCATTGATTCAGAAACGGGAAGCACCTCATAGCTGAGTGTGAATGGAAGTTATGCACTCTGCCTTTTTTACAAAGTATTACTGCGTACCAAGACACCTGGCTTTTTCGTTCAAGAGGTTGAACCTTCCCACGAAATTACTTTGTTGCGGTCCTTCCCAGGCTTCTCTGTCAAAATGTGGTTGCATCTGAGATCAATAGTTCAGTTTTTTATGAAGCAGGGGTAGTGATCTTTCCCCCCGAAGATGCCAGCCAGACTGGGCTGAAAGGTCAGCCCAGAGGTTGAACTTGAGAAGTGATTCTGAATAGTGCTTGATACGAAGCCAATGGGCGTTCACATACTGAGGATTTCAGAAATGCCCTTGAGGAACTTGAGCCAATCACAGCTCTGCTTTTGACAGCTTGGAGATGAATGGTAACATATGTGGACTTTGTGCTCCTTGTCCAGAGGAGATACAGTTCCAGCTGCTGGGAGAATCCTGCTGCTTTGATCATTTGACAGCAAGATTCTTTCCATGGCTAGTGAAAGTGGCATTGGGAGTCTCTTTCCCTGTATTGATGATACCTTTTGCGCCTTTGGATCGAGTCCCTGAGTTGGGGAAGTCCACCCATAAAAGTTGGCGACAGATTGATTTTAGTCACCTGCGCAAGCTTAAAGAAATCGGAGATGATGTGCACACACACGTGGAGTGGCTCCTTCTGTTGTCAGTGTTACGGTCAGGATATATTGCAAGACTGTTGTGACAGATGGACATAATAAAAATAAATATCACTTTGCATGACGTGACAGAAACACGTTTCTGTCAAATGCATCAAAACTATTCAAAGTACCGGATTCCCAAGTCTTGGAGCACCGTGCACTGGCCCTGTAGTGTGATGATTGGGTATATACCATTCAAGAATACAGGTTCTCACAGGCTTGGGACATGCCTGCTCTTTACAATTAAGGTTTCAATTATAAGACATCAGGATGCTAAAGACTGTAATCTGTTAAGCACTGTGTTACTAAAATATGTAAACCTCAAAGAGAGGTGGTTTAGGAGTTAAGTGGTGAAGATTAATTATCTTCCTTGGAGGAAGATATTCAGAAGGTGAAAGAACAACTGAAATGAGGTCAGTTGTGAGGCATGTCTTAAAACTTACCTGAGGTGCATTATAACTGTTGCCAGAACTACCCTACACTGTGGTGTTTTTTAATATGTGGTGCACAGACATCAGTTCCAGACTGTTAGAATAGGATGGGCATCCAACAAAAAGAGGCATAACATCTTGGTAACAGGAAGCACCAATGTGCAAGGAACTGACAGCATGTTGGTAGTCTGCAAAGCAGGGTAGGACAGTATCTTAATAAAACTCTGTGTGAGGCAGGGGAAAAAAGGAGTAGATTTTCACTGTCTGGAGAGCAACTGTCAAAGGATGACTTCAGAAAGGAGGATTAAGTTGGCAGGATTTGAGAGGAGGCCAGGGTCAAGAGAGCACAGTGAGAGCCTGCAGAGTGGAAGGAGAGGAGGAGAGATCCTTGACAGCATGGTGCCTTGAGTGACAGAGATTACTTTGGGAGCCAGTGGGGCCCTGTCTGGAGGGGAGAAGATGTCTCTGATATGCATAGATTAGTAGGCAGAAACAGGGTTGTGAAAAGGCTGGAGCCTGGAATTGCATGCCTTTGGATGGCTATATAGGAAGTTGTTGCAATAAATCAGATGTGAAAAAGGAAAGAGATGAACGTGAGGTTCAGGAAACGGATGTTGATTCGCTTATGGAATAGGGAGTCCTGGCAGAGGGACAGGCCTATAAATACAGGGGGAAAAGAGCTTGGGAAATGGATGAGAGGGAGTGCCTCTTTTGCAAAAGATGTTTGTATCAAGGTCTGTTGACTTGATGTTTTAGGAAAAAAGAGTTTTTGAGGGAGAGGAGGACTGCCATGGGGGTGAGGAATGCACAGTGCACTACAGAATGAGGAGATAGACCACTAGGGGTTGAAGAGCAGGGTTTTAGGTGTTCCTAGGAAGCAGAGGCCTGGGAGGGCAGTTGTTGCCAGAGACAGGCTGGTGGGAAGGGAGGCAGATCAGAAGGTTAGGGACCCTGCAGCATTGGCTTCTGGAGTGCAGTGTACAGAGAGTGATGGGGTGACCAGCAATGCCAAATGCTGTGCTGGCGACAAATGTAAGGGAGCCTTAGTCAGCAGTGCGCAGAACATTTTGCTGACCATCCAAAAGTGAGGGCATTTCAGTGCTGTCTGAAAAACAGATTGGAGGAGAAGGATGCCGCGAGCAGCAGGGTGGCCACAGAGATAGGAGAATAGAAGATGTTTTCTCTCGGAGTTTAGTGGCAGGGGTAAGTTGATTGTGAGGTAGTATTGAACTCAGAGATTAATTTCTTGAAGCAAGATGATGGCTTCCAAGTAAATATAGGGAGTTGGGGGCTGAGGCAGGAGAGGAGACATGATGCCACTGAAGTGAAACGTGTGGATGGGTCAGGTACTGGGTGCACGAGGAATTGATCCATGGGGAAGGGGAGGGTGGAGTTGGTGGATGTTGCTGTTACAGACACCTGCAGTTTTGGAAGGATGTGGCAAGCTTTGTAGGTGGTCATGAAAAGTTAAGGAGGGAGCCAGGTGGATGAAGTCATGAATTGATGGTAGCTGAATAGCAAGCAACGGCTTTTGGTGTTTTCAGAAAATAGAGAATGAGAAAACGGCTTTTCCAGATTAGAGAGGCGTTTTAGGGATATGTCCCGGCATCATAACGAAGGAAGTGCCAAGGAAGAGGGGTTGGCAAAAGGTCATCATTTGATACAGAAAGAATTAGGTTTACTTGTAAGAGTGGAAGGAAGGGGTTTGGAAAAAGGAATTGAGGGGATTGTGTTAAAAATCCTGAGGGTGTGAGGTATGGAAACAAATGACTTGATGGGACAGGACTTGTCATGTGGAAATTGTATTTAAATTAATCACTGAGTGGTAATTCTAATGTGTTCTGGACAGGAATTTACCACGACTGGCTCTTCCAACACAGACACGGGTAAAGCCACAGGTAGCCTGGAGACCAAATACAAGATCAAGGACTATGGGCTTACATTCACCCAGAAGTGGAACACAGACAACACCTTGGGCACAGAAGTGTCCATGGAGGATCAGGTAAGAGGAGGAGAAGATGGCTATAAAAGCATTTCAGCAAATGAGGTGAAAACACTAAGTCAAGAATTAACAGTAGAAAGTCAAAGGCATAGAGCTGTGGTAAATCAGAAATAACCAAGCGATGTCAGCTGCATGAAGTATGGTATAGAGGACGGCACATCACATGCTTTTGTATAGTGTGTGTGTGTAAGCTTTTTTACAAGAATTTGTTCTTAAAGGTGCACACATAGTGAACACAAGCAGAACAAAAGAGTCCCTGCACGGTACAAGCAGGATGTTAACTTCATATGTGCAGAACTCATGCTATAGTGCACAGTGAAATTACCAGCTCAGTCTTCAACATGGAGTTGTCTTGAAACTACTGACCCTTCCTACAAAGGGTCAAGTGACAGACTTGATGTATAATCTACTACATTACTGAACAAAAGTATTGTGACATGGGAATTACAGCAAGGTAGTAAAGTAGTTAATGTTTGCAGCTGAGGAAATTTTTCAGCAAAGAGTCTTGATAACGTGACTTCTTTGTTTCCTTTGCAGTTGGCTGATGGGTTGAAGCTGGCACTTGACACCACATTTGTACCAAATACAGGGTAAATCTCTTCTTTCAGTTTGAACTAGCGACTCCTGGAATAGATTCAGCAGTTGGGCGAGCTAATTCCTCATTTGAACAGTGGAACTCAATCCAGGGGGCATGGTTTGGAGTTTAGCTGTATTTGTATACTGGTAGTCCTTGCACTTATGCTGGGTTAAGTTCCTGGAAAAGGTGCTGTAAAGTCGAAACGATGCAAGTCGAATCTGATTTTCCCATAGAAATGATGTTATAATAGGGGGTTACGGTCCTGATGCCCAACATTTTATAGAAGTGACCATAAACACCATATTTAAATCAACTGTTTAATTAGCTATAAATGATATACACTGTACAATGCTTTCTAAAGTGTACTGTATATAAATCAGTTAAACAGGGCAATACAATAGCTAATCAGATAAAATTTTATTTAATCAGAAAGTGAAGGAACACCTTCATCTGGGTCATGGAATTCAGAAGGGCTTGTTTGGGGAGATTTAGGGGCTCATAGGGCCACTTGATGGCTTTTTGAGAAAATGATCCAGGGATGTTTGTTTTGCTGCCCTCTCTTTCTCATCATAAATTTCCCTGTAGTGCCGTAAGTAATAACACGGGTGTAAATGGCAGAGCGCTGCAAGTGCGAATTGCCGTAAGTCAAAACGCTGTAAGTGGAGGACTGCCTGTATCCCCAGCCAGTATTTTTGGATGAAAATAGAGACCCTCTGATTCTCTAGTGCTTGTTGAAAAGTTTGAAGGAAAGAGACGATATCAGGTTTTTGGAGTATTGGGATGGTAGCTGCCGGAAAGAGGTATCAGGTTTTTGGAGTATTGGGATGGTAGCTGCTCTCACTCAAAGGTGCCTTTTTGCCATCTACAACAGTACCACTTGAGTGATTTTATTTATTCCGCTCATGTTCCAAGTCTCATGTTAACATTGGGGTTTTGTGAGAGAGCTCTGATGCCTCTCCCCACGTCTGAGCAGCAGCATGAACAAAAATGCAATCTAATTTTAACAGGTTGGAAATAGAGGCTAAGATTATGAGGCAGGGTCAGATTTATAATAATGAATGCAAGTTGATAGATTGGATGAGAATAGGATATAAAGAGCTGTAAATGAAAACAAGCAGTGCACATTTGTGATGTTGGGGGATTCGGAGGGGAAGTTATGTGGACAGTGACAAATTGAAGAGTGAGCTCTGCCAAGTGTTCTGAGTGGACATGAGCAGGGCAAGGGAAGCGCATTGTAGCTATGGCGATGACCAGAGGCTGCATGAGTGTTTTAGCTGTGTGTGTGGATAGGAGGGGCTGCAAGATGAGGACTTATAGCCCAGATGTGAAGCTCTAGAGGAGGGTCAGATTATAGGTAAGGTGGTATTTCCATCGTGGTTGACCGAGATAGGTCAGGGAGAGTGAAGGACAAGAGGTTGGGATGGACCTGGGGGAGGGGGGCAGGGAAGGTGGACTAAAGACTTTAGGGTGGAGCAAGGTGAGAAACAGAGAGAAAGGAGGGGAGGGCAACAGAAAGCCTGAGAACAGGCCAGAAGACACTGACAGGAATAGACTGAAAGTTGCTGAAAATCCAAGTGACAGGGCAAGGGCTCAAGGGTGGTGCTGAGAGAGACTGGGTAATGAGTTCTATATAATGTAAGAACCTTGGCGGAAGTTGCATTTTAAATTTGATCTTTTTGAGGAATAGATGAGCAGAACATCTTACCCATCACTTGTGGGTGTCATGGATCTGGAAGCCTATTAAAAAAAATAAGCGTAGCACACCATATTTTCTGCTTTTGGTTTAACAGTACTAATTCTCAGTAATAAGCAGTCTTTCTGAGTAGCTGAGGAAAACTGGCTTTTACTATCCAGTTTAGGACTTTGGCTAAATAAGATCCTAACTTTATTTCTGAATATTTTAAATGCATCTAAGGGTATTGGCCAGGGTGGTGGGTTTTTTTTATGTAACTTAATTGCAATATAATACTAGACAAAGACCTTCTCAAAAGTAGCAGCCTCAGTGCATGCCTTCCTTGAAGGCAGACAAAGCATGAAGCTCACTGAGTAGATTCTCAAAACAGTATTTATTGGGTCCCTGCTAGGAGGGATAAAATGTAATCTTTCTCTCTACAGAAAGAAGAGTGGGAAGTTGAAGACATCCTACAAACGGGAGTACATAAACTTAGGCTGCAACATTGACGCTGACCTTTCTGGGCCAACCATTAATGGCTGGGCTGTGCTAGGCTATGAAGGATGGCTTGCTGGCTATCAGATGGCTTTTGATACCGCCAAATCTAAACTGTCACAAAATAACTTTGCATTAGGATACAAGGCAGGAGACTTCCAGCTGCACACTAACGTGTAAGTATTGGCTGAGCCTGGCAAAAGGCTCATATCAAAGATGCTGAAACTGGGCAAACTGCAAGGACTGCATCAGACATAAGTTAGATGGTGGGAGAGAGGGAAGATGCCAGTTGCTGGCTGTAACAGAGTCCTCCTGCTTTCTTTTCATTCCCAATCCCATTGAAGCAAGGTTGTCCTGATTTGTCATCCCTTGAGACTTAGTTTCCAAGTGATGCAGTTCTTGTAGGTACAGTGGTGGAAGGTGTTTTCAAACAGAGCCAACCCTTGTTCCAGATGGCAGTGTCAGTAGACCTTGACAGTTACAGAATGTACATGCTGGTGGGTGGTGCTCCACTCCAAGGACCCAGGCCCTGCAGTGAGGTGCCCTCTGCCACACAGGAGACTGCCACGACTGTAACCACCCAGAAGTCCTGCAGCATATCTGCTCTTCTCCAAGCTGGTGTTACACTTGGACAGCATGCCTGTCTCGGAGGAGGTGGAATGCTTTGGCCCTGCTCTGGGGAATCATCTCTGTTTCTTGCAGTTTGTGTTCAGGGCAGGGATTTTTTTTTGACAGAGAATTGTTTCAGTTACTTTACTTGCTTTGTCAAGAGTCCAGGACTGTGTGTGTGATGTGTCAGCTTTTGGAAAGTCTCCCCCATTTCCTTGGCACAATCCAGATTTTAGGGCTGGGAGCCTACAGGGCCAGGGTGAGGACTCCATTTGTGAGACAGTGGGAATTAGGCTTGGAGGAGTAGGAAATACAGGGATGGTGAGGTGGTGTTGCTAGGAAATGTCTTTGAAATGGGAAGAGATGAGATGTCCTGTGATGATCTGAGAATTAGTATGACCACGCAGAGTGGTCAGTCACGTTTTTATCTGTTAACAGGAACGATGGGACTGAATTTGGTGGCTCTATCTATCAGAAGGTTAATGATAAGGTTGAGACATCAGTAAATCTTGCCTGGACTGCTGGCAGTAACAATACACGCTTTGGCATTGCTGCTAAGTACCAGCTGGATGAAAAGACTTCTGTTGCGGTAAGAAGTTCACCAAGGGAACAATTTCAATACAATTTATATGTCTTAGATATTGTGAACTAGTGGCACAGACTGGTGACTGTTTGAACTGGCAGGACCTTGTGATTTTACAGGTTCAGTTATTGGTGCTATCTTGAGAAAGTTACAGAAGGGGAGTGCACTGTTGGCTTGACTTTGTTACTGGATTGCTCAGACTACTGTGAAAACTGTGTTGCCTTGTGTTAACTTGAATAGCTTTTCAAGAAAGGGAGTCTCATAGGCTTGGTACTAAAGCGCATGGAATTCCCTCAGCTGCTTCTCTTACCGTCTTGCACACAGGGCTCGGGGTCGGCAGACATTCATGGCGGTGGTACAGTATGGATAAACCAAGCAGCAGCATTTAGGTTTTTTTAGGCCGTGACCATCATTGATATCCGAGAAAAACGAAGCATTATGTCATAGAACGAGGCTTATGTACTATACTGTTTCAATTTTAGGTTGTCCCATCTTTAGTTTTGTATCGCATTAATGAAGGGGGCACTAGGGTCTCTTAGGAAGTTGATGTGCCTACATGGCTATAAAAGGAAGTAAGAGCAAGATTAAAATTCACCTTTTTGACTTTGTACCTTTTGGTTAATTTTCCTTTAGGCCAAAGTGAATAATGCCAGTCTGATTGGAATCGGGTACACTCACACCCTTCGACCTGGTATGTAAACCGAAGTGTTATAGGGAATTGCTCCAGAGGGGCATAATACTGTAACCTATACTATAGAGCAGTGTGGGTGGGTAAGACCGTGAAAATTATCGGGACATGGAAGGAATTCTAAGTCCTGGTGGAACTACCCTCCCACCCCTGCCAATCGTACCACTGCTCTGTGGAGCTGCAGAGTGGTCCTGTCACAGACACAATGTCCAACATGCTGCTGTTTGTTTGGCGTAAGTCATTGCCAAAAGACTGAGGTGCTTTGCCAGAGATGCTTAGGTGTGATCTGGACCTCTGTTGAAAGTCGGCACCAGGAGCTGCTCCAGACTGTTTTATTTATACTGTTTTTATTTGTACTTTGCAAATACTATCAAAATCTGTGTTTCTCCAGGTGTGAAGCTGACGCTCTCAGGCTTGGTTGATGGCAAGAATTTCAGTGCCGGAGGTCACAAGGTTGGGCTGGGGTTTGAGCTGGAAGCTTAATGCAGTTTTCAGTGACACAGTAGATCTGTTTCAGGAGATGAAGGAAAACAATCCCAACATATTTTGGCCTTAATATTCTGTGAAATTTTAAAAAGTGTGAACTTTTTATTCTTCCAAAGAATTGTTGTAACCCAACACTGAAGTCTAGTGGGTGAAAATCCACTGTAACAGGAGAAGGCGTGCATGGAAGTTGTGATGTTTGTGCCACATTTACTTTCAGTTCCTCAGTGTTTTAAAATTTGTTCCTCGCAGAGGGTAGCATCTTGTTGAGACAGAAAAATCCAGCCCTTCCCATAAACACATCACGTATTGCATGTCCTGAACCTCTCACCACCTTTTATAAAATTGGTCTCTGTGCTGTAGTGTAAACTTTGATTTTGCATCAAAGTGAAATAAATCAATCATTTGGAACGTGTGTCTGTGGTGTGTCCTATTACTGGTTTAGCACCATTTGTCAAAGGCTTTATTAGTTTGGAGGGGGCGTTAAAAATCTACGTGTCCAAGTTGGCACGTAGCCATTGCTGGGTAGTATTATTGAGCTTATTATTACCATACTCAATGAAATGAGTGAAAGTGATAAAAGTAACATGAGGGCTATAAAAGTCCACTGGTGATGATGAGTATATATGCATCTTGCTAAGCTGGGATATTTCCATTCCCTCCCCACTCCTTTCTGTAGTCTGGTTTTGAGGGGCACTGCCTCTAAGCCCTGGAGAGACTTGTGTAAGCATTACAATAAAAATGGTGGTAACAGTGGTGTAGACATAATGATCCAGAGATATAAGAGATACAAGACTGAGGTAAGACAAATAATACCTTTTATTAGACTAACTTGTATAGGGTGGCGATATCTGGGCCATCTTTACAGTTTTAAGACTTTAGACACTCTTCATCTCTGGGAAAGCAGCTGTCAGTTCAAGAAAAGGCAGCACAAACCAAAGTGAGCGGAAGAGGTGAGAGGTAAGTGATAAGGAGTCCTGACACACTTGACCTGTTAAATCCCTGCTTTTTGGTAATAAGTGAAGTTAGAAATTTGTGTTCTTAGTTAGCCCTGTTTGGTGAAATCTCAGGTGTCTCGCCCGTAAAAAACAAACAAACAACACCCCCCCCCCCCAAAAAAAATATAAAAATAACACACAAGAGGCAGATAAATATTTATACCTATTTTTTATTATATAAATAATATAAAATAGGTACAAATATATATATAAAAAATAATAAAAAATAGGTATAAATATTTATCTGCCTCTTGTAGGGTTGAGAGATTTAGGTAAGTACAGAAAACAGCCGTGTATGGAAAAGTCAATATAAGAGTAATTGCCAGCTGCTCTACAAGCCTGCACACTAATGAATGTACTCATTTTAAAATGAATGAATGTATATTTCACTTAGCACTCGCCTGCCATCACTACTGAGAGGGAACATTGCAGCCAGTTCACAGTATGCTGCAAGGGTTCAGGATAGGTAAGGAAAACTCTTGGGAAAACAGTACATTTCTTTGCCAAGTCCTTTTCCTTTCTAACAGCCCCAATCCTAACGTATTTAAGCAAGAATGCCAAACTGTCTTCTTGTGCAATTCCCCAGCACTTCATGTTAAACAGTAAATAACTGGGATTGTGCCAAACCTGCTCAGCGTGTTTAAAAGGAGAGAAGTGTTGAAGTGCAGGGTGTTTAAGCATGCAGTTGATTTTGAAATCTGAAGCACTAGACTTTGTTTGCTGTGGTTCAGAGAAATGTATCCAGCTAAGCTGCTGTCACAGAGAGAGTTTCTCTGCATCATTATTTTGCATCTACTTACTGGAGCACCCAAGCAGCCATTTGTGTGGTAAATATTTCAAACAGGCATTTATGATGAATCTATGTATTTTAATGAAAGCCTGAACAAGCAACATCACGCAGAAGCTGCCATTGAATAATACTGGCCCTTGCTTAACAACCACATCTTAAAGCAGGGGCAGGCAATTATTTTGGGCAAAGGGCCACTTACTGAGTTTTGGCAAGCCATCGAGGGCCGCATGACAGGCAGCCCAGGGCAGATAAATATTAATTTTCTAAATTTTTAGGGGCCCCGCAGGCTAGATGGAATGGCCTGGCAGGCTGTATCTGGCCCCTGGGCTGCATTTTGCCTACCCCTGTCTTAGAGGTAGAGAGAGGCAGTAATAAATCAAAACTTGATCCTTCTGAACAAAGATGGTACTGAAGGGAGAAGAAATGACAATGCTGTTTATTGGAAAAGTAAATATATATCAATTCCCAATTTAAGCAGCAACCTTCTTTTGGGATCTCTTTAGAGAAGAGCAATTCCTTTTCTTTGCAGACCTTCTTGGTACCTTGCCAAATGAACACCAGCAAATTCATTTTATTTGCACTGATGATACTTTGGAATACAAGGAGGAACATCAAGCAGCAATATTAAGTGATTTTAATCTTCACAGCTTGTTCTACACTTGTGCCGTGGAATTATTTAAAAATAGCATCCATGATATGTCTGTTTGCTTTCTGCAGTTAAGGTGAAGCAATAAATGGTGCACTTAGGCTCAGGCCTGAGTTTTCCTAAAAAACCCGAACAACCCAAAAACCACAAACTAAAGGGGCACTAGGTGACAGACTTATGTGAGCAAGTTATTCGCTCCTATCCTTGGGTTCTCGATACTTCCACTGGATGTAGTCAAAAATGTCTTCTTCGCTATCCACTGGCAGGGCTTCTCCAGCAATGCCTACAAGCACAATACAGAATGACAGTAACTAGGCAAGGTGTTAAAGGAGTAAGAGTTTCAGTGTGAACAGACCAGAGAGAGTTAGAATGTCTGATTGCCAAGCAGCTGTGGAAAGAAATGAAAGGAAAAAGTGGTAAAAAAATGTCCTGCTGTAAAGCACGAGGGGCCAGGTCCAGAGGTGGACTTGAGTGCCTAACTCCTCCTGGTCTTAACACATGAACAATTTTGTAAGTGCCCTGTCACAAACCAAATGAAGGAGTCAGACAGCTTTGTAACAGCTCCTGAAAAAGGATGCCTGTCTGTCCTGCACAGCACTTAAAGACCAGGTCTTCTGTACACTCACAAAACTCCACTTGACAGAATTAAGGTGGCCCAGAATGGAAATGTTGTGTGGCAGCATGACTGGGGATAAGGAAGGTTTCTGATGCCAGAGTTAGATGCTACGTTGAGTTAACTGTAATACTGACTGAAGCAAACGGATGTATCAGTTTGCAGAGGTCTGTCTCTCCAGACCATAGTGGACTAGAAAGAGCACCCAGTGTGGAAACCAGACTCACCAGTGACTCCCAAGGGACGGATTGTGTACTCGTTGATTGTGAAGCCCATTTCCAGGGCACGGGTTCTCATGTTTTTGTTAAATATATCGCTGCCAGTGAAGTACAGCACACCACAGTAATACTGATCTTTGGGAATCAGCCTAGGGTAAAAGATCAGAGAGAATACTCTTAAGGCAAGTGTTTGCCATCTAGCCAACGCATAGTTTCCCAAGACTCACTGCATGTTACAGCAAACCTTAAAGCTTTTGCAGGGATTACAGCAGGAGTGGGCAAAATGCATCCCGCCAGACCATTCTATCTGGCCTGCAGGGCCTTTAAAAATTTAGAAAATTAATACTTATTAATTTTCGCTGCCTGTCATGCGGCCCTTGATGGCTTGCTAAAACTCAGTAAGGGGCCCTCCGCACAAAATAATTGCCCATCCCTGTATTAGTGTGAAACTTTAAATATTTGTTGAACACAGCTGTGGGTGGAATGCACGTTTCTCAAAATCCAGCCTACCAGAACACCCACAAGCAAAGTCAGGTTCAACTACCTTTTCCAGTAAACTATAGCTATTCAGCCATTCTGTGGTTGCAGTGCGGTATGCACTGACAAACATTCCTGCTCAAGCTCTCTGGGAAGGAAGAATTATCATGCCAGTCCTTGCCCTGGAGATGGGGGGGAAAAGGGCTGTTTATTTTGCAGTCATGGGCTGGAACACACAGCTCTCAAAAACCCCCCATGACAGGAGGAAGCAGAATCATTCCCAATTCTGGAGGACAAAGGGGTATAAAATACAGAATTTTAAACCATCTGTTTTATTCTATACTAGGAGTGTACTCTCCTGTGGGTTTACCTGATGTCAATTCTTCTGTATGGAAAGGTGGTTCCATCTTCTTTGTTTGGCAGCTGACACACCCCCTTAATGGACAGAAAGAAAGCAGAAATTTTAAATGAGATGAAAAGGTTGTGCAGAGCCTCTAATTTTAAATGCAGGCATTAAAATTTGTGCAGCTATGTAGTCATATGCCGCTTCTTGTAAATAATAGGTTTTTGCAGGTTAAACTTTAATCATTTGGAGTTATGCTCCTAGCTAATCACCTTGAGAACACTACTACAGAGCAAAAGAATCACAGTCAAGGGAAAAAATGCCAGGACAACTCAGCTTCCCGTGCTGTATCACAGACATTGCCTTTGATTTCCCCAGTTCAGGGCTGCATTTGATACTGAACATGTGAAATCCACTTCCCTTCCTACAAAGCATACAATCTGCACTTCTGGTTATGAGAAGAGATATTTCTGTTCTAACCTAAACCACAAGGTGAACCCATTTGATTTTGTTAGGGCTCTTCATTTCTCTGAATGGAGCTGTGTACCCACGTGTGCTATCTAGCTCAGTAGTGAGGCCAAGGAAGCTATCAAACTGGACTCCCCTGTGCTGTACAGAGATGAGCATGCACATGTTTTTGATTTGCGTTATTTCAAGTGGAAAAAGGATTTTGCTGACTGACAAAACCTGCACACTGTACCACTCTTAAATAAGTTGCAAAAAGAGCTGTTTGTATTCTTCCATGCTTTACCTCCCTTTCTATACATAATTTAGTTAGTCTCTAAAGATGCATTTCTATCCTGCTTTCAGTTAGGAGAAGACAGCTTCTTGCTGTTTGGGCATGCAGAATCCCTTCTCCAGATGCTTGGCTTCTGGCCTTTAGATGCTCCAACTAGTTTGGCCAGCAAAATAAAGCAAGAAGTTGACATGTCCAGTGAAATCAGGAGCAAGATTAAATTCAGCAGTTTACAGGAATGTCCTACAAGAAGGCCTTGATATAAATGACCCAAATAATAATGTCACAATTTTGGCCTCAGAATGCTAGTAGCAGCGAGTCAGAAGGTAAGGGTAGGTTTGCACCTTACTGACCAACTAAATCAGGAATACAGCATAAGGTTTCATAAGCACAGGGTTTCCTAAGAAATTGATGAAGTGACATAACCAAAAGAATCAGAGAGTTGTCCTATATATTTGCTAAATTTATAAATATGCTTGTTTATTTATATTTATAAATAAAATAAGAATGTAAAAGGCTAAATGTGCCATAGAAGGTCAGAAGATAAAAACAAAACAGAAAAGATGCATCTCTGTCATGCAACTGTACTTTTAGATTTCTCTTATGTTACAGTTCCTAGCACTAAAATATTACGAGCCATAAACCTGTTGCACACCCCACACAGTTCCCATGCATCACCAAGGTTATGCTCTTCATATGAAACAAAAACCCCTCACCATGAACTTGGTGTCGCCTTTAGACAGCGTGTCTGTGATGAAATGGACTTTTTCCAGTTGTTCTACAACTTGATGCAGGAGTTTTGGCTAGAAAGCATGTGAAAGCAAAAGAAAACCACTTGACAGGTTAAAGGTGGACCCTGAGTGTTTTCCTAGCAACACGTGTATATATACAGTATGTCCAGGTATCTGATCTTTAACTGGCAGAACATAATTTTTCAGAATGAGAGGAAGGCATTGGGGAAAACTAAAACTAAAAATAATTATAACTAATGTAAAACAGTCTACAGAAAAATATGCTTTTTAAGCCTCTGTTATTAGACAAAACAGAATGTAAAGTTCTTTCATTAGATTTGTTTTTAAAGAAAACGGACTATTTTTAATGTTATTTCTTGCCTTTTGTGGGTTAAGTGTTTCTATAGGTCCAAGAGACCTTGATTTGAGTTAACTTTGAAATATTTTGTAAAACCCATGGCTATTTTGTAGTGTAAACTAAACCATATTCTGACTTGTTTTCTACCTGGTGGTCCCAGGCGCACAGTTTCCTAGTTCCCTTTTAGTGACGAAGGTAACAAAAAAAAATGCTTAAGTATGTGATAGGTGTGGTAATCTCTCCCAGTGCATCAGAAAACTTTCAACATTTAGAGACTTTAAGTAACAGTGAGTGTTTATTTTAATAAGACCCAGGCTACCTTAACAGTGCTCTTGTCCCCTGCTGAACCTCTGCTCTCATCTCAGCATTAGTTTTGCTGGTCAGAGCAGGGAGACATAAGAAGCAAATTTCCCCCGTTTATCAGAAACCTGTGTGTTGATGTCTTAAATCTGTCAATTCTACTTGAACTGTATAATCTGTCTGTAGAAATTAGTATCTCTGGAACCAAGTGGCTTGGGTTCTGTACAATTAGTCTCAGTGACAAGGTATCATGATGCTGCTGGTGGGCAAGTTATTTGTTTTAAAAGGCCTATAGTTGCAGATACCATCAGCTGTAAGCATCCTGGCAGACAAGAGTTTTCCATTTTAGCATCCCAAATGCTTTGTGCAAAGGTGGCTATTTTTTGGTGGAAAAACTACAAAAGCTAGCCTCTTCAGCTAGCAGATTTAGTTTTAACATGGGTGAGACACTTGCAGCAGACTAGCTGCAAGAAAACAAATCGGGATCACTTTTAAGTGCTCTAGTAACATCCAACTGGTTTTTAAAAAACAACAAAAAATACCATGCACGTTGCACTGAACAAGCAGCTGCCTGGTTATCCTTTCTCCTCTAGGCTTTGGCCATGCCATGTCTTTCCAACAAAGGACTGTAAGCACTTTGAAGCAGTTCTGCAATATTAGGCGAGAGGAAACTTTCCTGCTGACAGGGCCTGACCACTATTTTACTGGTGCTCTGGGGAGTAAGACACTGATAGGAATGTTAAAACCTACAATGGTGAAGACTCCATCATTTAAGTAATCTGTACCAATCCCTAGCCTGGCGCACAGTGGCAAAATTCTTCCCAATATTAGCCTTATTCTTCTTACTTAGAGTTAAGTCACGTTAGTTAGTATGTGGTTCCCATAGACAAGGGACTGATGGTCAAATATGCTTGTTTTGGAGAAAAACTGGCACCTGTTTTGCTGATTCAGAAGTGAAGTCTGGATGAGTCAGGAGAATGTCCATATCCCCACTTGATTCTGCACCTGGGAAAATAAAGAGTGAAGAAAAGTACCTGCTTATAAATGTTGGCAGCAGGTAAGAATGGACTGTGGGAACCAATGGAAGCTTTGCGCTTGAATCCAAGCGCAAATGAAGGGAAGAGTATATCCCTTTTGTTCACAGAATAGTTATTAATAGTGCAGCCTCTGTTCTGCTTCTACCCTAATGTGGAAGGATTATTGCTAGAGCACAGCAAATTGTGTCCTGGGCCCTTTTAAAATGACTGCCCAGTTAGTGCCAACTGTGGTAGCTACCTGCACTACATGGATACTTTTTCACTGGGTACTGAGCCAAGAGCATTCAGCATAAACCAACCATGGTTTGTAGCATGTAATCAACTAGCTAAAGTGCTTCTTTCATAACATTCTGGAAGTGTCATGAACTTTACATGGAGAAATAAAGTCTACAGATAGTAATAATAAGGTCACAGTCAGTAAGCTCCAGCCCCTACCACTGGGGGAAAAAAAAAAAAGGAGTGTGGAGCACTAACCTCGCCTGAAACTGCCACAGACTGTAGCAATATATCTAGGGTCCAGTTTCTTTACCTCTATAAGTACGATTTCCTATTTAAAAAAGAAAAACAGGATTAAGTCATCTGAATGGCCTTCTTTGGTTATTTTTGCATTGCTTCTGGGGGAAGGATGTCTTACCTGCATTTGTAACATTTCTTCTCTGGGGATTCTTTTCTCAAAGTCCTCAAAATACCTGCATGTACAAAGGAGAAGTGTTTTGTATAGCAGGAAGCTATTAGAATGGTAGACATGCACAATCTATTTTCCTGCCTTCCTATTGTTCAAGTTCCTCCCGCCTGCAATGGTATAGATGGTGGCAGACTAATGACTGCAGGATTCCCTCAGCTGGTCTCATGCTCCTTAGACGTTGCCCTTGCTACCACATCCTTTGCATACAACACAAATTAAAGCTGGGAAGAGGCAGGAACTGGGCATTTTTGTGGTAGATAGCCACTGCCACTTAAAAGAAGAAACTGGCCTTGGGATGTGTGTATGGAAGGCAAGCAACAATGTCCAGGAAATGATGCTTACTTTAGCCCAATTCGCTGATGATGGTTCAGCTTGTGTTCATTTTTCCTTAGATCTAGAAGAAGCAGGACAGAAAGATCACTTGCGAAGGAAAGTACTTGAGGAAACAAAAAGCTGGTAAGGTAGGTTCATTTCAAAATTGTTTAAAGAATAGCAGCTTTAGAGAGAGATGTAAAGGATAAGATTCTGCATTGTGTTAACAAGCCACGACAGCCCACTCAAGCTGCCAGGAGCAGCATACTACGTGACACCCCCAGCAGCAGTACATGGAGGGAAGCACAAAGCCAGCTTCAGAGACAGTTTTCTCCTGGCTCAGTTAGAGCTCCTCCGTTCTTTCTGCCCTGAAATACCCTTCTTCCCTGCAAGGGCATGGACTGGGGACACAGCTCTACTCCTCAAAACAACACAGGATGGTGAATACAAAGCTGCTAAATGTCATCTGGGGAGGAGCCAGCAGCCTTAAGTAAGGCACTGCCTAAGACACCCTGACCCACCTTTGCATTACCACACCCTGCACTGCACTTGCTGAAGCAAAAGGGATGCTCAAGTCACCTGTCTGCCTGACTGGTCTCAGACTTACCAGGTTCTTGAAGCAGGTTGGTTGGTCCATGCACTGCCCTGGCCTCTCAAACAAGATTTCAGGCCTAGGTGCATTGCTTGGAAAGCTTCACAGAATTGTTGGGGCTGGAAGGGACCTCTTGGATCACCTAGTGTGAACCCCTGCACGAATATACTATCTCTCCCTTGATACTGCATATGCAGAGCGCATCTTCTATGTACTGATTTAAGTATCTGAATACCTCTCTCTAGCCACGCTGTTGCTATCACTTATGCAGAGGGCAGGTTGTTCACATCATAAATTGCAGATCTTTCCAAAGTTTCTACCACGCAGTCAGGGAGATGCCCAGTACAGACTC
Source organism: Crocodylus porosus (assembly GCF_001723895.1). NCBI lineage: Eukaryota > Metazoa > Chordata > Crocodylia > Crocodylidae > Crocodylus > Crocodylus porosus. The sequence goes on along the minus strand of NW_017728933.1, from coordinate 4,152,191 downwards.
ACCTTCTAGTGTCTTAATTCCTTCATCCACAAACTTCCTGGCAGCCGCAGGACTAAAAAGAGAGAGGACAGCAAAGCAGTCGCACCATCAAAGCGTATGCGAGATGAATGCAGCGCGCCTGAGCTTGCTGTCTGCCTCTGGGTCTGCCCAAGCCAGTATCGAAACCACCCCCAGTCAGATTTTGGCACATGCTGCCTGTCTGCAATGCTATGCTTTCAAAAGCAGGTGACTCTCTGGGAGTTTCCATTTTACCTATGCTAGCTAAGAAACTCATGGGAAAAGGATATCCTGGATATGAACCATTTTGTATTGGTAGGTCAGTTCCATAAAATATACAGAAGTACAAGGAAAAAATCCTTACCCAATGCCACTAACTCGGGTCAGGAAATTGATAGAAGAGCTTGTGTCATCTTGTCGGATCTAGAGACAGATGTTTCTCATTCACTTGCAAGGCCGTGGTAAGCCAAGGTACCTCAGCAAGTTACTGCACTCAAGGTTTGTTACAGTTCAGGGTAAAAAAAAAAGACATACAGGTGTGCTGCGGTTCACTCAGATCTACATGGAAGGGACCTCAACATGGTGTTCAGGGGGGAAAGCCTGCATGACGGAATACACACCCTTCTTGGGCTTGACACTGAATTTATTAAAAATTGGGGGACCTTGCAAAGCCTTAGCTAGAGATGCAAAATCTGATAACAGTTTGAGTTTGGTACTGGGGAGGAAGGGCAATAGGTTGTTAATTTTTGCTGTGCCCTGTAGTGGCAAAATACTCTTTAGCCTTATAGTATTTTATTATTTGGCAAACTCTTGGGCTTCATAACGTGCATTACTATATACATGGATAGATGGAGTTAGGGTTTAAGTGTACTGGAAGATCTGGGATAGTCCAAGTCTGGAACAAAGCAGCTGCCTGGTTTGCTTCAGCTCAGGACTAGGGTGACAAAGGTATTGCAGGAAGTCTGCCAAGTCAGGCAGTGCCTACACCAGACAAGTGCCTCATGCATTTGGTGGCAGTAATAGCTGATCACATGCCATGGTGGTCCCAGAGGCGCTAGGTTTTCCCTGCCTGTTCCTTTTACTCATTCCCTTCCTGGCCTCATTCTTTCCAGGGACAGTCTGAAGCTTGCCCGGTCTAAGCAGGAGGTCACGGAGAGGAGAGAAAATAAGCGTCAGACAGAATAAAGCCAAAAAGGCTGACCTTTTCCAGCTTGCGTAGTTTTCCGGTGGATAAAAACTCATCGATCTTCTCCGCTATTTTGGCCCCGACTCCTTCCTGCAAAGCAAGGGGCAGGGGGGAAGAAAAAAAGGTCCGTGATGACTTTAGCGCTGATGGGCGACAGAAGGATCTGTGCAAGCGTCAAAGCCTCACTACAGCGTCAGGCAGCGGGAGTCGCGATATAACCACCAGCCACCCTTGGCGTGACTGGAGCGAGGAGGCACCAAAGAGACCAGCGCAGGTTTAATCCCGTAGGCGCCGGTGTGCAAAGGACACGCGCGGGTATTGCTCACTGCGTGGCACATGTGGGGACGGCAGGTGGGCCGGGTGCCCCGGGGCGCAGGCACCTACCAGTTTCTTGGCCTCGGCGCCGCTGCGGATCTTGGTGGGGTACTTGGCGATGGCGGAGGCCGCCTTCCTGCAGGGAAGCAGATTGCTGGGGAGCGGCCCGGCCCCCTCGCACCCCACCCCGGCTAGGCCCGGCCCGGCCGCACTCACCGGTACGCGTTGTATTTGTGCACGGCGCGGCTCACGTTGCGCTCGTAGTTGGCCAGCTCTGCGGGACCGAGCGGCACCGTCACGGCGCTGCCCGGCCCCGCGCCCTCTCGCCCCGCCCCGCCCCGCGCCGCGCACCTGTGAGGAAGTCGGTGATGCCCTCGTTGGGCCCCTCCCGCGGCGCCTTGCGCTTGCTCATGGCCCCGGCCCCGGGCCCGGTCCGGTCCGCCCGGAGCGCCCGGCGCGCACCTGCGCACTCCGCTGAGCCGCCTGCCCCGCTCTACGCGTGCCCGGCGGTACGAACGCGCATGCTTAGTAGAACCCGTGATGGGGATAGTGCGCATGCGCCCCATCCCTGAGGGATATGCGCAGTGTGGACAAACGGCGCTTTTGCCCGCCGTGTGCCGGTGCGTTTGCTGGTACCTTGCAAAAACCCAGGTGTCCCTTTGTTTCAAAAGAAAATAGACGTGAGAAAGGTGTTGTTATAGGGGAGTTTGGGGTGCTTGCTGCAGAACCGGGGGGTGAAGGGGCAGTGCCGCACTTCCCCTGGGGAGTTGGGAGCTGTACAGGGACGTACCTGTCTGGGAGGGACGTGTGCGCACAGGTGTCTGCGGGTACGTGTGGCATCCTTTATTAGACCGGCAGAGTGCTTTTTGGGCGGGTGGGGGGCAGATGCTTTGCAGGCTTTGGGGGGGGCAGCAGCAGATCTCCAGGAAGAGCCCCCCAAAGCTTGCAAAGAAGAGTTTCGCCAACTGTCGGAGTCGGTCTAACGTAATGAAACATACTGGGTTTACCTGAGAGCCTTGTCTGCCTGCATCCAGCCTCAGACCCACTCCCGCGGGGCCATGTTTGGACTGGCTGCCCGAAGGCTCATAGTTTCATAGTTTCTATGGTCGGAAGGGACCTGAACAGATAGTCCGACCCCCTGCCATGGCAGCAAAGAGTACTGGGGTCAAATGACCC
>NW_017728933.1:4135077-4149338 GCF_001723895.1 Crocodylus porosus | reverse complement strand
CTCTTTTGGAGGCTGAACAGGTTCAGGTCCTGTCGCTTCTCCTCGTAGGGCCTGCCCTGCTGTCCCCTGATCATGCGAGTGGCCGCCTCTGGACCCTCTCCATGTTGTCGACATCCCTCTTGAAGTGTGGCGCCCAGAACTGGACGCAATACTCCAGCTGCGGCCTGACCAGTGCTGCATAGAGGAGGAGGATCACCTCCTTGGATCTCTGAGGCGGCTCTGAAGCTCTTCGGGAGCTCTGAACTGCTTCAGGAAGCCTAAGGAGGCCAGCGCTTTGACCCAGATGTGCTGCTTCGGACCCCGAAGCGTCCAAAGCTTCTCCAGATCTGAAGCCTCACACAGCCCTAGTAAGTATGAAGCTGCACTGCGGTAGATGAAATTGTTCGGAGAGGGAGTTGGGTGAGAGAACTGAGTTCGCTGATGTGTTCGCCTGGGTGAGGAGCTGCCTGCTAGCCAGGCTTACATGCAGCGTTACCCTTCAGGCTGTTACGGTACCGAATGTCATAGCAGGGCATAGCCCTGGAGATATATGTTAAATGCATTAGGCGAGGAGCTGTACTATAACCGGCAGGAGCAACGCCAAATTGCTCAAGATTCACTGCCATGTATGCTTCCAGCTCAATGACAAATGGTGGGTGCAATCTTGAAAGCAGTGGAGAATCAAAAGCCACTTTGTGCATTTGTTGATGCACCTGGTGGTACAGGAAAAACATTTTGCTTCTACACGATTGTTTCAGCAGTGCGCTGGGAAGGGAAGATTGCATCGGCTGTGGCATCCAGTGGAATTGCTGCTACCATGCTTACAGGAGGCAGGACTGTGCACTGAAGGTTCAAGGTACCCTTGGATGTGTTGAAAACCAGCACCTGCAGCGTAGAACAGTCTGACCTTGCTGAGCTGATTTGAGAAGCAGCTATCATCATCTGTGATGAAGCACCAATGGCTCATCGGTACATGCTGGAGGCTGTAGAACAGACACTGTGAGATTTACTGCAGAGCAATTTACCTTTTGATGGCGAGGTGATATAGTAGTGCTTGGGCATGATTTTCGGCGCATTCTGCCTGTTGTGAAAAATGCCTCATGGCTACAAATAGTAGAGGCATGCTTCAAGCGATCTGAGTTGTAGAACCACTTCCAGATTTTCCAACTTGGTGAGAACATGCGACTATGTAAGGGAGGTTTTGATGCACAAAGTGCAAAATACGCTTCAATGGCTTTTGGATCTGGGAAATGGCCAAGTTCCAAATACTGACTAAATCATTACCCTGCCTCCTAATCTCTGCATGCCTCTTGATCCCTCAGCAAGGATAGAATGGCCATTTCCAAACCTATTGAGTAGCTATCAAAATCCAGGATGGACATCTGAAAGAGCTATTTTGGCAACACGTTATTCCATTGTAGAGGAGGTCAACAGTGCTACTGGGGCAAAATTTCCAGGCCAAGAATGGAGTTGTATAAGCACAGGTGCTCTTTCAGAGGATGAACGTGTTATGGCTGTGCCAACTGAGTACCTGAATTCTGTGGAGGTGTCAGGTTTGCCTCCACATCAGCTCCACCTTAAGCCTGGGATGCTCATCATGCTTCTATGAAATCTTGCCCCTAAGGTCTGTACACTGGAATGTGGCTATTGGTGCAGGCCGTCATCAACAGCAGACTACGTGAGGCAAAAATTGTTGGATCAGAAAGAACAGTACTTATTTCTCACATAGCACTGAAGCTGATGACACATTTCCATTCATGTGGACATGTCGACAGTTCCCTGTGCAGGTGGCATTCAGCATGACCATCAATAAAGCCTAAGGGCAAACATTAAAAAGAGTAGGAGTGTTCCTTCTGCATCTTGTCATCACTCATGGACAGCTTCCAGAATCTCCCACCCAGAAATCATCCGATTTGCAGTGACTGCTGACTTGGGTAACAAACCAGCAATGTTGTGTATACAGAAGTGTTGTAAAGCTCTTATAGTAAAAAAGTGTCTATGTTTGAGCATTTTGTATATGCAGAAATGTTGTGACGCTGTTGAAGTGCAATAAAATATGATCTCAAGCAAAAATTGGCTTATTGGATTTTCATGCAAGTGATGCTGCGCTGGGCATCTAAGTATATATCAATTTGTGCAGTTAATAGGTGTATAAGTGGTACGTTATGCATACATGTAGTATTAAAAAACCCTCAGTGCTGCCCTGCTGTGCCTCACCCTGTGCATTGCAGCCAGGAGAGATGGGTAGATAACAAGGGAAATCGCTCTGTGCGGCCTACGCATGGTTCTCACTGGGCTTTGGGGCCTGGAGATGATGGCAAAACCCGGCCCAGTGCCACGGTCCTGAGCTTCGCACTGGGCAGGGGAGCCAGGAAATACCGCCAGAGAGCTAAGAACCTGCCCCGTGCTGCCGCGCTGTGGCGCACCCAGGACTTCGGGGCCAGGAGGCGAGGGCAGAGGGAGAGAGCGGCTCGGAGCCACGGGAGCTGGAGCCGGGCGGGACCGCGCTGCTCCGGGCAGACGCACGGTTCCCGAACAGGCATCGCAGTCTTGCGTTTCCATTGGTCAACTTGAGGCGTGAGGTGCTTGGGTGGACTGGCCGCATGGGCGGGTCAGCCCTTCCTCCAGTCTTTGCTCTGATTGGCCTCTGCTGGACGAGGCGGGCCAAGGCGCTCCTCGTTCGCACTCTGATTGGCTGCCAAGGCGCGGTGGGTGTGTGCACTCTTCTGTGTGCCGATTGGTCTAACTCTGATCCTCAGCAGCCGCGTGCAGCTGCTTGTGTGTCTGCCGCTGGGTCCGATGCTGCTGGTCCGGGCACCCCGGTGGTCCCGGGGAGCGGCGGCGGGTCTGCGGGTGCCGTGACGGGTCATGCGGGACACCGCGGTCCCCACGGTGCCTGGCAGGCGCTCTTGAGGCCGATGTTAGCAGCACAACCCGCGTTGGAGCTCTCTCCTGGAGGGATGAGAAAAGAAAAGCCTGCTGCTGTTCAGTAAACGTTGCAAGGAGCCCTTTGGGTTCTGGAGGCGAGACTGGGCTTCTTGGTGTAAAACACCAGGGTGCGACTGAGTGACCCTGCTTCTCCTGGTGCTCCCTGTGAAGCATGTGAATCTGCAGGTGTGAGGAGCATGGGTGTGTGCACAGCGTGTGTAGACCAGACCGCAATGGACGGAGGGAGCCCAGGACTGTCTGTACAGGGGAAGTGGAGCCAGGCCTTCCTCTAGCATTACCTTGCATATGTCCCTGTACACTCATCTGTGCAGTGAATGTACAACAGGAATGTTCTGCCTCTGCACACAGCATTAAAAAAGCAAAGAAAAAACCCTGCTGTCCCGAGTCGCCTGCTCTGCATTGCAGCCCGCAGGTGAAGCTATAGAAAGCAAACTCTGCTCGATGTGGGGCTGAATCGGGAGCTGCAGGGCTTGGCAGAGGTGGTGGGCCCGACCTGCGGGATGCAGTGGTTGCAGGGCTGTGGGGGCATGAGCTGGTGCTGGTCCATGGGGATGGTGGGGCTGGCTGTGGGGATAGGCTTATGTTCTGAATGCTGACAGGTTTAGGTGAGTTGAGCGCCTGGCTGGTGAGCCGTAGTAAGATTGGGAAACTTTTGGCCTTTACTGAGATGCAGTTCTTGCCACATGGGAAGCCTTAAGGTCAGAGATAGAGGTGGCTCTGATGTCTGGTCACCTCCTGGGGTGGTGCAGCAGCTGAGTCAGGGTTTTCAGGTAACAGTATTGGATCCAGGCTCCCGGCTTGCCACCTAAGCCCCACTTTAGATGCGCAAGGTCTCTTTCTTTTGGCTCTGCCCCTGCGTCTCAATCTGCACCTCATTTCCACGTACCAAGTGTTCCATGCAACCGGTTCCCACTTCAGGGGGGTGCAGTGATGATCAGGGATTGTGGTTTTCTCTGATAAAAAAAATGACAAGTTTGGTGATTTAAAAATTGAAAATTCTGTGAAGAAAAAATCCAAAACACATGATAAAAATTAAAGGCCCCTCACGGCCCTTCTAGTGCCCTTCACTCCCCACTACAGCCTCCCCAGTCCTGCTCGTGCCTCTTACTCCCCCCACAACAGCCTCCCAGCCCCACACACCTGGTGGGGGCGGGGATCTAGCTGAGGGCGGCCACGAAGGGCAAGCAGAAATTAAGGCATGCTGAGAGGACCCTCTCCTTCAAAGGCAGAACGGGGTAAGACTTCACCTGTCTCGTCTTCTTTCTCTTTCTCTCTCTGTCTCTTTCCTTCTCTTGACCATGGAGGTATGTTTATAAAAAGCAGGTATACAAACCAGTTTATATTTTATACTGAAAGCTCCTACTATGATTGTGGTAGACTCTTTAAACAATTCTTTAATATCAGCTCATGGACACAAATTGGCTGAGTAATTTGTGCCCACGTTATGCCAGTAGGATCCCTTTGACTTCTTCTCAGACTGAGATTGGCCTTGGAGGCCTTGGTTGGGTCTTGCCTGAATCCAAGAGACAATGAGCTTTTTTATAATCCCTGATCTACTCCCAATGGTTGAAGATTTGAAGGACTAAACTCATCTCTCTCTTTGCTAAGTCCTTCAGATCTTGTGACTTATTCTTTTGGGATACTTAGCCAGGTTTGGTTTTTTTTTCATTTGTTTGTTTTTTGCATCTGAGACACAGTGAAAAGGAATTTTGTCCTCTGTAAGCATCAGGAAGGGTGTTTCAGGCTGTTATCCTTTGTTAGCTGGACAAACCTGACTTAATACTCTTTACCAATATTCTTTGACATTAGATATAAATCTGCTATTTTGCAATGTGACAGGTCCACTTTTTACATCAATGCATTGCTCAGTTCATGGGACATAAGAGTTTGTATTTGGAGAACTCCACAGCTAATTCTTTTGGTGCCGCGCGGGGGTACTGTCTCATCTTTGACTTCCAACATGGGACAAGATTGGTTTGGTATTGCTTTTCCCATTCACATTTTGTAACATTCATAATCAAATTAGAAGTTATTACTCTTGTAACTAACTAGAACCAATTTCCAGCAATGGCAAATTAAAAGGAGGGCTTTGTAACACAGCCTGGAAATAACACTAGTTTTTGCCCCTGGATGCAAGACATGCAGATAACATGAAATCATGTCTGTAAACTAAAGGAAAAGAAAAAAGGAAAGAGAGAAAAAGATAAGGGAAACAGTTAAGCCATGCAAGGTGTGTACATAGCAAGTGTGGGCCATTAATAATTAAGTACCTTGTGTACAAAAACAAGTCAAAGACCTGCTAGAGGTTATTAGGAAAAGTAAAGCAGTGGAATAATGAGGGAAAACAGCAGGCAGAGTGTTGTAGCTCTTTGCCTCATTATATTTGGAGGAGACTAAAGAGAAGCAGTGTGTCCGTTTAACTGAAAGTGCTCAAAAAGGCTCAGAAAGGGTGCAGTTGGGAAGGCAAGCATAGGATTTTAAAAGCACGTATCAGGTAGCTCAGGGAAACCTATTTCCATCCACCCTGTTGATGAGAAGTGTGAGGAAGTTTGTAATGTCTCTGCAAAGAATAGGATGCATGTGTTTTGTTAATACCTGTAAAAAGAGACTCAGTTGCAGAAATGGATAGATGAAAGAGTGAACCACTGCATATATAATTAGAGGTGTGAAGGACTAAAGCGATGTGGTGATAAATGAGTACAGGAAACAATACAGCTGTGTATAAATGCATCCATGGAAAAGTCTGACTAAATAGGGCTCAGTGGGATCCTGATCTCGGTTAAAAACTATGATTTGAGCAGCACAGCAAGGGCTGTGTTCTGGTCTTGACTGTAGAGGACCCAGATGTATGGAGCTTAGCACTACCAAAATTCACATGTTTAGAAGGGCCTAGACTGAAAGTCCAGAGCCATCTAACTCTGACCTCCTGCATCCAGCAGGACAGAAATGTCATTGATGTTCCCTTACATTGAGTCTAAGCACCTAACTGAAACACCTTCCACAAAGGCCAATCTGGACAGGAAGGTGTGGAGCGATTCACCCTACTGCTAGGCACTTTGTTCCTGTAGTTAATCACCTACATGATTTAATATCTGATCCTTATTCCCAGTCTGAATGTTCCTGGCTTTTACTTTCGGCCACTGCATTTTACTTTGCTTTTGTTCAGAACAGTGCTGATCCCTTAGATACCGGACCTCTTGCATAGTCTGCAAATCATTGTTATGGTTCTACAACCATAGAAATGCCGCTTTATTAGGAGGTATGTGCCACAGAGAGACTAAGCCAGTGGTTCTCAACTTTTTTTAAGACTTGAGGCATCCCTCCATAACCTTTGTCAACTGAGTGCTTAACAGCTTATATCTTCACACCTTGCAGCCAGCACCTTTCAAAGGATCTTGTAGCACCCCATAGTGTTACGGTACCCTGGTTGAGAACTACTGGCCCAGGCACGTCACACAATTTGTACCTGAGCACATACAGAAGCCCATGTAGTGGGCCCAAGGGACCTTTGCAGTGCAAAATGGAGGCACTTATGAAAGTTTGGGCCTGGTGGTGGAAGGCCAGTTTGAATCCCCCTTTGGAAAGCAGGTGCTTGAGCTCTGTTTAAGTCCCATGTAGATGCCTAAGGAACCACTTGGAATCTGTCCTTTGTGTGGATACAGGCCTGTGTATTCAAAGCTACCAGGTGCCTAAATCGGGCTTTCCCCTACCTAGCAGTGTGGAAAGCAAGGAAGAGAGAAAGGCATTGATTTTCCAAAGACAGAGGGAGCCAGGAATCGAATCCAGGCACCCTGCTGCAATCCAGTCCTGCTCTAACCTCCCAGACTCTGCTATCCTCCTTGTCAATCATAGGATCATAGAAGAGTAAGGCTGCAGGAGATCCCAGGGGGTCGTCTAGTCCAGCATCCTGTCCAAACCATCCCATACAAGTGCTAGTCTAACCTATTGCTAAAACTACAAACAACCCTGTCACATAGCTAGAAGGCCTATAGCGCAAGGACACGACAAACACCCTAACCTGCTGCAGGTAGAGCAGGGGGACAAGGGCAGTGTCAATGTCCTGACACTACAAGGGTGTTATCTACACATGTGAGGATCCAAGGAAGAGGACCGTGCACCCCTGTATGGAAGAAGGCAAAAAAGCCAGTTTTTACACCAATCGTGCGGCGGCTGATTGCTGCAGCTGCTTCTGGGAGTAGCTGCAGCAGTCGGCCGGCGCTTGCAGAGGGTGTACCAGCGCTCTCAGGGGTGCACATGTACCCCAGTGCACACTGTACATGTCGCCACTGGGTTTTCATTCCCACAAGGGCACCAGCAGATCCCTGTCAAAGTCTCCCCTTGGCTGCAACCAGCACCTGGAGGCAGGGAAAATCCTTCTGACTCCAAGTGGCACAGAAGCTTGAGAAAAGCCACATACCCTCCACTCTGTTCTGCAACCTGAGAACAGCGAACACCACCACAACTCCTTTCTGTCCCCATTTTCTTTCATAAACTTATTTTGGCCCCTTTAAAAACATAACACAAGTGTCCTTCTGACCGGGTCAGACCAATGGTCCATCAAGCACTGTATCCGTCTCCCATAGTGGCAGAAATGGCTGCTATACAGGGAGAGCGGGACCCCAGGTCTCTCTGATCGGTTGTGTGAACACGGGCAGGAAGGGATTCCCCAGCACGAGGTGCTGCGCTGTAGGAGCTGTTGCCCTGGGGGTTTATGCAGAGGGCTGCAGGTTTCCAGAGAAAACTGAGTGCATGGAAACCCCCGAACGTTAGGGCTCAAAAGAGAGACATTTCACCTGCTAGACGCATGCTCTGGCCCTGGTCACTTAACAACTGGTCTGGGTCTCTGTTCTTGCAGACCGTGGACACACCAGAAGGAGAAGTGGACAGGGAGCAGGAGGAAAAAGGCGAGGAAGGAGGAAAGCCAGCCAGAGAAATGGGATGCGAAGGAAAGGGACTTTGGACAGAGTGGCCTCCCTGCCTTTAGGTCTTGATGATATATTAGCCAAATTTTGGCTATGTGAGCCCTTGGGCAAGCTCCCTGTAACCCGGAAGTGGGTCTCTGCCCTTGACGCTGTTGCACTCGTGCAGCAGTCAGGTGGCAGGTGGACAGCCCTGTAAGCAAGGCGTGTGTCACCACCACCTCGTTTGTAAAGGCCTTGCACATCTCAATCGGGGTCCAGGCCAACTGCCAGACGTGGCTGCCAATGGCGCAGCCTCCTGTAAGCGGGGTGCATGCTGCCTCCTACCACGTGAGGACAAGAGGCAATTTAAACATGCATAGCACTGGACATCCTGTAATTGGAAGGCTACGTGTGCTGCCACAACCAGTCAGTCAGAGAGAAGCCCTGAAATATGTGCCAAAAATAACAAGAATCATAGCAACACGAACTAGTTAAGAACCACTGGACAGAACGCCATCTACCAACAGACACGGAGTGCCACGCTGGCTGGCACCAGCCGTGGCACTCGAGCACTGACCCAAGAGCAATGAAGGCAAGTATCTCGGGTGAGAAGTCCGGTGTCCCCACGCACGCTCCTCTCAGCACCCACACGCCCCATCTTTCCAGCCTCTCCAGCCGATTCAACACCACGCACAACTCTCAGGCTTTCAGACTCGGCTCATGCAGCTGCTCGGCGCACGCACTCTTCACCGCATATTCAGACATGCACGCTCATGCACGCGCACGTGCACCCCACCCAAGATGGTGCCTCATGCTGCTTTTGTAGTGGCCGCCTCATGCCACCTGCCAATCGTATCATAGTCCAATCACTGCTTGCCCATCTCAATCAATCAATGTCGCTCAGCAGTCTCATTTTCTTGGACCACTCGTATTCATGATCATGTCATCACTTATTAGCCTAAAGTTCCCGCTGTTTGGCTATCTAACAAGGTTTCAACTGCGCATGCCTCAGTATCCCAAGTATGTCGTCGTGTCATTGAGGTCAGACGTTTAGATGGTCCAGAGGCTTCTAACCTCTAGAAACCCTACACATGCATGACTGCTATTACGACTAGGCCAGGACTTGCACTGTTTACAGGACAGTGCCTGCTTCTGCCTCGCAAGGAAGTGCTAAAGACTGTGTAGGACCCTGAGCCCCCTGATGGGTCATGAGAAGGTAACGGGAATCATGCATGTGGGGCGATGTTGAAATGCCGCCATCACTGGAAGCTCAGGCTGTCAGTGTAATGGCCTGAATTTGGGTTGGTTTGCTTTTCCAAACCGTTTGTGGTGTCACATAAAACTTGTGAGCACTGGTTTTTATAACATGCAGTATATTTGCTTGATCTTTAAGCTGTTACTTTTTTCTAGGATTCTGTTCTGCGAATTTCCTTGCCCTCAGAGGGCATCACCTCACACCTTTTGGCTTCCTGCTTCCATTTTCATTTACTGATTGTATTGCATCGTTAGAGGGCAAAGATCAGGGCCGCTTTCTGGTAGGCCCCATAGACGTACTTGTAATAGTAGCTGGCGTCTTTGAGAGAAGGAGGATTTTTTGTCCGCTCCGGTTTCCTCGCTACTGCCCTTGTGAACTCCTGTTCAACTTGTATGAGCACTAGTGCTGAGCAGTGGGGACCCAATGTCTGAAAAAGTCTACTTGCCCTTGCACTGCTGAAGAACTAAAACCCCAGGTTTGGTTTTCGTTCTCATTGTTTGCAAGGAAGACTGGAGAACAGATTGGCAGGATGTTGGTGTTTTTTCCCCAGAGGAATTCAGCCTTTCTGACGGTCAGGTTATTGGAGGCTGGACGTGGCAATTTGTCTTGACAGTTTTGCATATGAGCCTTAAAAGGCACCCTTTGGCCATGTACAGCCCGTCCTCTGGAACAGCCTTCTTGTGCCACTGCTCCTCAGCAACATTTTCAGTTTCATGGGTAGCCCTGAAACTATGGCCTGAATCTCTCCCCCTCGATTTGTATTTCCTTAAAAAAATCCTCCTGTGTCAGAGCACTGGACTTAACTGCTGGGTGTTATAATTGGGTCTACTTGAGCAGTTGAAACATGGTATGGTCATTAGTGGCATTTATTGTATTGTGGGGGGATAGAGACATGCCTTGCACTGGTATTGGAAAGTGAGGAGTATGGTTTTTGAAAGCTTAGCTGTAAGATTTCTGCATTTTTGGCAAAACTGTCAGGTTTTGTGTCCAGCCCTAGTTATTGCAGTGCAGGGTTGCATTATGCTGGGAGTCTACTGAGGATGTGGTATTTAGGGAGGGTGATATTAAGCATACAAAGGAAATTAAATGTTTTCGTATATGGCACCTTTTACTGGACTGCACTGTGACTGTAGGTCCAAGAAGCAGGGTGGCTGTTGTGTGAGACAGCATGCCTGGGGCTCATGTCGCTGCATCACTGCAGCTCTCTTTTCTTTTATAGCCAGTCAGTAATGTCCTAGTTGTACCCACATTCCTTAAGCACTGTGCCCCGCTTCTACTTATACATCCTGCTTTTTGGCTGGATGTATAAAACCCCTGACACTTGGTTGAATAAATTGGTTGCCTAACCTTTTCTATACCCGGAGCCATAAACACCTGCATTATTTATTAAATAATTAGGCACTGAATTATGTATTAAATATCTACCATAAACATAACTCTGCCTACGAGACATATTCTTGAATGAGAGCAGTGATGCACTGGTACTAAGATATGCATCCTTCAGTGTTGGCGTGTGCTCGATCAAATGGTTTCTTTGTGAGGCAAAGACAACATGTTCTTGGGTCATGCCAGAGACTCAGGTGGGGTGAGGGACTATGTTGCTGGGGGGCTGAACTAATTGGTAGAACGCCTTGATTGGTTGTATGCAGATAGGGTGTGGAGACCTGTCTTGATTGGGTTCCATATTTGGGTTTAGACAGGGATAGGAACATCTCTGATTTGAAGCAGAGGGGGTGTGATGGCCGTGAGTGGGGCTGGGCTGGGTGGTGGTGATGGGACAGCTGTTTGGTCTGGGTGTGGGACAGGTTGTTGCCCTGTTTTGTTGTGTTGTGAGCAATCCCCTAACTAGTACTTGGTGCGGTTTTCCGCACGGTAGGGGCGTCCTGGCTTGTCGGGTTAAAGTTAGTGTGGTCATAGGGTAGCTTGTTTGGCTGCTCCCTGTGGGGCTTCTTCTTAATGGGGTGCACACGGGAGGGCCTTGTCGTGGCAGTAAGAGTGAAGGCTGGCAGTACTGGGGACAGAGGTGTGACGTGACTGGGATGTGAGGATTGTTTGGCTGCATCTCGGAGCGTAGGACAGGTGCAAATTGTAACGTGCTTGGTGCAACGTGAGGGGTGAGGGTTGGCATGGACAGCATGCACTTCACAGGTACTGGTTGGAGTCCACTAGTTTGGATTCTTGATGGGATTTGCTGGGTGTTGTGTTGGGAAGGGGTCTGCGGGCACAGGTGGTGGCGACTGCCCGTAACCTATGGGCCTGGTTTTGGTGTGCGCACAGAGACAGCCCCTACTTTGGCTGGCTGTAGGCTGAGGCTTGAAACTGGTGGTGGGTTGTAGGTTGCTGAGGGAAGTGCGGCTGTGTTGGCCTTCAGCTTATGTGAAATATGAGATGCTCCTGCGGCTGTACGTCTCCCCGCCCCGTTTATTGTTCTCTCTTTATTAACCACCCTCCCCCCCGTCTTACCTCACTCCCCTGTTCGGTTTGGCACCTTCTCCCCCTTTTTCTTGCCCTTGGCTCCTGCCTCTTTGCCCCTCCTGGAGTTTCAGCCCAATTTCAGCCCTCCCCATTTCATTTTTGCCTCTCTTCCCTCACATCCTTCTTCCTGCTGTGCTCTGGCATTGTGTCACCAACTTTTCCCCCTGGGTTGCTCTGGTATCATCCTTGTCTTTGAACCTTGGTCTGCCCCCATCTTCTACCAAAAGGGTATTGCTTAGGGTGTATCCTGTCTGGGGCTGTGCCCGAGGCTGCTGGCACTTTTTCAGTTAGCTTACATGCTGGTGGTAGAGAAGCGACTTCTCCCCATGGGGATTTTATGGTTGGGGGGTGTCTGTGGTGTTAAGAGCCCAGAGTGCACCCTGTCTGGTGGTGGTGCAAAGTGAGGCTTTAGCCCTTTTCTTCCCTGTCATGGCGGGGGGGCAGGAGGGATGTTGGCAGTGTCTCAGCTGAAGGGGAAACGAGGGGGCATTTTCGCATAGAGCAGAATGGGCTCAGTGCAGTGTCAGAGAATTTCTGGAAAGCAGCATGCGATGGCAGGTAAGCTGCTCCTTATGGATGCTTATGGATCTCTGGATTAATTTAGTCTGTACAAATGCAGCTGTCTACCCTGCCTTCAGCTGAGTTCCAGCTGATAGGGCTAAGTGTAGGTACCTCTCTGCCCAGAAGGCGCCAAGGCCCAAGAGGATGAGAGAACAGTCTGCCACGTGCACGTTTGTCATGGGATCGATGCTGGCCTCACAGATAGCTGTGTAAACTCACCCCAGGTCTGCAGCTTCCTGGGACCCCCACCCTTGAGCTTCCTGTTCAAGTGTGCTTATGGAGCAGATGTACAGAAACTCTCAGTGGTTGAAAAAAAGCTTAAAAAATTGTTCCATTTTTTGGGGAAGCTAGTCATTTTATACCATTGTAAGCAAACATTTTTGGTGTTTCCTGAGCATTTTAATTGCACTTTGCCAGTAACTAATGTAATTTTTCATTTTTTTTGCTTTCACAGTGATGTCCTCAACATTTGTTAACCTCTTCCACTGGCTCTACTACCTTTCATTCTCTGTATGAAAATGGCAAGTCTTCTTTCAAAAGCCATACAGTACCCAGTGGAGCCCACCTCCTAATGAAAGGTATGTACCACATTTTATGGAAACAATTTGGTTGTAGGTCAGAGAATGAGGAAGACTCACGTGTGAGACAGCATGCCTGGGCTCGTGTGGCTGCACAACTGCAGCTCCCTTTCCTTTTATAGCAAGCCAGTAAGCAACGGCATTTCTTAAGAACTGTGCCTGTCTCTCTCTCCCTATATCTCTATCTGTATATATCTCTATATCACCACATATCTCTGTCTCTAGCTCCATATACCTTTATGTCCAATGGAACGTGCTCCTCCTCTCTTGCTAGGGCTCCATAGCTGATCTCCAAGCAAACCATTGCAGGTGGGCATGCGACTTCTAGCACCCTATATTTCTAGCTGTATATATCTGTAAGTCCATTTATCACTACCTCCATATATCTCTGGCTCTATAAAACTCCAGCTCTATATCTCTCTGGCTCAAAATCTCTCTGGCACCATGCATATCTGGCTCTGCATATCCCTGGCTCTTTATATCCCTGCCTCCACATATCTCTGTCCCCATAGATATCTGGCTCCATAAAACTCCAGGTCTATACATATTTGGCTCCATATATTTCTGGCTCTGTATATTTGTACCTCCATATATTTCTGGCTCCATAAAATTCCAGCTCCATGTATATCTGGCACCATGTATATCTCTGCCTCTATATATCTCTGGCTCCATAAAACTCCAGCTCTATATATCTCTGGCTCTGTATGTCTCTGGCTCCATAAAACTCCACATTTATGTATCTCTGGCTCCATGTATCTCTAGCTCTATATATCTCCCCGTTCTCTATATATGTCTGGCGTCATATATCTCTGGCTCCACAAATCTCTGAGTCCGCAAATCTCTAGCTCAATATATATCTCTGGCTCCATAAAACTTGAAATGTATATATGCCCTGCACCATATAGCTCTGGTGCCATACAACTGCGGCTCCATCTAGCTCCGGCTCCGTATATCTCTGGCGTTATATATAACACATGTTAGATATTTCTCGTGATATATAGCTTTGGCTGCTATAGCTCTGGTTCCATATAGCTTTGGTTGCATATAGCTCTGGCTCTATATTTCACTGGCTTTATATAACTCTGGTTCCATAAAAGTCCAGATCCATATACCTCTAGCTCCATATACCTTTAACTTTATGTATCTCAGGCTTTATATATCTCTAACGTTATATATCTCCAGATCTATATATGTAGTGTGCTATATATCTCTGGATCTATATATCTCTGGCTCCACATACCTCTGGTGCCATATAACTCTGGCTCCGTATAGCTCTGGCTATATATATATATCCGCAGTTATATATATCTGTGGCTATCTATAACTTCCTCCATAAAATTCCAGATCTATATCTCAGGCTCTATATATTTCTGACTTCATAAATACCTGGCTCTATATATCTCTGGCTCTATACATCTCTGGGCCCATATACCTCAGTCTCTATCTATCTCTGCCCCTGTATATCTCTGCCTCTGTATATCTCATGCTTTATATGTCTTTGGCTCTATATGTCTCAGGCTCTGTATATCTCCTCCTCCATATATCTCTGGCTTCATTTATCTC
>NW_017728933.1:4131277-4134391 GCF_001723895.1 Crocodylus porosus | reverse complement strand
ATATATCTCTATCTTTATATATCTCTGGTTCCATGTATCTCCGGCTCCAGATATCTCTGCCTCCGTATATCTCTCCCTTTGTATATCTTTGCCTATATGGATCTCTGGCTCCATATAGCTCTGCCTCTGTATATCTCATGCTGTTTTCTTTAATTGTACTTCTGTTTTCTCCCTGAATGTGACTATCTCGCTTCAGATTTTTTTTCATTGACTCTGTCACTTCTAGTTCTAACGTGAATCCAGAACCAGTTTCCATAGGAAATTGTTTAGGAAGTAGTCAGCTTTCTGCCATCATCCCCCATCATCGTCATGTTGTCTGAGATTTGGCATTTCCATCTACCGCAAGTTCCAAAGGTGTCTTTTGTTTTGGGATAAGTCTTTGTTGACCCTCTTGGCTACCAGTGAATCTGACATGAAAGGGACTGTGACACTTAGAAGCTTCACCGAAAACCGCATCCTTGGGCGCTACAAAATATGTCTTCCAAGAGAATGGGAAGTCTTAACATTATTTGGCTTTCCAAGGACCCCATCCAGAGCCTCCTGAAGTCAATGGAAGTCTTTCACTTTGATTCAGGGGGTTTGCATCCTACTCCAGGAGAAGACTGTATAAGTGAGGTTCGTTTCATCCATAGATAGAAAGAAAGGATGATCCCAGTGTTAATATACTGTAGAGAACAATTCTGCATTGGCAGGAAGTAAGCCATTGCTTATACCTCTTCTCTCTGATTCGGTCACCTTCCTGACATGTCTGAGACAGCTAATATGTGACCCCAGCTACTATGTTCAGGCTTCAGTGCAGTATAGGCCTGGCTGTCTTTTGCTGCCCAGTTGAGGTGTAGGTCTGGCCTCTCCGTCAAAGTTTTCTTTTTTGGAGTTTCTGACCAGCAGAACTGGGACTGGGACTCGGGATTTAAGGGTGTGGCATGCTGTCAGAGCCTCTCAAGACCACCGCACAGCAGTGGGGATCGCCCTACAGTGTTGCAGGGAGTAACGCAGGGCCCCTTGCAGCACAGAAGGAGCCCCGCTCTCTAGCAGCTTTCCATGGCCCAGCTAGTCCTAGGAGCAAACGACTCTCTAATGAAGCCCCCCTCTCTAGCCCGTTGCTGAAGGGCAAGTCTAAAGGTGCAAGCCCCTGGAACTGCTGTTTGCGTGAGCTCCAAGTCCCGGATGGCCTGGGCATGGTTGGACCCTCCCCAAGAGGGTGCAGTCTATGACCTATGCCTGGTAGTTGGCAGTGTTTTCAATTGTATTGAGTGTTTTTGTTTTCTTTGTCTTTGTTTTGTGTGATAAATTTGTTCTCTGTGTCCATGCTGCTTGTGAGGAGGAGGTTTTATTTATGCAGGACAGGCTAGTAATAATGTATTTAGTATTTCCCGGGTGGTTTGGGTGGCGGCTCAAGTCAAGGTGAAATATATTTAGACCCAAAACTTAAAGCTGGCCTTTGTCGCTGCTGACCGGTGCCCAGCGGATGGTTTACTTCTGTATCGATCATGCATAGCTCAAGAAGGAGAGAGGACGAGTGGGTCGAGTGCTGTGCTGGAAATCACGAGACCTTGCTGCTGCTCCTGTCCCTGCTGTTCTTTTTCTCCAGGAGCTTGAATAAGTCCTTTGCCCTCCCAGTCTCAGTTTAGATGCATGGACTAGGGACAGAAGGTACACATAAACCAGTTTAAGTCATCAGAAAGTGGTGTAAACCTGTCACGGAACAAAAGTTCAGTGCACATCAGCCCGTTCCAAAATGGCAGAAACAGATTGAAGATGCACCTGGTTGAATGTAGTATCAGACTTAACTGATTTGGGTCGAACTGGTTTATGGCACTTCTGTCCCAGGCCCCTTCCTGGTTCAAGTTAAATCATAGTCCCCCAGCATCCTTTGTAGCCATGGGCTGGGCTGGGCTGCCTGCTCCAGCAGAGAAGGATTGAGTGCCAGGAGGAGGAAGGACTGCCCTCCCCCAGGCAAACCCTAGTTGGGGTCTGCATGGTCCTGCTGCTATGATTCTGGACCGCAAATCCCAGCAACCTTGGGGGCAACTGGAAGAGGAAGTGTGCATACAGCCCATGTGCCAGGGAGCTGCACTGTTGCCCCCCAGTCTTTTGGCCTGAGCCACTGCAGGCACATGGCTGCCTTGCCTGAATCAAAAGTGAATGTCTGTTCACTTGCGAGTCAGTCCAAGTGGCAGAGATTAAACTAACCTGCAAAGTCTGAATCGATTCGGCCTTGGGCTTTTGGCAAGTATCAAGTGGAGTTCCCCAGGGGTTGGGCCTGGATCCAGTTTTGTTCAATATTGTTGCTGACAACAGGGAAGATGGCATAGGGTGCACCCTCAGCAAGTCTGCAAATGACACTGAGCAGTGGGGGAGTAGTCGATATGCTGGAGGGCAGGGCTATGATTCAGAGAGCCCTCAACATATTGTAGGATTGGACCAAAAGAAATCTCATGAGGTTCAGTAAGGACAAGTGCAAAATCCTTCATGTAGGATGGAACAATCCCATGCACTGGTAGAGACTGGGGACCAACTAAGTAGCAACTCTGCAGAAAGGGCCTAGAAGTTACAGTGGACCAGAAGCTGAATATAAGCCACCAGTGTGCCATTGTTGTCAAGAAGGCTGATGGCAATTGTGCTGCATTAGCAAGAGCATTGCCAGCAGATTGAAGGAAGTGGCTTTTCCCCTCTTTTGGCACGGGTGAGGCCACATCTGGAGTGCTGTGTCCAGTTTTGGACCTCCCGCTACTAAAAAGATGGAGACATATTGGATAGAGGGCAAGACAAATGGTTAGGGGGCTAGGGTACATGAGTTAGAGAAGAGACTGAGGGAACTGGGCTTATTTAGTGTGAAAAAGAGAAGACCAAGTAGATGTTTAACAGCAGCCTTCAACCAGCCTCAAGGGTGGTTACAAAGAGGATGGAGACAAATTTTTCTCAGTGGGGGCAAACAAGGAGCAATGGTTTCAAGTTGCAGCAAGGGAAGTTTAGGTTAAATATTAGGAAAAACTCTCCCATGAGAAGAGTAATAAAGCACTGGAACAGATTAGCCAAAGAGAGTTGGGAACACCCACCCTGGATGGATGTTTTAAGACCCAGCTAGACAAAGCCTTGGATGAGATGACTTAG
>NW_017728933.1:4123213-4131266 GCF_001723895.1 Crocodylus porosus | reverse complement strand
TTGGATGCTTATCTTGCTGGGATCCTATGACCCCAGCTGACTTCCTGCCCTTTGGGCAGGGGGCTGGACTCGATGATCTCCCGAGATCCCTTCCAGCCCTAATGTCTATGAAATCTATGAAAACTACCTGGTGAGGGGTCTGCGGGTACTTGACCACCTGGGCAACAGTGATTATCACCTGCTGGAATTTACTATCCAGAGCAGGGTGGTGAAAGCAAGCAGCAAGGCAGAGGTCCTCAACTTCAGAAGGGTTGACTTCTGTAAGTTAAGAAGGTTAGTAGAAGAGGCATTGAGGTCTCGTAGCTTCAATGAGATGGGAGTCCAAGGCAGGTGGTTGTTCCTCAAGGAGATGATCCTCTGAGCTCAAAGGGAGTCAGTCCCAACGTGCACCAAGGTGGGGCAGGAATGCCAAGAAGCCCCCATGGCTTGACAAAGACTTCCAGGGATACCTGAGGGCAAAAAAGGAGGCGTACAAACAGTGGAAGCCAGGGGCTATCACCAAGGAGGATTACACCTCCATTGCTCCGGACTGCAGGGAGGCAACCAGAATTAAAGATAATAAAAAGTCCTTTTTCAAATACAGAGGAAGTAAGAAGGCACTGGATAACATGGGGCCCCTACAGGACAGGCTTGGCAATCTGGTGATAGTGGCAAATGAAAAAGCTGACCTCTTTAATGAATCCTTTGCCTCCATATTCCTGAACAGGGACTAGGACATTTCCCCCACTAGAACTGTGGATGGACCCAGGGGAGACACCGCCATACTTGGGGTCAGGGATGACATAGTTAGGGAACTTTTGGAGGGACTGGATGTGTTTAAATCAGTAGATCCAGATACTCTTCACCCAAGGGTGCTGAGGGGATTGGTGGGGGTCATAGTGGGGCCCCTGGCACAGCTCTATGAGTGCTCATGAGCCACTGGCCAGGTACCAGAGGATTGGAAAAGGGTCAGTGTAGTCCCCATTTACAAGAAGAGGAGAAAGGAGGACCCTGGCAATTATAAGCCAGTCAGTCTTATCTCGGTCCTTGGGAAGACCTTTGAGAAAATTACCAAGGATCACATCTGCAAGGGCCCAGCAGGCGAGGTAATGCTCCAGGGCAACCAACACGGGTTCACTGAGGGCAGGTCCTGACTGACTAACCTGGTTTCTTTTTATGATCAGGTCACAAAGTCCCTGGACGAGGGTGTTGAGGTAGATGTCATCTTCCTGGACTTTGAGAAGGCCTTTGACACGGTTTCCCACCACATTCTCTTAAAAAAACTAGGTGAGTGTGGCATTGATGCAGATGGGTGGCAAAGTGGCTAGATGGTCGCATCCAGAGAGTGGTGGTGGATGGGTCGTTTTTGACCTGGAAGGGTGTGAACAGTGGAGTCCCCTGGGGCTCAGTCCTGGGGCCTGTGCTGTTCAATATCTTTATCAGAGATCTGGATGCAGGTGTGGAAAGCTTGCTGTCCAGATTCGCTGATGACACCTAGTTGTGGGGTGAGGTGGGCATGCTGGAGGGGAGGGACAGAATCCACCTAGATCTAGACAGGTTGCAGAGGTGGATGGATGAGACTAGGATGGAATTCAATGCAGACACATGCAGAGTGCTGGTTCTAGGGAGAAGGAACCAGCAATGCACCTACAGGCTGGGAAACACCCTTCTGGTCAACACGGTGGCAGAAAGGGACCTTGGAGTCTTTGCTGACTCCAGGATGAACATGAGCCGCCAACGTGAGGAAGCAGTCAGTAGGGCTAACCCCCTCTCGTCGTGCATCTACAGATGCATCACAAGCAGGTCCAGGGAGGTGATCCTCCCCATCTATCTGGCGTTGGTCAGGCCACAGTTGTAGTATTGCACCCAGTTCTGGGTGCCACACTTCAAGAGGGATGTGGCCAGCACTGAGAAAGTCCAGAGGAGGGCCACTCACATGGTCAAGGGGCAGTGGGGCAGGCCCTACAAAGAGAGGCTAAGGGGCCTGAACCTATTCAGCCTCCACAAGAGAAGACTGAGAGGGGATCTGGTGGCCATTTACAAACTCAGCGGGGTGGGACCAGCAGGAACTGGGGGAGGCTCTGTTCTCCTGGGCCCCACCTGGGGCTACTAAGAATAACGGCCACAAATTGTTAGAGAGAAGGTTCAGGCTGGACATCAGGAGACATTACTTTATAGTTAGGGCTGCCAGGCTCTGGACTGGGCTCCCAAGGGAAGTGGTACTCTCTTCTACCTTGGGGGTCTTCAAGAGGAGGATGGACAGCTATTTGGCTGGGTTGATATGACCCCAGCACCTGTTCCTGCCTGGGCCAGGGGGTCGGACCTGGTGATCTGTTTAGGTCCCTTCCAATCCTAAGCACTATGATACTATGCCATGGACAGGCCAGGAGAGAAGCCACCTCTGCATCCTTATGTGTCCCCTTTCCCTATCCACCCATCCAGCAATGCCTGCCATCTACCCCAACACACATTCATCTATCCATCACTACACATTCCCTCTCTCCTTCTATCCGTGCATGCATTCCCACACCTCGCTCTATCCATCCATCCATCCACCCACACACCAACTCTCACAACTCACCACCTCTTCTCAACTTTTGTAGGAGGGCCCATTTGTAAACATCAGTGGCCAGTCCCAACCCAGTGCCCCTTGCTCCCAACCGGCTGCCCCTACACACAGCCCCTCACTGTGTGGGGCAGGGGGTGGGTGTGTGGGGCGGGGAAGCCAGACTGCAAGGGAAAAACCATGGTTTCTATCGTTTTTCTGCTTTAAAGGAGAATCTATTTTTAAAGTTTGTTTATGACCCTTTCATATATTTTCACGACCCACTTGTGGGTCATGACCTATGGGTTAAGAAACGCTGCCCTAAACTACCTATCCATCCATCATCTCTATCCATCCGTCAGTCCCCAGACCCACCACTTTATCAACGCTCATCCATTTCTACACATCCTAGATCTCTGTCCATCCATCTGTCCCTCTGCCCCCATTGAGACCCACCATTCATCCACCTCTATACACATGTCTACTTAGCCATCATCTACCCCTCCACACCTGCTCTTATCCATAGCATTACAGCACATGAAGTGCCACAGCACTGGGGGACCTGTGGCCACTTCAGAAACATACATGACTCCTCTCTCACCTGGCCCCAGTACCTGAGGGTTGCTCCAAACACCCCTTTGGCCCTGAAGCAAGGGTCTTGTAGGAGCAAGGACACTCTGCTATGACATCCCTCAGAGACTAGGACCCAGGAAGTACAGCACAGCACCCTCTGCCCTGCACCCCCTTGGCCTCACAGCTTACTTCCCTCAGCCCTTCCAAGGTAAAGGAGATGACACCTGGACGCCGCTGCTACATGCATCCTGGCAGAGGTCCAAGGGGCACATGCCCCCCTCCGCGATCTCAGGGGTGGATGTAGCTGCCCCAGGAGCCCAGCCCAGCAGCGGGATACACATGGCATAGTAACATTCCTAGGGCAGCAGCAGTGTGGCTCAGGGTGCAAAGCCCAGCACGCAGTGGCAGCCACCTCAGCTTTGCACACCTCTGCCAGGGTGTGTGCAGCGGTGGGAGCCCCCCCGTGCCTTGATGAGCCACCCAGGCTCTGATTAGTACCTTGTGTACCACCTAGGCTCAATCTTGCACCAGTCAATCTCAGTCTGGGGGAGCTATTGCCCTGCATCTTGTCACTATGGCAACACTGTAGTGATCTGCCCGTCCCAGAGCCCCCAGACTGAGATCAACTGACAGAGGCTCCACGATCAACCAGTTGATTGCGACTGACTGGTTGGTGACTACTGCTACAGACAGACAGACAGCAGGATCTCTGCTTGGCTGCTGCCACCATCCAAGCTGCATGAAGAGGGTCCCTGGACTGGGGAGGTCCCAGGGATGAGGGCTCCAGGGGCCAATGGTCCACAGGGATGCAGGCAAAGGGAAGAGAGCAGGGCACCAGGGGACCAGAAACCAGGTGGCCAGGGTGGACCCCCTGCAGCCAGCTTGTTCTCACCAGGGTAGGGCTCTGGCTTTCAGTCCTTGTGGGTGGGTTCCCATGGCTCGGTTGGAGGCTTCCCAAAGTCATCTAGGGACAGAAGCTGACAGCTAGGAGGGGCCCTCAAAGCCATGCTGCTGCCACGCCACGCCCCTGGACTCCTCCAAGCATTGCCCTGCCAGCTCCCTGAAGCCTCAGTTGCGCCCATGCTGCAGTGCTTTGGCCCCTTTGCAACTAGAAAGGTGGGGCAGTGCCAGAGCTCTTACACCAGCGACCTCTGGGCTCTTGCTCCCTGCCAGGTCTCAGCTCCTCTGGGAATTCATCTAGAAGACATGGCCAGAGTTCAGGGCATTGGTGGGGGCGGGGAAGGCAGCCCGTGCCTGAAGCAGAAAGCAGGGGCAGGCAGGCAGGGGCTATGTTGGGGCTGCCACAAGGACAGTGTCACTAGACTCTGCAGGGATATGTGGTGCTGCAGAGCCTGGCTGGGGTGCTCCCTGGAGAGAGACGTATGGGCTTTATGGGAGTGGAATCAGCACCAAGGGCTGACTGGCATCCGGCAAGCAGGAGGCAAATGGCACCTCCAGACATTGGCAGGGCTCAGGGCCAGCAGCACAGATGGGTTGGTGCCAGTACCCAGTAGGCACAGAGAAAAGACTCTCATGCTACTCTCCTCTGTTGCTCTCTTTCATGATGAAAGGAATCCTGGCCACCAAGCTGCTTCCCCCAGACCACCCAGCTGTCTGGGACAGGCGCTGTGTTACTGAGGCTGCCTGCTAGGCACAGCTGGGACCTATATTGTGTTGAGGACCTGGGTACTCTCCCTTTAAACAGCTGTGTGATCACTGTGTTCTCTGCTTCAGCCTAAGCAGCAGCAGGTATGTAGCTAGGAGCTGGGTACAGCCAGGTGGATTTGACCTCCCAGGCTTCATGTTTCTTCTTCAGATCAAATAAGAGGCAAAAGACACAAAACAGTGATAGGGCTAGGAGCCTCATCTGGGGAACTGAGGAGATGGAGCATGAAGGAAGGGAAATGAACAAATCAGTGACTTACTGAGAGGGGAAAAAAAGTGTTAAAAAGTCACGTTATTTGGGTAAAATGGCCATGTTTGATAGGTCAGCACAGGAAAAAGGTAAGGAAAGGAATGTGGGATAACAGTTATAACCTGCTGCATCGCCGTCTACTGGCTTCTATTAAAACACAAGGCATTTGCTGAGATTATGGAAAGTCTACCAGCATCACCTCTCACCAAAGCCTTTACAATTGGAATCAAAAAGAAAGTGAGATCATTTCCAAAGCAGCCCCTACAGTGAGAAAATTAACTAAGCTTGGGTAGTTGGGGAAACGATTCCACCATGCAGCCAGGCTGTCCTGCAAACAAAACCACCCAGAACGATGCATTGCCAGAGGTTCCTTCACTTCAGATCACTGTGTCAGTAGTGCCAGCTATAAAGTGTTTGCTCTCTTAAGATTGCTTGACAAGGTACCAAAGATGTGGTAAATACCCTGAAAAGGTGTCAATGTACTGAGTAGTTAAGAAGTGACTGGAAATACTCTCAGCAGTATACCTCAATTAAGGTATACTTCCTGAGAGACTTGGAAGACTGACAGTCAAGGAAAGTGGACTGACATGGTAATGCATTGATAGGTAAGAGAACTGCATAGTGCCCATAAGTGTGCATTGACACATTAGCTTGTAACTGGATGGTCCAAAGAAATAAGAACATATTACCAACTTGTAGTGAGACGGAGCATCCAACTAATACGGAATAAAGACTATTTTGCTTTCTACCTGGTTTTGTTCACTTCCTGCTGAAGTGAGGCTGGAGAAGCATCCCTAGAAGCTGTGACATACAAGACCCTGGGAGATCCCATGATGCATGCAGCAGGTAAGCTGGTGGTCAGGTCCACTTGGAGAACACTCTGAGGCCACCAGCCCTTGCTGTGAGAAAGCCTCTGTGAGGATGACTGTTGGTTCGAGAGCCAACCTGGTAGAAAACAGAGCAAAGAGAGGCATCCACTGCAAATGTGGAGTAAAAGCAGGACTGTCCCCTCCTGAGGGCAATGCCAGAGGACTTGGGGAATCATCAGCCTGCAGAGGACAACATCAAATCCCTGGAGAAGGCAGTAGCATCTCCACAGAATCTATTCAGAAACCAATAAGCAAGGAGTAGAATGAGGTTCTTGATAAGTGGATGCAGTAAGTTTTAACCTGGAGCAATAGGATTATGAATGTTTCTTAAAAGAGGTGGCATTGCAAACCCCCCCTCAGTGCTACTAAAACCATAAAGAAAGGAAACTTCCCCTCAATGGCATGTTATTTCAGGGGAAGTAACCCATGGGGGTATGCAACCCACTGTGGTCTGAAGTAAGAAGGTCTGAATTAAATGGTAGCGTGCTACAAGTGAAAGAGATACGGCTGGACTAACAGAGGACAAAGCAACCTCAGGTGTCAAAAACATGAACTCTGGCTCAACGCAAAACATACCCAGAGTCTCAGAAGAGCGAGCTGTTGGCTTTGAGGGCGGTGTGACTATACAGAGCTGTTAGAAAGTAAGGGCTGCGCTCAAAGAGGGAACATATTGCAACCTTCATCCAACACCTTTTGCTAGAGATCCAAAAAGATGGGCAGAGCTTCAGCATTTAAAGGGCACTGGAATCGCATCCAATGTTAACTGGAGAAAATGGAGCACTGGTATGGAGCCAGCAGTGAAAACAGGGATTTTTACTACCTCTGGTAACTTCAAGATTAGTGGTAGGTTTGTGGATTAGGAGAAGAGAAGGTGCACAAATACCAGTCATGGTAGATGTTGGTGAAAAACACCTAGAGAACCTCACAGTAATACTATGTGCAGTGCTGTCTGAGTGGGCTCTTGGACTAAAAAAAAAAGGAAAACCATGAATTTCTCAATGACGTTGTTGCAAATTGTGGCCATCCCATTATCAGCCATGACTTGTACAAATGACAAGAACAAGCTGAAGATCTCCTGAAGCTACTCATACCACAAAATGTGTCACCATCAGATTTCTGTCTGGGGTTGGTTAGCTATTACCAGAAGTGCTTGACTAACATAGTGACAATGTCAGCATCTTATAAATAAGCTGTTATGCTTGTGTTGGTCAACCACAGCTTTGGATAAGACCACAAGGCTGCTGCAGTCTGAAAGGGCCCTCATACACTACATGCATCTCAGCCTATAAAGTTGGTTGGTGATGGACCAGGAGCAGCAATGGCAGAGGTGGTAGATCAGCCTGAAGGGCACAGAGTCTTTGTTCCTGGACCTCTTTTTTCTGCAGAACAGAGCTGGGCTCACAAGGATTAAGAACCTCCACATCTGTGTGAAGAGATGATGTGTTTCATCGCTATCTCCACAGGGAGCAATTTACTCTGGTTGGGAGCTGCAGACCTCTAAACTAGGGGTCATGACTCCAAATGGGATGCAAGCTATTCTGTGAGCTGTGAGACCAACAGAAACTCACTGCAAGACACAGGACTCGCAGCTGGGGTCACAAGCGTGGCCCCCAGTGGCAAGGTTTGGTAACTGCTCTTATAAATCAGCTGCTAGTTTTAGCTTTTGACCTAAAGATAGAAAGGCTGTAGTAAGAGTGGAGAGTTAATCATGATTTTGTGCACTGTTGCAGTACAGTTGACAGGTAGCTTTTGGCATCACCGTCCCAACAACACAACTGCTGAGAGCAACAGAACCGGTGAGTTTAATTCCTCCATTTCTGCTACAAGACCCCCTGACACGAGGGAGCCACACCAGGAAGTTGCCAACAGGAAAAATCCAGGAGCCATTCTGTTGCCATGGTTGGCCTATGAGATGTGAGCAGGTATTGAGGATACAGCCTGTGAAGTCAGCAACCACCTCCTGGCTTGGATTAGTGGTATGCTGTAAATTGGTCTAATAAAAGATATCAGATTCACTCAAAGAACTGTGTCTGTATACATATTGGCATGCATGCCTCTGTAGCTATCGATGGCCTCCTGAACTGAAAGGAAGGAGTCTGGAGCATATAGGAAAGAGCCCCTTGTGCAGAGCTGGCAAGTTCCTAGGCGCTAGTTCAGGTGTTGGCTTTGCTC
>NW_017728933.1:4099300-4123113 GCF_001723895.1 Crocodylus porosus | reverse complement strand
GACGGGGGAGATGGGCCCCCTGCCCTGCTGTCTGCCCTGGGGCTGGAGGACCCCCTTGTGGGGCCCAGGAGCTGAAGCAGGGAGAACCAGGGAAGAAGGGCAGCATGAGGAAGCCATGTAATGTGGGAGGGCAGGGCTAGGGTAGGGGGCCTGCAGCACTCCACAACAGTTCTGTCCATGCAATGGCCCTGCTGAGGCCAGGAGGGAAAGGGCTTGGGGAAGCAGTGCAGGTGGATGTTCCCATTGCGTAGAGTGCGCCCAGGGTTTGATTCTAGCGTCTTGGTCAACCAGGAGCTTCTTTTCCAGCGTTGAAACTTGGCTCACCCCACCCCCCATCCCAGAACCTCACCTCAGCAGCCACAGCCTGTGTTCCCCAGCCCAGCACCGCTTAGCACTCTGCCCTGTCAGCCCCTAAGAGACAGGGAAACTTCTTTGGTCGTTACATCCCATGAAGTATGGCTTGCTCCTGGCTGGCCATGCTACAGTGGGGTGCTCCAGGGCAGGGCCTGAAATCATGAGCACTCAAGAGGCCCCCTATACCATACACATGTGCCCCCGAACTCCCCAAGTACCTACTTGTCCCTGTGGCCAGGGGTCACGGCTCTCACAGTGGCCCAGGGGTGTGTTATGCCCCCCCCCCGGGGTCAGATTGAGTTCTGCAGGGCTGCTGCTCTGGGCACTGGGCACAGCTGTCAAGGCAGGAGGTCAGGAGCCTGTCCTGGTACTGCTGCTGCATAACCTGGGGGGATGTGGCCATGAGACCCCATTCCAGTGCCCCTGCTGGAGCCTCCCTCATAGTGCTATCCAATACCCCCCAGCCCCCTCTCTCCCCTTGCACAGCACCCCAGAGACCCCCTTTTGGGACTCCAACCAGCTCTTTCTGCCTAGGCCAAGGGTGGTGCCCCCAGAGACACACACCAGCCCCCCAGCCTGGCCCAGGCACTGCCCTCCCCTCCATGGCCCCTGGTCCTTTGAGGGGACCTGGGCTGAGTGTGGCCCAGCTCATTACATCCCCACTGCACCATGGATCCATGGACATGCTGCCCCAGATGCAGCCCATGCCCAGGACTCCAGAGTGCCCCAGCTACCATGGGGTGGGTAGTGGCCACAACACCCTCTGCTGGCTGCCCTGGGAAGGACAGATTAGCACTAGCAAAGGCAAAGAGAAATGGCAGAGATGCCTGGATTGGGGGAGGGGCTGGAAGCAGTGGGTGCGAGGGGGCAGCTGCCTGGACACCTGGGTTCCATACCACCCACTGCAAGACCCAGCCCAGCTGCTAGAGAGCACCCATACAAATTCACAGTGTGGGCCAGGAGTGATGGGCACCAGCTGGGCAGGGGGGCTGCAGCTTGAGAGTGAGGGGCAGTGCCTTCTGTGGGGGGTGCAAGCTCAGCTGGCTGGGGTCTGAGCTCTGTACAACCCCAAGCAGGCAGAAAGGCTGGACACCCACATGGATGGCAGCAGCTGGTGCTTGTCTGGGCTGTCCCAGCTGCAAAGGGCATTGCTAGGGTCCCTGTACCCTGTGGGCACAACAGACAAAGTACTAGGCAGAAGAGGCCCAAGAGAGCCCAGCATGCACCTTTCATGGACACCACATGCTCAGGCCAGCAAGGGCAACTGCCCCTGACAGCTGGTGGGAATCAGTCCTCATTCACTCGGGGTGGGGTTGGGCCAGGCTGCAGGGCTGTAGGAGCGCTTCCTTAGCAACAATGTGAGGCTGTGGGTCAGGAGTAAGGGGCCCCACCCAAAGTGTCTCTGGCCTGGCCCCTGGCACCCAGAGTCAGGGCCAGGGCAGCCTCTCCCACCACTGTGCTGTGAAAGCAGGGCTCTGCGCCTGCCTCTTGGGGCAGGCAACAGGAAAGAACTCAGGCATCCTCAAGCCCTCCTCTCTTCCTCCCCATCCACAGCAGCAGCAGGCATGGGCTCTCTCCACCCCAGCCCCAGCCCCAGCCCCAGCTGGACCCTGGCCAGGCCACATCCCCATGGCCTGGGGCTGTGGGAAAGGCCGGGAGTTTCCCAGCCTGGCATCTGGAGCTGGTGCTGACATATGTGCCCCCCTGGGAGATGTTGAGAGCAGGGCTAGGCCTCTCCCTCACCCTAGACAGCAAGAAGCCAGGACACCTAGGTTGTCCTCCTTTGCCAGGGGGTGCTGGGTCAGGCTCTTGACACCATGCAGGCGGTCAAAACTGGGCACCCAGCAACCCCCACAGCTCAGCTGAGGTCCTTCAGGAGCAGCTGGTTGGGGGAGGAGGAGGGGGAGGCCATGCCAGCTGCTCCAACACCTGCATAGGGTGGAGCTGCAGGGCCCTGGACACCTGGCTCGTTTCAATGCCCCCAGCCTGCCTCAGTTTCCCCCCAGCAGGCAAGGGGATGTAGCTGTTAAGCCAGACAGGGAGGAGGAGCCTTCCCATCCATCCTACCCAGGAAGAATTTCCTGTCAAGCTCATTAGCTGCCATGACCCAGGGCGTGGGAAGAGGGAACAAGCCAGGCCAGCTTGGGAGAGACTGAATTTCCACCCCCACCCCAAGCACCCTGCAGGAACAAGGCAGCTGGGATGGGATCTGGGGGTTGAGTGCCCCAGCCTGGCATAGGCTGGCAGGAAACCCAGGAGTCCTGACAGCTGGATTTGCCTTTATAGCTCCCTCCATCCAGCTCTGCTTCCCACAAGCTCTGGCAGGGCTGGACAGTGGCTGGAGCTTCTCTCCCTTTTATTATTAATATAAAAATCCTTGAGTATTTACAGCAAATAAATACATTTCGGTAACAAATAAATTACCGGGACTGTGTGACTTGGGGCACCGATAAAAAAGGGGGGTGTGGTGGAGGGGGTGAGGGGAGCTGGCGTGCAGGGGACATGGCAGAGGGAGGGGTTATGTACACTGGCACCCTCCTCACAATGCCCCCGCCCCATAGGGGAGGGGGTGGGGGTGGCACGGTGCCCAGCTCTGTGGGTTATGCTGGGTGCCAGGAGGGGGCTGAGGCCCAGCTGTCCCCTCCCCCAGGAGGGACGGCCTATTTAGCTACTAGAGGCTGCCAAACCCAGCCTTGGCTGGGGGAGGTGATGGGACAGATGCTGGAGCCCTCTTGGCCTCCTGTGACGCTGCCGGTGGCTGTAAGCTTCCCCAGGGGTGAGAGGTGTAGAAAAAGGGGACCTTAAAAACATCCCCGCTGGGGCTGGGCCTTGGCCTGAGCCTTGGCATAGGCCTGAGCCTTGAAGCATAGGCTTTGATGTAGGCCATAAGCCTAGTGTCCAGGCCTGAGAGCTGGGACCTGGGGCCTCAGGCCAGAGCATAAACCTCCAGCCTGTGTTTAGGTCTGGGTCTGGGGATCAAGGCCCTGGTCCAGGTCTGGGCCTAGGGGGCCAGGCCCTGAGGTAGCTGTGCAGCGGTGGGGGCGCGGGCAGCACCTCACACCGAGGACTCCTCGGGGTTGGAGTCCGGCAGAGCCTGGCGCTGCTTGAGCTTGCGCCGCAGCTCCTCAGCCAGCTCGCCCCGCTCAGGCCTTGCCTCCGCCCCCAGCTGCAGCCGGATATAGCCATTGGAAGCCGAGCCCCGCAAGCCGCCCAGTGGGGCGCGGGGGGGCGGTGAGGGCAGGGGCTGCCCAGGGATGCCAGGGCTGGGTGCAGGGCCCCCATTGGGGCAGGCCGCGTGGCCCGGCACAATCTTGAGGGAGCCATCTGAATAATAGTAGCTGCCAGGGTCCCAAAGCTTCTCATCTGAGTCAGAGGTGGTGCTGGGGGCAAAACGGGGGCTGGCCGGCTCCTTGGGCAGCTCAATAGGGTAGACCAGGGTGCGCTCGGCTGCCTTGGCCCCCTTGTCCAGTTCCTCCCGGAGCCGCCGGCGTAGGGACAGGACAACAACCAGCAGCACAGCGCACACAGCACCCAAGGCCACGGCCACCATCCACACCAGCCCCAGGCCCTCCAGTGGCGCCCGTGCCTCCAGCGTGGTGGCTAGGCCAGGCAACACAGCTACAGCATAGGCCTCAGTGGCCAGGAGGGCACCTTGCTCCTCTGAAAAGCACTGGTAGGTGCCAGCATGCTGGGGACCAGCACCCAGCAGCAGCAAGGCACGGACACGGGCATCAGCAAGCTCAGGCACCCGCTCAGCCGGCAGCTCCCTCCCGTTGAAGGTCCAGCGTGCACGTGCCAGGTTGGAGGCCAGGCGGCAAGGCAGCACCAGGTCTGTGCCTGCTGCCACCGTCACGTTCTTGGGTGCCGCTGGTGCTGCAGGCAGAGAGTGCAGGTCAGGGCCTATGTCCAACGCTGAGGGGTGCCTGCTGGCACAGAGCCCAGGATGCACATACAGGAGAAATACCAACATGCAGTGGCATGGGGAGGGAAAGCCAGTCCTGCAGGGGAAACTGAGGCATGGAGAAGGGCAAAGCCAACCCCATAAAGGCCCGAGGAACCTGTGCCCCAGCCGTGGGCTCAAGGCAGGTCTCTGGCACTGCAGGCTGGGTGCCAGGATGCCACGGGGCAGGGCAGAGGGGTTTCCAAGGGGGCCTCACCTGGATTGACAGCTCGGGGCATGCTGCAGAGGGCCGTGTTGGCAGCAGCTACATCCTGGATCAGGAGGGCCCTAAGACACAAAGACGGGGTCAAGGATGCCCAACCATGCCTCCCCTCCCAATGGGGCCAGGGATGCCCAACCATGCCTCCCCTCCTCACGCCCAGCAGGCTCCTCACCGATTGCGGCCATCAGCATGAACACAGCGGCTGGTGTTGCGACTCCAGGCACAGTGGGGGTCACGGGCCAGGAGGCAGTCGGGGCATGACAGATACTTGTTGCAGTCGGCTAGGGGCAGCCGCACCACCTGAGAGCGCGAGCCCGCAAACACCAACTTCTGTGGGGGCAAAGGGAGGGGAGTCAGCTGCTAGCCTGGCACCCACAAATTGCCCCCCACCCCTGCCCTCTGCAGGCCCACTGCACCCCCAAACAAGCCATATCACCCATATCCCAGTACCTTCTGGGGTGCCAGCACCAGGCTTTCCACAGGCTGCCCTTGCTCAAAGATCTGCAGCTCCTCCACCAGATGGGCATGCGTGGGCATGCTCACTGCCTTCAGTAACCACCCATCATCTGTGAGAGACACCCCATGAGGGGTGCGGGGTCACTTGGTCACTGCCAGGCTATAGGAATCCACCCAAGTCCTGCCCAGAGCCATCCAGGGACAGGTGGG
Source organism: Crocodylus porosus (assembly GCF_001723895.1). NCBI lineage: Eukaryota > Metazoa > Chordata > Crocodylia > Crocodylidae > Crocodylus > Crocodylus porosus. The sequence continues at coordinate 4,117,930 of NW_017728933.1, read as the reverse complement.
GGTACCCAGCCCGGGGGATACCTGTGCCAAGGAAGAGGACATTGTAGAGCTGCCCATCCAGACCATGGGCCCGGTCCACAGCCAGGTGTGTGAGGTTGGCACCCTTCTTGAGAAGCAGCGGGTGCCCGCCATGCGGTAGCACTGGCTCGTCCATCAGTGGGTGCTTCTTAGCAAAGTTGAGAGTGTTGTCAGGCAACTCCAGCGAACTAGCAAAGCCATTGTCCCGGTGCCAGGCCGTGATGCACTGCAGGCAGGAGGGAAGGAGGGCAGGGGGTCACTTGGGGGCCAGCTCAGTGCCTCCCTCCAGCCCTGGCAACACTGGACCAGAGCCCAGGCTATACGTATAGCATCATGCACCCCAGAAAGAGTGTCCTACTCCAGCCACCCACCCTGTGCAAGGGCAGGGTTGCTGCCTGCTGCTTTGGTGCCACTCACCGCGCCAGGCCGGGGGCTGGGCACTGGGTCCGAGTAGCGCCCCCACTTCTGGGCCTGCTCCTGATACTCCTTGTAGGGCCCATCAAACGCCTGCTGCACTGTCTTCAGGTCATACTGGCACACGGCTGACACCACAACATCCCCCCTGTGGGCAGCACATGGGCAATGGAGGGCTCTGATAATATGTCCCCCCCGACCCCTTAATGACCCCTTGGAGCCTGGGTCTAATAGTTCCCCCCACACCCAAACAGCCCAGTAACATCTCCCAATACACCTGCCCTGGTATATCTGCTTGGATAACACCCCCCACCAAATCCCCTGCTCCAATGAAAGCTCCTGACACTCCCCTGCCCCCAGTGGCACCAAGCCCTGCCCCTAAGACCCCTGATACCCCCGTTCCCCTGGTAATACCTCTTAACACCCCCTACAATACCACCAATGCTCAACCTCTGCACCCAATTCTACCCCCCCAATACTCCCTACTCTCAGTCACACCCCAGTACCTCCTGCCTCCAATAATGCCCCTCCCATTCCTGATGCTGCTCCCCATGCCAGGCCAGGCCTCACCAGCGGGCATGGAAGAGGCCAAAGAAGGCGGTGTGGGACCAGGTGGGGCTGGGCAGTGTGGCCAGTGCCTGCAGGCGGTCAAAGTGAAGCTGCTGCTCGGGCAAGGCACACACCAGCCGTGCCTTCAAAAACGACGTCCATTTCTTCTGCAGCGTCCGTGCACCGCCTATGTCCCCCTGCCACAGGCACAGCATAGGCACCATCAGGACTGGGCACTCCTCCCCCAACCTCGCCTGGGGCAGCTAGACCTCCAAGTGCCATCCCACAATGCAGTGCTCCAGCATAAAGACAGGCCACAAGTCCATGTTACTGAAGTTGGGCTGGACAGCATGTCAGGGAATCATACGATGCACCAAGGATGCCTCTTTGTGGGGTGCAGCTGCCCTGGTGTGCCCACCTGGTCTGCACCCCCATTACCCATGTCTCAATGGGGGCATTCCTACAATGCACCTGACGTGTCAGCCATTACCCACAATGCACACTACCCTTACCCACAATGCTCCCAGCAAAACAGCTTTAAGCCATGATGCCCGTGGCACCCCAGCTATTGTTCACAATGCCTGTACCACAATAGCAGCTACCCACAAGGCCCCAGTGCTGCCATTAACTACAATGCCCCAGCATTGCTATCACCCACACTGCCCCAGGCACACCTTGCAAACACGGGCCACGCGGGCCACGACGTGGGGGGTGTCACAGTCATACTCTACAGCACGTTCACTGAAGAAGAAGTACACCTTGTCGTCGTCCCCGCTGGCACTGCCCTCACTCTCAGGCACAAAGGCTGAACCCACAAAGTGTGGCTCTGGAGGGTGTGGGGGGAGAGACACACATCAGGCCAGGCTGGACCTTCCAGGCATCCCCCTGCCCAACCCAGGCACAGCCTCCCTCACCATTGAGCCAGGAGGGCAGAAACTCAGTCTTCATGGAGTAGCGGGGGCCCAAGTTGCGCTGGATCACAGGCTCCGTGCCCAGGAAGTTGTTAAGTGTGGCCGAATACAGCTCTCCATCTACCACCAGGCAGCAAGGGGTTAATGGGGGTAGGGTGGGCACCACTATCCTGTGTTCCCAGCCTCTATCCTATCCCCACCCAGCACCAGACTGGTGCCCCCTGGCCCCTCACCCCCTATCCTGTTCCTCCAGCCCCACAACTTGGCCCAGCCCTCCCTGAATCCTCCAGCCCCTATTCTGCCCTCCTCGTTCCACCCTCCACAGTAGCCCCCAGTCCCCACTCCACCTACCCACAACGAGGCCGGTGTGCCCTTTGGTAGGGTCATAGGGGCACTTGCCCTTCCCGTCCTCAAAAGCCTGTGGGTCCAGGGAGAAGGTGGCGCGGTCCTGGAAGGCACCCGGGAGGCCACATCACACAAGGGCCCAGGATCAGGAGCACAATTCTTGGCACGAGTGGGGGCACCACAGGGAGGCAGGAGCCAGCTGGGCCAGTGCCATGGGACTGACCAGGCCCCATGACGGATGTCTGGGTGCTTGTTTCCCCAGGCAGCAGGCTAGCATTGGGGGTGGGGGTGGTGGGGGGAAGAAATGGGATACACTCACAATGTAGGCGCACTTGGGCTGGAAGGCACCAGTGCCGCAGGCATAGAGGTGCGAGGCATTGAGTGGCTGCACCAGCCGCACGTAGTTGAAGCAGTCAGTCTGCAGGGCACAGTGGGTGTCAGCACCAGCCCTGCCATCCACAAGATCCCCCTGGAGGCCCCACTCCCCCCAGCCTCCCTGAGCACCTCAGGTCCCCCTTACACATATTGACCCCCACCCAGCACTCCCAGGTCCCCCAAAACCCCCCCACAGGCTGCCACTACCCCGCCCTACCTGATTGTTCTTGCCCTTCTGGATACACTCCAGTTTCTTGTCCTCAGGTGCCTCCCACAAGATCTGGGACAGATGGTGCTGGTCAGTGGGTCAGGACCCCCAGTGCCCCCAGCCACAGGCACTGCCCCCTAGGCCTCTCCCCTCCACAGCCCTACCAGTGCCTCTCACTCCCAGCTTGCAGTGTCCCCCACCCCCAGCCCACATCTCCCCCCAGGTACCGTGGCCTGCAGGTTGAGGGCAGCAGTGGACAGGGCGAAGACGGCCTCACGGGCGCCTGCATATAGCAGCCCCTCAGCCTCGTCCAGCGTCAATGTCAGGAAGTGGCTCATTCCTGCACCCCCGAAGCGCCGTGCTCCAGCTGGTAGCTCTGGGAGATGGGGGGAGTCAGGGCAGCTGAGGACCCCCACCCCAGCCAGCAATGGATCACTGGTACCCCCTGAAGGAGCAAGGCCCCACCCCCCAGCTGGCATCTACCCCCACCCCCACATGGCCTGAGGGGAGTGCTGGCCCTTTATGGCTCAAGGAGACTAGTGTCCTGGATTTAACCCTTTGCCCACTGCTGCCAGGCCAGGGGAGCCCAGCAAGCCATGGGCCTGGCATGGGAAGGGTTAACTAACCCCCTTCCCCAAGGGGATTAGCTGGTATAAGCCCCTGGCACTGGGCACAGATACAGGGGGGAGGAAGGAACCGGCACTGGGACAGGATCACCATGGCAACTAGGAACCGGGAAGCCCAGTAAGACTAGCCCCTGCCCCACACTGGCCCTGCTGGTGCTCCTCACTCCTGACCTGCAACCCCCTGCTTCCCCAGCCCTGCCAGCGCCCCTCACACCTGACCGAGGCCCCCCTGCCCTGCCCCACTACTCCAGCCAGTGCCCCTCACTCCCAACCCGCAGCACTCCCACCTCCTTCCCCCCAGCCCCCACTCATGCCCCCACTCCTGACCCGCAGTCCCCTCAAAGGCACATGCTTGGGGCAGGGGGTGGTGTTGGCTCCAGCCCTGGCCCCCTCCCCCACACCATCCGGCTCTCCTTACACAAGGGAGCCTTTGTGGGGCTGGAGACCAAGCAGCACCCACCCCAGTGCATTGGCAGGCTTGGCCCTGCCCTGCCCCTGGGGGCTGCAAAAAAAGGGCCCATTGAGCAGGGTCACAGGAGCCGAGAGGGGAAGGGAAGGGGGGGTGGAGGGGGCTCCCTTCCCCAGGGGACTGGACAGGAGCTGCTGGAGCCCCAGCTGGGGGGAAAACTGGGGCAGGGTGGAGCTGAGAGGCAGCTGGGGGGGGGGATGTGAGGCAAGCCCTGAGCTTTGGGAGGGAAACTGAGGCAGTCCCAGAACTAGAGGAAAAACTGGGGTAGCCCCAGAGCGGGGCAGGGACCCAGGCATCCTGCATCTTCCCCCACTCCACAATGGTAAGGGGAGCCAGGCCACACGCGCGTCACGGAACCAGCGCCGGCCCGGTCAGGTTACCGGCCGCAACCTGAGTCCAAGGGGCACGGCAGAGGCACAGCACACCCCTCCCCACGTGAGATCTGTAGGGTATTGCTGACTTGGGCATCTGGGTGCTGGGATCAGAGCTAAGCTGTAATCGGGGGCTTTGACGGTGATGGCTGGGGTGGGGGAGGGGACAGAGCTACAGCCAGCTTCCATGCCTGTTTTCCCTCTGACAGGGGTACCCCACAGTGCTGGGGGGCAACAACAGAGATGCCACAGCCGCCCCCCAACAGCTGCACCCTGACCGCAACCAGCCCGGCATGCACAAGGCCCCAGTCCAGGGGACGGCAGGGGGCTGCAGACCAGGAGTCAGGGCACAAGCAGGGGGGCCAGGGACGACAGGTCAGCAGCGTGGAGCACTGGCAGGGCCATGGGGGCAGGGGGCCGCAGGTTAGGACTGAAGGGTAGCGAGGAGGGGCTGCGAGGCCCAGCCACCCCGCCAGCCTGGCCAAGGGATGTGGGGGGGCTCGGGGGAGAGCTGCCAGCAGCAACCAGGGTGAGCTCATCGCCAACACTGCCACAAACACCTGATGTCACCTCGGGGAAGCAGCGGTGCAGCTGGGTCTGGGGGGAACCCAGCCCCCCAGGACACTGCAGCTGGGCGGGAGGGGGACCTGGGGCAGCAGAGGGGGTTATGGAGCCCAGGCCCTGGCCCACCCAGTCATTAGCAAGCTCCTTAAGCAGAGGCCAAGCTCAGGTAGCAAGTCCCACCCAGCCCCTCCCGTGCCCACACCCTCTGACCAGACCCTACTCACCACCATAAGGCACAGTCTTGCGGGGCACCAGGTCCCAAGGGGAGCTTTCGGTGCCCCCCAGCTCCAGCTCCAGCAGTGCCAGCAGCAGCAGGGCACCCCCCAGGCCTGCCGCCATGCTGCTCCTGCCTGGGGGCAGGGGAGGGTCAGGGGGTGCCAGGAGGCAGCACGGATCCCTTCCCCAAGGGGGAGAGGCCCAATCCCACCCCACTCCACAGATCCACTCAGGGACATGGGAAAAAAACCCACGGGTCTGCCCCCCACCCTGGACTGGGAAACTGCCTGGCCCAGGAGCTCGATCAGGCCCGGCCCTAGATACCTGGGCCCCAACCCCCTGCCTCAGTTTCCCTTCAAAAACCAAGCAGCTGGGGGGTAAGGTTAGACCCACCCTGATGCCCCCCTATCCCCAAGCCAAGCCGGGAAGGGCGCGGCATTGTTTCCAGCAGGGGAAGCAGGAAGCCCGTCCTGGTCCCCAGGGGCCTGGGGGAGGGGAGGTCCCTCACTCCTGACCCGCAGCCCCCTGTCACCCCTAAGCCCTACTGGTGCCCCTCACTCCCAACCTGCAGCCCCATCCACGGGGCCCCTCACTCCCGACCCACAACCGCTTGCCCCCTCACCCCGCCAGCAGCTCAGGCAGAGCCTCTCAGCTGCGATCTGTGGCCCTTGCCCCCCGGCCCCTGCTGCCGCCCCTCACTCCCCACCCGCGGCCCACCCCCCGGCCAGCGATGCCCCTCACTCCCAACCGCAGCCCCCAGCCCCTGCTGGTGCCCCTCACTCCCGCCCCGCCGCCTGCTCCCTCCCCGCGGTGCCCCTCACTCGTCCTGCAGCCCCCTGGGCCCCGATCCGGGGCCGCGTGGACCACCCCCCCGGCGGGAGGCGAACAAAGCCCGCGGGGCACGGGCACGATCCCGATCGGGTACACGCACCTGGGCCCGCGGGACCGACCCGCCGCCGCCGCCGCCGCCTCGCCCTGCCCGTGCCGCCGCTCCGTGACGTCACCAGGGGCGGGACCACTGCGACCCCCCCAGGGGCCCGACCCTCACCCTAGCCCGCCGCCCGGACTCCTAGGTTCTCTCCCGTGTGCGCCGAGCTCCGCTGCCCTGCCACAGGAGGGGGCAGCACTCGGGCAGGGAAACTGAGGCACCAAGGGAAGCAGGGGCCGGGGAACCGGACACAGCTGGGCACCCCAAGGCCCTGCCTGAACCCAGGCGCCCGGGGCCACCCGCGCCTTGCCCCTCCTCGGAAGCGCACCCAGGCGTGCGGGCTCCCATCTCCTTCCCAGGGCCCGGCTCCAGGCTGGTGCTTACCCGCCCATTAAGTGCTGGTGCTCTTTCCCTCCCAGGCTGCCTGCCCCCCATTCCCAGCCCTGGGCAGGGAACCCGGGCTCGAGGCTCATCAGCTTCTACCTCAGGGTACCAGAGCTGTGGGTGAAACCAGGCATCTGGGCCCCCAGCAGCTTCCAGAAACCCCACTAGGCCCTGCTCCCCCACCTGAAGGGGAACGGACTCCATCTGGCCCAGGGTCTTTCAAGATGACAGTGACAAGGACTGATACCCCCTCATCCTCCTGCCCCCAAGCCCCTGCTCTTCTCCCATGCCTCACTGGGTGCCTCAGTTTCCCCCTGTGATGGGTCCTGGGCCCTCTGGTGCCTGCCCCCCAGCCCTGCCAGCCTAGCAACCCAGAAGGGGAATTGAAGCACAGGAACAGAACCCAAGTATCCCCAGCAGCACCCAGAGCCCCTCAGCACCCTCCTCCCCTGCAGGAGTTGCCAGTGAGGGGGCAGGGTCCACCCCATTACAGCTGGGCACAGATGGAGTCAGAGTTCACAGTAACTCTTGGGCCCAAAAGGTCACTGAGACACCACAGAGCCTCACAAGTGCACCACCAGTGTCCCACAGCTGGATGACATCAAAGTAGTGACATCATGCTCCGCAATAATGTCACAGGGGGGCCAAGGGCAGGGCGAGGGAGGGGGTTGGAGAGGTCTGCATGGGGCCAGATGCCTGGCTTCAGGGAGCAGGGTAAGGGCAGTGGCTGGAGGGCCTGGGGGGGTGCTCCTTGGTGCGAGGGCTCCTGGGGTCCTTGCCCTGGCACCACTGCCCCAGTGCTGGCACCACCTGGAGAGGTGCAAGGGCTTGTAACCTAGGAGTCTGGGGGCTCATGGGAGTTGGGAAGGGCTGGCACATGGGGCAAGGACTGGGCAGTGCCTTCATTAACCTCCTCTTTGCCAGTGCCAGGGCAGGCACTGAGAAGGGCATGGGTATCACAGTCCCCCAGCACTGTCCTGGCAACACTGTTTATTGGTCCCTGTGGCAACACCCTAAATACAGCAACACCACGGCAATCAAAATGGGATGAGGGGGCTGCTGGATTTCGGGGGGGGGGGGGCATAGCCAGCTGCCCCCTCCAGGCACCAGGCACTGCCCCACAGCAACACAGCTACGATTCCATCCAGTGTAGGTAGTGCAGCTCCTGGGGACAGACACCGGGACACCTGGCCATCTGGGCTCCTTTCCTAGTTCTGCCGCTGCCCCCCACCCCTACTCTGCCAACTCCCCAGGACCAGAACCAGCTTGGGTGCAGCTGTGACATCATCATCAGCGCCTCAGTTATATCTCATGGGGCTGGGGTGGGGGCACTGGATTGCAGCCCCCATCTGGGAGCCAGCTGTACCCCCAGTGCCCATCTGGAGAGTCTTGGGGGTGTGAGTAGGGGAGCCCAGATGGCTGGGTTCTTCTGAGAGCTGGGTAGCAGCAGCAGCTGGATGGCACGGGGGTGGGGGGAAGGGGGGCACCAGCTGGGTGCTAAGACTCCTGGGTTCTTTCCCAGTTCCCATAGTGCCACCACCGCCCTGCCCACCTGCCATGGAGGGGCTATGCCAGCAATGCAAGGGCCTTGTGCCTGCCCTGGTGCCAGTCAGCACCCTAACCTGGGGTGGGCACTGGGCCAGCATCGCCTGCCACTTGACGTAGGTGTGGGTGACAAGACACTTGAGCTGGGTGACAAAGAGCAGGCCAGGACCTTCAGGCAGGCCAGAGCCCAGGTGCCGCTGCAGCTGGGCACACAGCTCCTGCCACAGACACTGTGGGGCAGAGGGGGGGCATCAAGGGGTGCCAAGGCTGCCCTGCCAAGCAATGCCAGGCTGGGGCAGGGCTGGGGCGGGGGCTGTGTACCCAGGCACATGAAGCACCCAGCATGTCTTAGCGCACATGTGGAGTATGTACCCACTCACCTTGTGCTCCGGAGATGAGCACTCGGTGCCCACAGCCATGTCAGCCAGGTTCAGGAGACTGTAGCACAGATAGCAAGCCTCCACGTGGAGAAGGGGCAGGGGTCAGCCACGGTGCCTGGGCTGGGGGGGCACAGCCACTGACTGCCTCCTCAGAGAAGGGAAATTGAGACAGGGAGCAGCCATCCGACCCCTGAGAAATCTCCCAACCTGCCATGCTTTTAAAGCCACAGCACCCTTCCCCTGCACACCCAGCCCTCATGCCAGGCGCTGTATGTTGGTGCCTGCTTGAAGATTTCTCAGGTGACTGGAGAGCACTGGTGCCAGGATGCAGAAGGGCTATGGCTGGGCCCCTGGCTCCTGTAGGATGGGGTGGGGCAGGGAGGGCTGTGGAGAATGCCCCACTCTCACCTCCCAGTCCAGGCCAGGACTCCAGGGCTCTGGAGGTGGCAGGTGGCACCTGAGGGCAGCCGGCTTCATGAGGGCAAGGAGGCAGCATAGCTGGCGCAGCTGGGAAGGCATGGGGGGGGCACAAGCTGAGCAGGAAGCCAATCCCCCAGGCCCAGCCCCGCTCTTAGCCAGTTCCCACTTCTACCCACAATCCCCCAGGCCTGTTCCTGTTCCTAACCACGACCCCTAGGCCATGACACCCCAGGCCTGGCCTCACCACTCACCTGTCCCTCCCTGGTGGAGGACACCAGGGTCCCATCAGGCATCCCCAGGAGCCGGGAGATGAGACAGAGGCTCAAGCGCTGGCGCAGCTGCCTGGGAGAAGGAACTGCATCAGCCAGGCTGGGGGCAGAGCCAGGGCACCCCCAGCCCCTGCCTAAGTTTCCCTACTGCTCTGTGCCAAGCTGGCCCCAGCAGGGGTGCACCAGGCACCCGCCTCTTTGTGCATGTGCAACCCGGTGGAATAAGGGAGTTAGTGCACAGCCAGACAGCCCTCCTGAGCCTGGCCCAGTGTCCGCTCTGCCTCCTGCCTGCGGTCCTGGAGGGAACCCAGGCATCCTGGCAGCAGATCCCATCCAGGCAGCCACAGGGAGGGGAGGGGAAGGAGGGACTTGGGCACGCAGAGGGGCACTGCTGCCTGGCACCAGGGCTGGGAGGGCCTGGAGCCAGGCGCAGAACCAACCAGGCTCCCCACGGGGCACTGGCAGCAGGGACATGCTGGTGCTCGCCTTGCCTGGGGCTGGGCCCCACGCCTCAGCATGTCTGGGCTCAGTCTCACTCTTACTCACAATTCCCTGATCTCAGCTCTGCTTACTCAGAAGCCCCAGGTCCAGCTCTGCTCTTACCCACAATCCCCCCCAGGCCTGGCCCTGCTCTCACCCAGGACCCCTGGGCTCAATCCTGCTCTAACCCAGGCAGAATCCCTCAGGCCTGGCCCCGCTCTTATCCACAATCCCCTGGGGCTCTGCCCTGCTATGCATTACCCCAAGGCCCTTGGGGTAGCCAACCCTACTCTGTAATCCCCCAGGGTCAATGCTACCAGCCCAGTTACCCAAAATCCCCCAAGCCCTGACCACACTTACCCAACAACCCAGGGCCCTACCCTGCTCTCCATCCCCCCATGAGGCAGAGGCAGCCTAGCTGGGGGGCAGTGGTAGTGGCGGGGGCAGGGGCGGAAGCCTGAGAGGAAGCCAGGGCTGTATCAGTACTGGGCTTCCTTCCCTGGGACTTGAACTCCCAGCCACAGCCTAAGGATGTTCCCCCCCCAACCACATCCTGCCCAGCGGCGGAAGGAAGGAAGCTGCGGGTTCAAATCTGTGGGCATGAAATCAGCATGACGCTGGCGTGTCAGTACGAACCCCATACTAGCACGTTACCTGCGCATGAGCATGGCCACACGTTGTGCTGTTAGCATAACACTATTTCTAGCAGTTTGCAACTGTGGAAGGAGCAGCCCCCTGTATCACACAGGCACCTACCTACCTGCCCCTGGCCGTGGTATCTGGGAGCAGCCGAACCACGGTCACCAGGTTGTGATGGTGCTGTGAGACATGGACCAGGGCCCCACACAGTGCCGGGAGCTGTGGGGGAGGTGGCAATGGGCTGTGAGGGAGGCACGGCTGTGCCCCCTCACTCCCCGGAGATGCCCTGGAGACAGGCCGATAACTTTGGGGGAGCAGATGGCACTGATGTGTCAGGTCTGGGAGACCCTCTTGCCCCCCACAGCTGGTAGAGAACGCAGGTGTCCGGGCAGTGCCCACCTGGTGGTGCCAGTTGTCCATGCCGTCAAGGAGAGCACAAAGTAGCTGCTGCAGGTCAGGGCAGGGCTGGTACCGCAGTGAGCGCACCAGGCTGAGGCGGCAGAGTAGGGCCACCAGGGCCCTGCGCTGCCTGTCTGGGTAGCACCCAGGTCGCACCAGCACGCACAGTGTCAGATACTGCAGGGGGGGTGGGCTCAGCTGGGGTCTTACCCACAATCCCCCTGGCCTGGCCCTGCTCTTACCCACAATCCCCTGGGCCCAGCTTTTTTTTTTTTTTAAAAACCAAAAACCCCCTGGGCCCAGGCCCACTCTTACCCAAAACCTCTCAAGTCTGGCCATGCTTATCCACATTCCCCTGGTCCCACTCTCACCCACAGTCCCCCTGATCTGGCCCTGCTCCTGCTCCTACACACAATCCCCTGGGCCCAGCCCCACTCATTCACAATCCCTTGGTCCCCAACCCCCACTCCCACCCACAGTCCCCTGGGCCTGGCCCTGTTCTTACCCACATTCCCCCAGGCCCTGGGGCAGGTCTACTTGGCCTTGCCCCCCTGGCCCCCACCTGGGCAACATGCCCTCCTCGGTGCCAGGATCCAGCCCAGCCCTCCCATTCCTTGTAGATGTCCCCAGTGGCTCCTACCTTGTAGATGTCACTGAGCTGTGCCCCCAGCACAACTGTGGAGTAGCCTGTGCCCTTGGTGCCTCCCGGGGCCAGAGCTGGGGGGCAGCTGTGGAGACAGGGCAGGTCAGAGGGCACAGCCCAGCCTCCCTGGTCCCCCCTAGACCTAAGAGACATTAGCGGATTAAGATTTATTGGGGCCCTAGGCAAAGAGAAATCTATAAGCCACCCACAGGGAAGATCCCCAATCTGCAGTACTGTACCTGTATCCAGCCCCACACCTGCACTGGGGCTGAGGCAGGCAGCTCACAGCCCACTGCAAACTGCCCAGCCCCTCCTTCCCACGGGGGTGGAGGATGCAGGTAGCTGGCACTCAGGTAGGCTTGGGAGGCTACAGCCGTGGGGCTCTCCCCACCCATGACCTGACAGAGCTGGCAGGGGGCTCCAGTCAGTCGAGGTTTCCCCAAGAAAAAGCAGAAGTAGCAAGGAGTTGGAGCCAGCCTGGGGGCACAAGGGGGCAGTGTCCACTGGGAATCCCCAGCCCCCAGCTGCTGGCAGCAGCAGCACACTGCCCAGACACCTTCTGCAGCAGAAAGCACACCAGTGGCAGAAGAAGGGTAGAGAGGAGTGGGGGCACTGGAGCAAAGCAGAGCAGAGAGCTCCCCACACTGCCCAAGTTAACCTGTTTCCCCAAGGATTTGCTCTCTTCTCCTCCTCCAAGCTGGCACTATTGCCCCCACTCCCGCCACAACCCCACGGTGGAAAACACCCTTCACACCCTGCCTCACGGACAAGATTCAAAAAACTCCAGGCCTGATTATTCCTTCCAGAGCCCAGCACGACAAGTGGGATCCCACCTGAAGCACATGCATGCACATGCACACACACACTAGCATTACAGATTTTTCTCAGGGGGTCCTTTACTGGCAGGGGCCCTCGGGCTCATGCATTAACCTGCCCCTGCTAAGAGAGAACCCAGGCATCAGAAGCACCCCCGTACCCCTGCCAGGTCTCACCTGAGGGCAGGGGGCAGCAGCTCCAGGGGCAGCAGGCCAGGAGGGCTGAGGGTGGCCTGGTGGGCACCCAGGCGCCGCAGTGCCTGCCCCACCTCACCCAGTGATGGGCACCACAGCTCTGGGGGGAGAAGGCATTAGATGGGCAGGGACCTTCATGCCCCTGCCATGAGCACTAGGCCCAGCCATGGCAGGGGAAACAGGCAAAGCCTTCCACCCTCCCCCATGCCTGCACTGACCGGGTGCATCAATCTGCTGCACACTGATCTCCCACAGGGTCTGGAAGGCAGTGGGGGCAGCACCTGCAGGCTGTGATGTCAGCTGAGGGGGGCAAAGATCAGAGAGCACATGGCTGCCTCCAGTAACTTCCCACAGCCCTGTCTGTGTCCTGGCATAGGCAGCCACTGACCACCCTCTGGCTCTCCTCCTCTCCCATATCCTGGCCTGTGTGCCTGCTCTATGTGCCCAGACTTACCTGGAAGAGCCAGTGCAGGACAGGTGGGCGGCAGGCCGGCACATGGCGGTACAGCAGACTAAGCAGCCCAGTGCGCACAAAGGTGACCTGCCCAGCTGGTGTGGCACTGCCCAGGCAGGAAGAGGTTAAGGGGGGGGCAGGCCTTGTGCCATCCCCCACAATACCCAGGGCCTCCACCTCCCACTCCTGGTGGTATCCCTGGGGGGCAGGGATCCAGCCCAGCAGGACTGGGACCCATGGTGGGGGGGCAGCATTACTATATATAGTGCAGGCCTGAGGCAGTCCCAGCTGCTCACATACAAAGGGCACAGAGGGTGGAAGGAGAACACAGAGCCTTTGTGCTGAGACACGCACATGGCCACGTGCAAGGCGTGCCCTCATGCACATGCACACGCTGTCCCCAACCATGTGCCCCACACACACATGCCTCTGTGCATGTCACCTTGCACACACAGACACATGGCCCTGTGCAACGTGCATGTGCAGCCGTGTTTGACCTGAGTCCGGTCATGTATCTGCATGCGTGTGTAGGCTTCCAGGTGTGACAGGCAAATCCGTGAAATGTGAATTCATGGGTGGCACATGCAATGCAAGCACCCCAGACAGACTCATGCAAGATGTAGTCACACACTTCTGGGTGACACACAAATCCATATGCCACACACATAACCCCAGGCGACACACACGCAATACACGCTTCCGCAGCTGTCCACCCAGGGACGTGTGTACTGCTGCCTGCAGCAATGTAGACATGCATCCCCAGGTATTTGGCCTATGCAGTCACATGTGTGAAAACTACCTGCCCCCACAGACAAGCCTGCATATGCAACACATGAACACACGTGTGTGCACCATCTCAGACCTCCTGGGCTGAGCTGGTGTCTGATACTCCTCCTATCAAAGGGCCCATTGTCCTGGGGTTAGGGTGGGGGCAGGTGGGGGCATGTAGGAGAGGCCCTGCCCCATCAAAAGTCCCTTTGTTCTACCCTGGGATGGGACAAGAGGAGCTAAATACAGGCAGCTGATGGGGCAATTACAGGCCCAGGCCAGTTCAACAGGGCAGCTTCCCTGCCATGGGCCAGTTATAGGCCAGGGGGTAGTTTTCAGGGGACAGAAGAGAAAAAGGTGGTACTCACTGGAGAAAAGCAGCTTCAAGAGGGCTCTGGGGTGCTAGGCCATGGACACACATGGCTGGGAGAGATGCAGGGGTGGGCATGGCCTCCCCAAAGATGCCCTCCCCAGGGGGTAAGTCTGGCAGCTCACTGGTGCCCAGTGCAAAGCGCTCCAGAAACAGCCTGCAACAGGCACAAGCACAGGCATCTCTGTGCCAGCTGGGGGGCCCCCCACTGCCCATGCCTGGTGGGGATCTAAGCCGGGCTGTCAGACAGGGCTTAGAAGGTAAACTGGGGCGGGGGGGAGCTGTGTATTATGCCCCACCTGTGCTCCTCGGCCATTGGTGTGTCATCGGGTGAATCTTCAGAGCTGTCATCGGGCAGCGCTGGCAGCCCCTCACCCACCAGGCACCAGGCCCTGGGCATGGCAGCACTGAGCATAGGGCTGATGCTCCAGAGCCACTCCCATGGCCATGCTCGGCCCTGCACTGGGGCGGACCCCAGGGTATATCCCCCATATCTCACCTTTTCTCCTGCAGCAGTGCTGCCAGGCTGTTGACATCAGGATCTGGCTGCAGGCCCTGTTTGGTGGAGGCAGGTATTACTCTGGGGGCACTGTGCCGCTGACCCCTCAAGGCAGTGCTGGACACCTTCTGGGGGCAGGAACGTGCCCCAGCAACAGGCATCAGCCCCTTAATGATGCCCCTGATCTGACACTCACCATGACAGGCTCCGGGGGGCTCCGTACTACTCCCCCCAACAGCTGCGCCAGGGGCAACAGCTCTTCCTCATCATCCTGCTTCTCCCCAGATTCAGCCGCATCCTGGCTGGGGGACACCATACCAGCCTGGCAAAGGAAATCCAGCCGCACAGGGCTCCAGTCAGCTGGGAAGGCCTCATCTGGGCTGGTGTTAGTGCCCTGTGGCAGATGTGACATCCTCTTGGACTTCCGGTGGGGGGCCCTGGAGCTACGCCGGTGCCTGGAGGCTTCGGAGGGCAGGAGAACAGTCACTGGATGGCTCCTGCTCTCCTCAGCAGGGCCTGGTGCTGTGCCGGGGGTAGGGGTAACAGGGACAGAGGGGTGATGCCAGACAGGGTTGGACCTGCAGGGGTCTGGTGTTACCTGCTCGGCATGGGGCAAGGCCCAGGCTGCTCCGGGCTCTGCTGCCTCTAGGTCGCCGGCTCCTGCCATCCTGTGGGCTCAGTGGGGTCAGGTGGGCACAAGGGAGGGCAGTCTCTATTTGTCCCAAAGGGAGCTGATCTACCCCAGGACTGTTCCTACTTGCCCCAGGGGCAGAGAGCTCACCTGGGCAGGCGGGGGGACTGGGCCAGGGTCCCCGAGCAGAGCATAGGGGCGGCCAACACGCAGGCGCTTGGTGAGGCGCAGCTGGCGGTAGCGCTGCAGACTGTCCTGAAAGCGGCGGCTGAAGAGGCCTGTGCTGGGCGCCCGCAGCGAGGACAGCGGGATCTGGTACCAGCGCAGGCCTCCCAGGATGGGTGGCTCTGGGGCGGGCACCGGGGCCACCACCACCCCCTGCTGGGCCATGGTGCCAGGGGGAAGAACTGGGGCCTGGAAGGGGGGAGAAACAGTGTCTTGGCACTTGATACAGCCGTGAAGCCTACAGGGTGGCTTCTTCGTAGGATCTGGGGCCTGCTGGGGAAGCACTCGCTGTGACCACACCCCCTACCCCCGTGAGGTCACACGATGTCACCGTGACGTCACACGTGGCAAGGCACTAGGGTTTAGTGGTTAGACCAGCGGGTGCTTGGAGCTAGGCGCCCGGGTGCCATCCGCAGCTGGGGAGCGACGCCCCCCGATCTCTGCTCTTGTGGGCGGAGCCAACGCCCCACCGCTCCCGCCACCACGTGCCCCACACCCTTCCGAATCCCAACTGCCGCCTGCCCAACGCTCCCCTCCGCGCGACGCCCAATCAACGACCGCGCCAGCCGGACCAATGAGAAGCCGCACCTGCCCCGTCAGACGCACCCAATCAGAGCACGGCAGGGCGGGTTCCTGGAAACTCACCCCCGGCCAGCAGGTGGCAATCGCCAGCAGAAACTCAAGGTCACCCACTCGCCCAGCTCACGGAGATCTCGCCCCCGTTTACACTCCGCCTCTCGGGCCACGTGGCGCGGACTGGCCAATTCCTGCCGGGCGCCTTGGCGGAAGTGCCGCTCCGCTTCCGGCGCCGCCCCCAGAAGTAGCCGCAGTCCTCGCGCGGCCTAGTGTAGTCTCTGCTGGACGTCATGGCTGTCCGGTTTCTGCGTGCGTGCGGTGCCCTCCGGGCCCTGGGCACCCGCCGCTTGCCTCCGCCCGCCCTACGTCTTGCTGCGCCCGCCCGTGCCGCCGCCGGAGGTGAGGGGGGCCGGGGCAAGGGCGGGGGGCGGGCCTGACTGACTGACTGACGCGGTGGTTCCCTGCCCGCCCTGTAGGCATCCCCACTGATGAGGAGCAGGCGACCGGGCTGGAGCGGAAGGTGCTGGAGGCCCTCCAGAAAGGCACGGTGAGCACAGGAGGGGCTGGGACCTGGCATGGGGGGGCTCCAGGTGGAGGGATCTCTGGGGGCCCTGGTAGGTGCTAATGTCCCTGCCTGCCTCTCTTCAGGACCCGTACAGCATGTTCCCACCTAAATGCCAGGAGGGGACCCGGGAGGACCCCAACCTGGTGCCATCTGTCAATGAAAAGCGTCTTGTTGGCTGCATCTGTAAGTGTCCAGGCAGGTGGAGGGGGGAGGAGGGTGTGCTAGGGGAAGAGCTTGGGGCAGAGGTGAGAACAAGGGCTCTGCTGGGGCCTGGGGGGTAGGGGTGCAGAAGTAGCCCCTCGGTCCGTTCCCTCTCACCCCTAGCAGCTGTGGGGGTGGGGGGATGGGGAATGCCTTGGCTGTGTCCTGCCACAGTGACCTCACTCTCTTCTGGCAGGTGAAGAGGACAACAGCGCCATCATCTGGTTCTGGCTGCACAAAGGCGAGCCACAGCGCTGCCCATCCTGTGGGGTTCACTACAAGCTGGTGCCCCATGAAGTGCCCCATTGAGCCCCTTGCCCTGCTCTGTTCTACTTGCCCTTATGTTTGATGCTAGAAGAATAATAAAGTTGTGGCTGTCTCCATCCTATTTTGTGCTGCACCCTTCGTTGTCTGGGGCCAAAGGATGAAGATGTATCATCATCCTCTAGAATCCTGCCCTTATACCCATTGCACCTCACAAGAGCCTAATCCTTGGGGCAGGGACCCTGGATTTGTGTTTGTTGGGGTTGGGGTGGGGAGGGACAGAGGACTGGCTCATAGTGTGGGGCTGCTGGGAGTAGTAGCACCCTGGGGTAAGCCAGCAGTCCCAGCCCAGCACGGCATAGGGTTACTGCCCTGGGAAGGGGAGCAAGGTCCCAGGTGTGGGGGCTTGGCTTCTGCCCAAGGCCTATGCATGTTGCCTGTGGGGGAGCTTCCTGTTACGTAGTGGGGAGGAGATGTTCCCCAGATGAGGGGGGAGGGAGAGATTAACCTGCCTTCAATTCTGGGGGTGGGGGGAATAGCACTGGTGGCACTGCTTTGCTGCCCTCCAGAGAGCAGCAAAGACTGTAGGGAAGGGAGGGGGGTGGCTGCCCTGCATTAACTGCTTACATGCCAGTCCTGCCTGTCCAGGTCCAAGCCCCCAAGAATCATGCCCACTGCCCAGGTGCTGGAGTTCCATACACTCTGTACCCTTTGCTGCCACTGGGGGCCAAATCTGGGGGAAATGCAGCTGCCTCTGGGGAGGAACAGATGCCCAAGTAGAACAGCCTGGCTTGGTACCTTCTCACAGGCAGGCCACCACCCTTGCCCTTGTGGGTGACACAAGAGGAAAGGTGGCAGATGGAGCCGGGATGGGCCACACCCAAGTTTTCCCAGCCCAGAGGAGGTTTTTTGGAGCTGTGGAGGGAGGTGACCCACCCCTCACATCAGTTCTTGCTGGGGCTGAAGGGGCTTAATGTGTAAAGGGAATAAACAGGATGCACAGGGTTGAGAACAGGAATTTTCCTACAAACTTTATTGGAAGCAGCATTAGGCCTGTAATACTTCAGAGTAATTGGCACCCAAGATGCATCTGGGCACCCTTCTACTGGTGGCAATGCTGCCCTAGGTGATATGGGGCCCTGTGGGCAGCACGGGGCATGATACTGAGCTAAACCAAGACCTGTAGGTCTGCTCCCCACTGCGACAAGCAGAAACCGAGCCCCCGGTGTCCTGTAGGGTGAACAGGTGGCCATGGATCCCCTCCCCCCCCCGTGAATGCTGGATGCCCGGGATTCCCAGATGGGGCCTGCTGCTCCTGGCACCTGTCCTGCCAATCTCCGGCATTACCCAAAATCCCCTACACTGTGCCCCCACCCCACGTGTCCACAGCCCAGCTGCTGCCGGGCCGCCCTGGTGCCGGCGGACGGGGGCAGCCCCTGCTGTGACCTAGCACCAGTAACGGGAGCCGCACCGGCTGGCCTGGGGGCGGGGGCTGCTGGGGAAGGGGTGGGGCAAGGAGCCGTTGGGCGGGGATTGGGCCTGAGTGACAGTGCAGTGAGAGCCTTGGGCGGGGCTCCAGATGATCGACAGTCGTGGAGGCGTGGCTGGGGGGGCGTCATGCGACAGTCGTAGGCGTGTCTAGAGGCGGGATCAGGCTCACTGCCACGTCCCTCTGCAGTGAGCTGGGCCAACCTGGTGACATCACTGGGGGCGTGGCCAAACTGGGAGCCAGCCTAGGGTGCACCTCCCTCTCCCGTGGGCTGGGCCAGCCTCGCTTCCACCCCAGGGGACGTGGCCTGCCTTGCCTCCACCCCTAGGAGGTGCATCAGTCTCCCGCCTGGTGACATCACGGCCGGGGGGGCGGGACTCGCCCGGCTGCCACCCCTTGGGGGCACCTATCCCGTGGGAGGAGCC
>NW_017728933.1:4097773-4099200 GCF_001723895.1 Crocodylus porosus | reverse complement strand
AGACGCAGGAACTGGCGTCCAAGCGGCTGGATATCCAGAACAAGCGGTTCTACCTGGACGTGAAGCAGAACGCCAAGGGCCGCTTCCTCAAGATCGCCGAGGTGGGCGCCGGCGGGGCTAAGAGCCGCCTCACGTTGTCTATGGCCGTAGCGGCTGAACTACGTGACGCGCTGGGCGACTTTATCGAGCACTACGCGCAGCTGGGACCCAGCCCGGCCGATCCGCTGCCTCCCGCAGGCGCCAGCTCGGCCTCGCCGCCTGATGAGCCACCACGGCGTGCGCTGAAGAGTGAGTTCCTGGTGCGGGAGAACCGCAAGTACTACCTGGACCTGAAAGAGAACCAGCGTGGCCGCTTCCTGCGCATCCGCCAGACCCTTAACCGCGGCCCCGGGGCCTTTGCGGGTGCCTCAGGCCTACAGAGTGGCCAGACCATCGCGCTGCCCGCGCAGGGCCTCATCGAGTTCCGTGACGCCCTGGCCAAGCTGCTGGATGACTACGGGGCTGAGGACGACGAGCCAGGGCTGGCGCTGGGCGGCAGTGCGGGGGCGGGCAGCGGAGAGCTGCCCGAGGGCACGTCCATCACCGTGGACTCCAAGCGCTTTTTCTTTGATGTGGGCTGCAACAAGTACGGTGTCTTCCTGCGCGTCAGCGAGGTCAAGCCAGCCTACCGCAACGCCATCACTGTGCCCTACAAGGCCTGGGCCAAGTTTGGTGGCGCCTTCTGCCGCTATGCTGACGAGATGCGTGACATCCAGGAGCGCCAGCGTGACAAGCTGTATGACCGCCGGCCGGGCACTGGGGGAGTTGGCGGAGGAGCGGGGCCTCCAGGGCCTGGCAGTGGGAGTGGCGCTGGTGACGACTCAGAGGCGGATGATGTGGATGACGATTGAGCCCTGCTAGGTGCCCCTGAGAGAGGATGGACCCCCCCCACCCCAAGACCTGCCAGCACCTACACCCCCACAAGCCTCGCTGGACTGGGGGATCCTACTGGAGCCCTGCTGGAGTGCGGGATCCCCCTATCAGAGCCCTGTCAGCGCCCCCAAGTGCCTCATTGGCCTGAGGGATCCTGCCAGAGCCCTGCTGGAGTGTGGGATCCTCCCCATTGGAGGGAAGCCCTGCCAGCCGCCCCCGAGAGCCTCACGGCACTTCAGGACCCCCCCCCCCAGAGGCCTGCTGGAGTGGGCAAGCTCTGCCAGACAGGGGGATCCCTCTGGAGCCCTGCTGGAGTGTGGGATCCCCCTTGTCTCAGAGAGTTTGCCAGTGCCCCAAGACCCTTGCCAGATTGGGGGATTCCCCTGGAGCCATGCTAGAGTGGGGGATCCACTTGGAAATCTGCCAGGCTGAGAGACCACCTCACCTTCCCTCCAGAGTCCTGCAAGTCTCCCTGGAAACTTCACTGCACTGCAGGACCTGCCAGCCCGCCCCTC
>NW_017728933.1:4096475-4097673 GCF_001723895.1 Crocodylus porosus | reverse complement strand
ATCGGAGCCCTGCCAGACTGGGAGGCCTGCTAGTGCCCTCATCAGAGCTCCGCTGGACTGGGAGCCCTGCTGGACCGGAGGACTCTCCCCAATCCCCATCAGAGCCCTACCAGCCTGGAAGACCTGCCATGACCCCCATCATCTTGAGGCAAGCTGGGAACCTCCCATATCTTCAGGGCCCTGAGAAGTGGAGGTGTCATATGGATCCCCCCACCACCACCCTGCATCTGTTGGAGAGCTGCCTGCCCCACCAATGAAACCAGCATCCAGGCTGCTGCCGCTACCCAAAGAAATATGGGTGGTGATGGGGGGCATCACCCTCCACTTAGAGATCAACCAGTGGGGGCAGAAGACAGGGCACAGGGGAGAGGCTGAGGGGCATCTAGCAAGGGAGGAACCTAGTATGGGGTGAATGGGGGGGTGGGTTGATTTCTCTTTTTGGACCAATGTCCAGGCATCTTGGTTCCCTTTGCTGAATGGCTGGTTTCCATACCGGACCCCCATCCCCCAACTCCCCTCTCATCAACTTGTTCTCAGAGAAACCTGCCAGTTCTCTCCAGAGCTAAAGGACCCTTCTTTCTTTATTTGGATCCTTTTCTTCCCTTTGAATATCTGTCCCAACACCTTCAACGCAGGGCTGCAAAGAGAGGGTAAATTGAAGACAAAAAAATTGGGCATGAAGCACAAGGCAGCTTGGGGAAGAGAGAGGGGGCTGGGGGGAAGTTGCACCCCCCTCTTTTCTCTCCAAATAAGGTCGTCTCTGAAGAGAAATGGCTGGAAGAAATTGGAGCCAACTGGCTCCTGGGTGGTGGGGGGGAGGGGTTGTAGGGAAATCAGCAAGGATGTGGCCTTCCAGCTGGGGTTAGAGAGTGGAGAGCAAAGTAAAAGGTTCCAGCCCAGTCCCCCCAGATCTCTCAGTAGCTCACAGCACGTTGTATCAGCGAGAACCATGCGCCTGAGGGGCAGCCGGCGGGACTTTGCTCGTGGCAGCCGAAGCCCCCAGCTCCACTATACGACTCTTGAAACGCCCTGGCGGCATTGGATTTCCCAACCACCTTGAGATCTCAGCTGAAGCCACCAACTCCGATCCTGGAGCTGAGCTGCAAGAGGGGTGAGGGGTTGGGAGGGAGGTGGGCAAGAATCCCCCCTCCTTAGCTTTTAACTGGATTTTTCACTTTTTTTTTAGTTTATCTCAGTC
>NW_017728933.1:4065870-4096320 GCF_001723895.1 Crocodylus porosus | reverse complement strand
CCCCCGCCAAGAGAAAGATAGAAAAGCCAAGGTATTTTCGCCGCATGTTCGTATCCTAGTCACTTGGAACTGAATGGCAAGCGACACTGTTCATTCCAAAGTTTCGGGTATTCCTTGTGAGACACCGTAGGCTATATCAGTCGTTTGTTTTTTGGGTTTTTTTGTTAGCTGCATGCCTGTCCTCTTGATTTGAGCTGCCTTTTTAATTTCATGCAGACCCTGGTGTCCATCTTCCCTTATTATTTTGTGGGGGGTAGTATTGCTTCTCCTCTGTTCTTAGTTTTGTATTTATTGGAAACCACCAGCATCAACAGCCATTGTTTTTCTTCATGGTTGTGGCTAGCTGGGGGTGGCGCAGCAACAAAGGGGAGAGGTTAAAAAAAATACGTAGGCCATAGGGTGTGCAGAATTGCCCCTAATGTAGTAGCCAAGTGATCAGCCACCCCTATGCATCCATCTTTTGATTTGGTTTTTGAAAGCAATTCTCTATTCCCATGGTCTCTCACAGGCCTTTTTAACGCAGATTTTTAACTGAGAATTTGTCTTTCTCTTTTTTTCCTTCTTCTGATCTCTCTTTTCTGGCTGCTTCTCCGTTGCAAAGATCTGGGTTTACTCAACTTCCCGGGAGCAATAGTATTTCTTGATGTTTTAATTACATCCAACCTACTAGTACTGTATTTTTGTACTCCGAGGCAGCTGTTTTGGATAACGTCCTGCTGTATTTTACCTATGTATTTTGTTTCAAACATGTCTGGGTTCTTTGTGGCGGAGAACATGCCTTGATGATTATTCGTTTTTTAACATGCCAGGCCCAGCAGATATGAGCTGCTGAGATCAAGTCATGGCAACCTCTCACTCCCTGAATTAAGAAATCAGAGGCAGCAATGAAGACTCAAGGCTGCAGACCTTTGCTGTATATTGCTGTAATTTGATGAGGGGTAGTAGTATTTTTTTTTCTCCTTCCATCCATTTTTAAAATGATGTATAGACCAACTCAAACTCAGTTTGTTGCTTTGGTGGTAATTGACTCTTTTTTTTTTTTGTTTGTTTGTTTTCTCTCTCAGCTGCTGTGAGCCAGTTAAGTTTTTTGCAAAGGTGCAGACAGTACCTCTACTTTTCAAGAGAAATATTTTTATTTTTTTTCCCGTTTCTGGATGAATGGCAGTACCTAGCCTTACCTTTCTACTGGATGTGATAGTGACGGGGCAGTGACAGTCCCTTGCCAGTGGCTGTATTGGTTAGAATCGGCCGCTTAGGAAGCACGTAGGAGCAGACAGCAGGCGCCAGAAAAGCTGCCCTTTGTGGTATTCACTTTGGCGCCTAGACCTGGGGTGGCGCAATGAGCGAGGCATCGACGTCCAAAACCCTACGGCGTGGTATGACCTTCCAGCCCACCCTAGAAGGGGAGTGTGTTGGGGAGGAGGGGGGTAGTTGGACAGGATTCCAGGCCAGAGAGAAGTTGGGACCGACATGTAGGCCACTGTCTTCTTGAGAAGGGGCTTAGCTCTTCAAGCTTGTTTGGAACAGAGGCTTGTTAATGAAGGCATGGCCAGAAGGGGGGAAATGGAGAAGGGAGTTGGTTTCCAGGATTCACAGGGCTGTTGTCTATCCTCCTCAGGCTTGCACCTTTTAAGAGTAATAACAGGCAAAGAACATTCCCCTCCTCTGCCCCCCCCAGTTATCTGTTGGAATAGATATCCCCCTCTCCCACCCTACATTCCGAACAAGCCCAGCTGATATAGGAGGGACAAAACCTGAAGTTTTGCCCCTTTTCTTTGCCCAAAGAGGTGATAACAATCTACCCATCTCCCCTCCACAGCCAGAAGGCTTGGATGCTTCTCCTCTATGTATAAAGAGAGAGAGAGTTCCCCCCCTCCCCTTCCATAGGGACAAAATCCCTTTGAAAGAAAGCAGGAACCTTGCTAGATCTCTCAATCTCTCTTTCCCTATTACTGTTCTTATTTTTTTTTCTTTTGAGCTTCCAGTCTTGATCCTGGAAAACCCCTTTCCAGACCATCATGATGTCAAACCATCTGCTGTACAAAAACCCTCCCACAAAATGTAAATCTTGTATAGCACCGAGAAAGAGAGAAATAAAACTACCATGTAAATACTCGCGGCACACAGGTCTCGGCACCCAGATCTAGTGACAGATGAACGTCCCATTTTCCAAAGCCCTTTACTGAAAAAATGGGTGCCAGCTGGACCCATAAAGGGAACCCGTCCTTTTCGGGTGGCAACCAGGAGATCTTGTTCAGGAATGAGCGAGAATTCCTGCCTAAGTTTCTCTCCTGATTTGTAAACCACTGAGTTATCCCATCTCGTTAACAAAGCTTCCGAGCACCGGGCACAAGAGCCTGGTGAATCTAATCCCCTCATATTGAGTGGTCTATCCACGATGCACCCTTCCAATGTCAAAACTGAGGGTGTCTGGCTAGAACCTGACTCCTTTTAATTGGTTTTTTCCCCCAACCGAGGCATGGCGTAGAGCGTGACAGATGCCAGTCAGGCCCCTCAAACTCTCTGGAGAGTGGCACGTTCTCGACTTGCAGGGGGATTTTTTTCCGGTGGAAAATACCGAAGCATCCTGTATGCACAGGTATCCTAAAAAAATAAAAATGTGACTGAATGATCATGGTACTATCTGATGCACCACGAATCTCTCAGCAGATATTCAGGCCTAAAGCAGTGTGGCCTTGGCTAGTAAGTTTTTGTTCCTGGGAGGGGACCGGCAAAAAGAAAAGCTAACAAGTTCCCTTTATTTAAAAAAAAAAAAAGAAAGAACATGTTTCTTCTCTTTCTTTCCTTAGCTGTGAAACGTTGTAGTGAGACTGACTTGCTTCATAGTTGACCATTTCTTTTGATTACACCTCTTGCAACAGGTAGGGAACCTCACAGCATCTTGACTGCTGCCTTATGCTACCCACTTTATCTAGGCTTACCTTCTATCTGGGTTGCCACAGCCAGAATGCCCACTTGGCCGTGGCATAGAACTTTCAGGGCCCTGTCACGTATTCACTTGAAAGCTGGAGAGAAACCAGCTATAAAGTTGGTACATGCTTTTGAGCACTAACTTTGTAATTATGGTGTGATAATTGCTTTGCATATATGACCAGCTGATCTTGTGCAACAGGGCGGTTGATTGTGTGATATGTATAACGTGGCAGGGACCCCCGTTAAGGCTGTCGGTGTCTTCCTCAGAAGGCAATTTCATTATGAGATGGCCATGCTATATAAGGGGTTGTAGTTCTAGGCAGCAAGAGCTTCTGATCTGTCTGTCCCCTGTCCATTTCATCCCCCACTGCCCTCCTTCCCAGTCTTCTCCCTCTCTTCCCCCAAAATCAGGCGCTTGAGTATTTTAGTCTGTGAATGTCCAGCAGTAGTGGCCGGTCTTGCCTTGTGTGACCCCATCTGGGCATGAGTAGCGCTCATGGTGCTTTTAGGGTTTTTAATTAACTGTACATCTGTGGCATAAACTACCCCAAGCCCCAATTCTTCTCCCACCCCTCTCCATGTCTTACTGGGCCCTGTGGCATTTGCCACCTCCTGGGTCCTTTACCTGTGCTTAGAGAAGCCCATGTCTTGTCCTGTAACGCATAGCATTGCTTGCTGTTGACCGGAACCCTTGTACCTGAGAACAAGCTTGGAAAACCTGTCTGTAAGACTCACGTCTGTTTCTCTGAACTCCATGCACCTGGCTGGGCTGGTAGGTAGTGTGGGTAACAGCAGCTGGAGAAAGAAACCCCATCCATCTTGTTGGAATCTGCTGCATCTTCTGTTTCAGGCCCTTTCTGATGCCAGCTCACTTAGGAAATAAAAAAACACCCCCTTCCTCAAATAGTCCCCTGGCAAAACACAATCTCTCTTGCTAGTTCATGGCCTGGTTAGGCCTTGTGCTACTTGAAATCTCAGCTCTTTCATGCTTGGTTTCTGAGCCAAAGAGCTTTGGCATCAGAGTCAAGCATCCAAATAGCTGAACGTGGTCACCAACTACCTCTTCTGCCCAGATACATCACTGCTTCCTGACCTGTGAGCTTGTGGCTGCCGTGGGGTGGTGCACTCACAGTGGTCGCAGCTGACAGTACCGCCGTTCAGCCTTCTGCTCCAAAATGGTTTATTTTTTGGGTTCTTTTAGAAACCAGGCTCCATTTCAGTGAGGACCTCAATCTTTTCCCCTGGCTGAAGAAGATGGTGTCAATGGTGCTGTGTTCAGCTCACGTCCACAGTTGGGGTACCTTTAAAAATCCCTGGGATCAGTAAGCAAGACTGGGTTATCCTCTTGAACCTGAGAATAGCAGAGAAACAACCTCCCTTGCCTGGAGGGAATAGTGAAGACTTGAGTAGAGTTTTGCAAGTCTTTCCTTACAACTTACCCACAGATCAGCTTTGATTAAGTGGGGATGTGAGTCTTTGCCACTGCTAGTCTTCCTCACCCATTTGGCTTCTCTCCAATCCAGAAGCTTGATTGAAAGCCAGACCATCTTGGCAACAGATTGCTTCCCCTATGAGGCCAGCTGAGATGCCTGGCATTTGGCAAATCTCTTCTAACATGCTGCTATCTTCATTTTAATCTTTTACCTCATGAAAGCAGTCCAGGATGGTCTCCTTCCTCAAGGAAACTGTTGGTGGCTGATGAATGTGGTGAAGTAGAGAGGTTTATCATTTATTGGTAAGTTCCATAGGCAAAAGAGGTAATTTCTAGCTCTGGCCTTGTGTGTGGAATGGTCTGTCTGGCTGGAGGGGGAAGGAAAGGACTCATAGTTTCATAGTTTCTAGGGTCGGAAGGGACCTGAGCAGATCATCTAGACTCGTTGAACCCCGGTGAGATCCAAAAGAAAGGAGTAGAGTCTGATCTGTTTCTGTTCTCCCCGATGCCCACATAGCAGCCCCCATTGTTAGCTCAGAGGTAAGCAAGGTTTGATGAAAGTCCTGTGGAACTAGCCTAGGCTATGCCAGCCTCAACTTATTTGCTGCCTGAAGAGATGTGGAGGGTAGGTTCCTGCCTTGCTGTGGTGCTTTTGACCACCTTTACTGGCATGTTAGAGGCATGTTAGCCTATGTTCCCTTCCTCAGTTTTGGGGTGGGGACTGATAGAAATTGGCAGTAGTGGCATCAAATCAAGATTGCTGGCAAGGGGCATCTTGGCATGGCACCCCCAAGCATCATGCTGGCATTACGTAAAGCAGCAGCAGTCGTAGCACTCACTAGGCTTCTGGGGCTTTCTCTCTGGACTGACTGATCATAGAGGGCTGGGACCTGACTGTCCATGTCTAAGCTGGGTGCCTGATTCACTTCACTTGGTACAAAGTTCAGGATCTCTTGTCTGCAACAGTAATGGCGGGATGCTGTGTGTGTGTGTGTGTCCATGTGTAAATAGACACGTAGCTGTACATGACTATACACAGACATCTATATACATGCGTGTTGATACACGAAAGACTTGTTCCCCTCGCTAGCTAGCTACAATGTGCAAGTAGATCAACTTTTTATAAGAGAAACTCCCCTTAAAAATTATATAAAATAATATTTCTCTGTGTAAATGGTAGAACTGATTTCCAGAATATCTGCTGAGAGAGGAAAGGGAGAAATAATATCCCCGATTGGACTCAGAAGTACCGGGAATGAGAGAGAGGGGGAAAACCATAAGAGAAAAGAAAAGAAACAAAGGTTTATTCCTCCTGGTTTATTTTTTTAAGAAAAAGAAAAGAAGAAAAAAGGAAAGATGCACTTTAACTGGCACCAAGAAAAACCCCGTGAAAGCTACAGATCCATTTGGACCCCATTCCTAGCCCCCACCCGCCGCCCCTCTGATCAGTCCAGCAAGCGCTGAGACACCACCCCCTGCCATGGAGCCATCCGTGGATGGTTCTGGCCCTGCTCCCGGGCTGGCAGGAGCCGGGGTAGATTGTCAAATAGTTGTCACAACCAGGCAGCCGGGGCTCCCCTTCCTATCCCTGCTCCCCCGGTTGTCACCCATCAATTAAGGCAGATCTGAATTGTTACCACTAGCGAGCTAGCCAGAAACCGCAACCTTCCCCCATCCTGGGCCCAGGTGACTGGGCCGGACCCCCCCCAGCCCCCCCGCCATGCTAGTGAACGCTCGTACCGGTCGCAGGGTTTTGCAAATGGAGTTTTACAGTCTATATTTAAAGAAGTGTATGTTTGTAACAAATAAAGTATGCGGAAAAGTGAATGAAAATGCTCGGCTCTCCTCTCCTCCTTCAGTCTGCGGCTTGTGGCAGGGATCCATGTCCTGTGGGGTTAGGATTGGCTGGTTGCTGGGGGTGTTAGGGTGGGAATTTGGGAGGTGGAGGCACTGATACGGATCCCAGTAACTTCCAGCAGGTAACTAGTGACTATGGAGCCCAGAATCAGACCCAACTTCCCCTCTTAAGCTCCTGAACGCAGCCTGTTTTATACCCCAGCAGCTTTGGGGGCCAGCACTGGTGGGCTCCCTCCTCCTGGTCTGGTCCAGGTCAGGTCCTCACAGCCTCCTCAGGAACCATAACAATTGCCATGGACTGGCTCAGACCTTCAGGCTGCCTTGCCCAGTCTCCTGCATCATGTAGTACCAGAGAGCCAAGGCTAGAAGGGAGGGGCACTGGGGATTTTCTCCCCTATCCATCTCTCCCTTGCAGCCTCTAGCACTGAAGGTCTGGGAGGCTCTGATCCAGAGGCTGTGCCCCTCACTCCTGTGCTCCAAAGTGCACAATGCCCATTGGCTCCAAAAATGGGCCCTGTCCCATCAGGAATCTGGCTGAAGTCCCATCTTCCCCCACAACTGGGGACCAAATTCCTCACGGGGTGACAGAACTGCCTTGTGCTTGCTTCAGACTGCCAGTGTCGTGCTGCAAGCACCACTTGCTGTGAGCAATCGACACCTCCTGGCTTCCTCTTGGTCAGCTTGGACTTGGGAAACCCTGATCCTGGCCCCACTCAAGCCAGAACAGGCCTGGCTGTCCATCTGTCCATCTAACACTCTGCCTATCCACCCCATGCTATCTATCACTCAGTCTACCCTATGCTTATCTACCCATCTATCTACCTCTCCACCTACCCTACACCTTTATCTATCCATCTATCTATCTACCTATCTGTCACCTACTTATCCACCCTATGCTGTCTCAATAGCCTCTTGAGTCTCTCCTCATCTGAAGTTCCTCCATACCACAAATCATCCTTACTGCCCTTCTTTTAAAGGGCTGCAGTACTAAATCTGTTTGAGGTGCAGAGACCAGATCTGGGCTCTGTATTACATGAGAGGCCAGTTGAAACTGGGTCTTTTCCCCTCATTACTCCTGCAAGGGGGAATGCGGCCACCTCTTGGGTGGGAAGCATGATGGAGGTGTGTAATGGGGCAGGAAGTGTCTGGGACTAGTGGTTGTGGAGAGCTGAGGGAGGCAGGACCCCTGCCCCATAAGGCTGTCTCCTCCAGTTCAGGAGACTGACTGTGGCCCTGAGAGCTGGGTCTTAGCAGTGAAGGTATCTGGTATATCCTGCCTCACACCCCGACAGGGGGATCAGGCATGGGGGAGGGAAGAAGGCTGCAGGGGATGGAGGAAGATGCAGGCTCCTGCCAGAGTGAGACAGACGGCACTGGGAACAGGGAACACGAAGCTCAGCACGTAGCTGCTGTGCCAGCCCCTCCCCCAGTGCCCACAGCCTGCACTGCGTCCCCACCCCGCCTCCCGCCCTGTTGGTGCCCCTCACTCCTGACCTGCAGCCCCTGTCCTGCAGGGTGCTCAGGCGCTGAGCCTGTGGGGTGCATGTGTACACCCTCGTGTCACCGTGCCCCTTTGCACACGTGTCTAGTTTCCCCCCAGCATTTGCACACGCGTGGCAGCATGCACATGTGTGTGTTAGGGCCCGGGCTCCGTGTGGGCCGCAGTCCGGGTTACGGGCACCCCAGCCCCCACTCCCCTCTTTCCCTCGGGCCTGCAGCGCGGGTGGGGGAGGCGCAGCCGGGCCCGGCTCTGCCGCAGCGGCGGGTTCATGTGAGGTGAGCGCGGCCGGAACAGCGCGGGGGAGGGGGAGCTGCAGTGCGGGAGGCGGGGGAGGGAGTGCGACTGGCTCTGTGCGCGGGTAAAAAGGGGTGCGCGCGCGGTGTCGCTGCAGTGTGCACACGTGTGTGTGTGTATGTGTGTGTGTGTGCGTGCGTGCGCGTGTGTGTGTGGCGGATCCTTCCCCCCGCCCTGCACCCCCAGCTTCCCCAGCGCCGTGTCTCCCGGCAACCCCGCGCTGCTGACGTTAGTGGCTATTTATAGCGCGGGCGCATCTGAGGACACGGACCCCCACCCCCCCACCGAAGGCCACGCCCACCCCGGTGCCCCTCACACCCAGCCCACCACCCCCTGCTCCTCCGTGGGGGGGCCGCTGTGCGCCCGCCTCGGGCTGGAAGAGCCGGCGCTCCTGGGAGGTGGGCGCGGGATTGGGCCCTACTGCAGGCATGCTCAGTGCAGCTTGTCCTCAGCTACCCTCGCAGCCGGAGCGCGCAGCCGCCGCGGCCCAGCCCGGGCCCCTGGTTCCCAGTGCAGCCCCCTGGGACGGCACCGACCCGCCAGCCTCCCCGCAGGCCTGGGTCGGGAGCTACGGGGGCAGCGCTCCCTGCACACGCCCCGGGGCTGGGAGCGGGGCAGCTGCGAGCTGAGCCGGGGGGGACAGGTGCGAGGAGCAGGACCGAAGCCGGGCCCCGGGATGCAGCTGCCGTGGGGGGTGGTGAATGAAGCCATTGTGTGCGGGGGGGACAGGTGGACCCGGGAGCCTGGCCGGGGAAGCCGGTTGCCCCTGCTGGGCGCTCCCGGGGTGGGGGGGCCTCGCTCCCTGCACCCGAGCATTCCGGCGGCCTGTAGAAAGGCTTTAGCAACAGGCTTGCATCATCCCAGGTTGCTACAGCAAGTAGCTGACATCAGCTGACGTCACAAGGGCTCCAGCGCCCCGGGGAGTGGATGGACGCAGCCGGGAGGCGCTGGTGCCGCCAGGTGTCGGAGAGGCGCCCCAGAGCATCATGGGAACAGCCTGGTCGCAGGTGAGCGACCCCAACTCACCCCGACAGCCGCTGGCTCCGGGCCGTGTTTACGGGCACACCGTGTGCACGCCCCTCTTCCCCGCCCATCAGCACTGCCAGAGCAGCGGAAGAGTGACACGGCCGGTCCCCAGATCAGGAGAGAGCTGAGACCTTCCTACGGGCTAGCTCTCTCGACCCAGCTGTGTGAAGGAAGCTGCGCCTTGTAGGTGGGTGCGCCGTGGGCATAGCAGTGCCATGCGGGACATGGTCCAGCGCTGGATGCCAGTGGGGTGCGGAGGGCAGCTGGGTCTGTACCCCATTGTGCACATACACCCTGGACCAGTATCATAATGAAGGGCAGACACATATGCACCATATTTATGTGCATGTACTCCTGTGCTGTACTTATGTCCATACACTCCCCTACCGTATTTATGCGCATACACTCAGTACTATGTTTATGCATACACCATTTTATGTGCATACATTCCAGTACCATATTTATGCACACACCATATTTATGTGCATAGAGTCCTTTACCATATTGATGCATGTCATATTTATAGGCTTACATATCTGTACTGTATTTATTCACATCCACTCCAGTACCACACTTATTCGCATATACTTGTCTGCCATATTTCTGCCTGTACACTCCAGTACTGTAATTAAGGGTACACACGTGTATGCCATATGTGGGCCATATTTATGCATATACCCTCTGGTACGATAATTAAGTACTTGTGTGCTATTTGTATGCGAGTACAGTCAAGTACCATATTCATGCACCTATACTCCAGTACCACAATTAAGCACATCAACCTGTGTGCCAGTTGTATGCACATACATTTTGATTCCGTAATGAAGTGCATACCATGCACCCCCAGATACAACGCCCCTCAAATGAGGGGGGAGATCATTTCTCTGTGGAGTTGGGCTCTGCCTGCAGGCAGCAGGGACCCCAAGCAGACAGAAACCATTTCACGCACAGGCCGTGAGGGCACAGGCCAGGCGGAGGCGATGCACTCGGAACCCCGCGTGTGCGCGGCGCGGCGGGTGCCCGGCCAGAGGCATGCAATGCTTCCCCCTCACGGCGCCGCCGCCATTTTCACCCCCTCCCCGCCAGCTTCGCCAACAAACAAGTTGGGGGAGCTGGACAGAATGGGCGGGAAAGCCTCCTTGCTCCCTAGTGGCTGAGCAAGCTGTCGCTCGGCCGGCCCCGCCCCGCACTGCCGGGGATTGCCCCTGTGATTGGCCAGAGGCTGCATAGCTTACCCCGCTCCGCCTCCTGCTCTCTCCAGCGCGCGCCGCCTCCCCTCCTCTGGAGGCCCCGCCCCTGTGTGCCGTGTGCAAAGGAAAAACAGCCGTTAAACGGGCCGAGGGGCGGAGCGGTACCTAAGAAGCCACGACGGGATTGGCTGGGGCGGGAGGTTCAAACCAGCATGGCGCGCGTTGATTGGCCCGCGGCGGCCGCGGCAGGCCAGGCTCTCTCCTCGCGCTCGGGCGGGTTATTGTCTCGCGGCTCCGTGAGGCGGCTCCAGGGCGGAATTGGGACCGGGGCTCGGGCGGCGGCACCATGGTGAGGAGCGCGGGGGCGGCGGGTGTGGGGCGGCTTCTCGGTTCCGCTCGGCCCCGGGCCTGCAGTCTAGGGGCTAGGCCGCGCCTAGCTGCCGCCTCAGCCCCGCTGCGGGGGGTCACGGGGCATCGTGGTGGGACCGCGTCTGCCGCGGACAGTGGAGCTCCCCGGGCCCGGTCCTGGCCATGACCTTGTCCCGTGGGGCCCTTCGCTCCTTCCCGCTGGTGGGCCCCCAACAGGGCTCCTCTGACATTAATGTTTCTCAACCTTTTTTGTACCAGGTCCCACGGGCAGTCCTGGCCTAGTGCCCCTCACTCGCGAGCCGCTGCCCCCAATGGGGGGTGGGCATGGAAGGCCCCAAGCAGCCCCTGGCAGTCTGGATTTCTGCCAGCCTGCGAGGGAAGAGCTGTGCTTCCATATGTTCTTGCTGCCCACTTTTGGGTCATGACCCATGGGTTGAGAAACATTGGGATAGATTGGACTGGTTCTGGTTTGAGTGGAGTTAGACTAGAAATAACCTCTCGAGCTCCCTTCCAACCCTCATGCCCCCTCCCCTCAGCCAGGGGGTGGTCCCTGCTCACTGGGCTGCCAAGTGATCCTGTTGCCATCCAGCTGGCAGCAGGTGTCAGCGCAGAGATGTGGTGGTCCTTTAGGACCCTCAGTAAGCTTCGCTATCCGGCAAGGCAAGATCGGGAGCCTCCAATGCTGGGCACTGGGGCATCTGTCACGTGGGCCAACAGCAGGAGGTGCTGGGCTCTGTGGCCTCAGGGTGGAGAACATGGAGAGCTGCTTCCCTGGCAGCACCTGCCAGCATCTGGTCTAAGATGCTAGAGGAAACATCTCAAGCTGCTTTGCTTAATAACTGTTAATAGGTCTATTCTCTGTTAATTCATCTAGTGCCTTGGACCTGGCTAGATGCTCTGCATTTAAGGCCACCTCCTGTGGCCGCGAATTCCACAAGTTACCAACACACTGTGTAAAAAAAAAAAAAAAAAAATAGCACGCTCTCAAAACCCATCTCCTGCTCACTTTAGTAGGTGCCTCATGCTAGTTCCCTGGGTTGTGATGATGAACAACAGCTCCCCAGATGCTTGGTCCACACCTTCCATGATTTTCAAGCCCTCTATCTTATCCTTAACTAATCCTTTTCCTTTCCAAACTGAAAGGTCTTGTGAGTGTCTCCCAATCCAGTAACTTCTTCACCTCCCCCATCCCTTTGGTTTCCCTTCTTTCTCCCTCTTCTAATTGTTCTTCATCCTTCTGGAGTGATGGGACCAGAAGAGAACCTCGGTCTCTAGGTTTTGGATTTGTCCAGCTGGTTCCTACTTGCTTTCTAGTTCCTCTCTTAATGATGCCCAACATCACAATGACTTTTTCAGTGGCCACTGTCCTGAGCAGATGCTTGTAGAAAGAGCTTTCGATGCTGACTTTGAGGTCTTGTCCCTGAGTCATTCAGCCTTCCCCTTTACTTCCTCTCTTGTAACCAGTTCTGGACCCATGAGAGATCCTTCCCTCTAATCTCACAACAAAGCAGTTGTTGGTAGAAGCCTTGGGTGAGGGATTTTAGCAGAAGCCTTTAGCAGATTCAAATATATGATGTCAGCTGGCTCCCTCCTGTCCACGTGCTAGCCAGCACCCTCAAAGAACTCCAGTTAACTGAGGCATTTCCTCCAAGAGCTTGCTGGCTCTCCCATGTGCCTTCGAAAGTGAGACTGGCTGGAAATAATTCTCAGGTGATTTCTTTAAATCCTTGAATTGGGTGGCATCTCCCAAGAACTTCCTAGAATCTCTGGTTATTTTCAGCTCTTAAATAGTAACTTGTTTTAAAAGAGTAGATTAGTATGTGCAGAATCCTGTGAGAAGAGCTGTAAGGCAGAAGGCAAGTAAGCAGTGGAGTAAGGGAAGTGTCTGGGTTCTGCTCTTGTGAACAGTAGCAAGCTCCTTGAGTCTAGGACAGTGTTTGCATTTAAGAGACAGGAGAAGCCAAATATCTTGGCTCCAAGGTATGAAATACTAGCTTTGGTTTCAGCTGACTAAGTGACCATGGGTTTTACTGCTGGTAGCTCTTGAGGTCTGGTACAATGTGGAGCCCATTGCTGTGAAGTTCCCAAGAATCTGGAGGGAGAAGCATAGGACTTGGGATGGGGGCCAGCTCTAGCCATCGTTTTGGTGCATGGCCTTGGGCTTCCAGCATAAGGCACGACCACACTTGCTTCCTTGCATTGGGAGAACAGAAGAAGCATCATTTCTCAGCGATGGCAGGCATCTTGACAAGGCAGGCTGTATTTTGGGCATGCTTGCCTTGTGGGGCCTGTAACAGGGCAATTTGTGCCTCTTGGAGGGAGCAGTCAGGCTTGGTGAGAGAGCCCAGTTGTGGGGTATTTAGACAAGCAGGGAGTTGCCTGCTAGGAGCTGTAGAAAGCTCCCAGGAGGAAGCTGGCTGTGTGCGTTTCTGGCCTGCAGCCAGAGCCAACAAGCTGCCTTCCTAATGCCAGGATAGGGGAGAAGGGTTTAGTTTGGACTGCTTCTGGGCTTGCTTGCTGCTTATAGACCCAATGGAGCCCTGGGAGCAAAACTCACCAGCAGGCCCTATAGGCAACCAGCAGGTACAAGGCACCAGCATTTTTTCTAACCCCAAAGCAAGCGGTGAGAACTAGGGGTAAAATGGGAGCTTGGGATTAAAAAAGCAGCACTCCAGGATATCTTGTGGCTCCTGGCAGCATGTGAATAATACGTTGTGATATTAAATGGTACTCCGAATCAATAAAGCACTCCAGTTCTGTAGGAGAGCTGCATTTGACATCTTATGTTGCTTTCAGCACCCAGTTGTATAGGGAAACTGCAGTTAATGACTTGGATTACTTTTAGCACCTGGTTCTGTAGGGAAGCTGTATTTGGATGTCCTATATTACTGTTAGTGCCCGATTTAGCTGCCCAGTCCCCCCAGGCATGGTGGCCTAGAATAGTTGCATCCCACATGCCCCTGCTAGCTGTTCCTGGCTATGGGTTGCCCTGTCAAGTTCCTGTGAGAGTCACAGATGGTCATGTCTCTTGTCTAGGGCTTGGCCAGGTGGCTGTCAAAGCCTGTGAATGTAGAGTTTCCTGAGTGATTAGGACCTGCTGTTGGTTATTGATCAGTTAGTAACTTGTACTCTGTGTTTCCTAGTGAAGCACCCCTGTGCTGTAGCCAGAGACTCTACTCAGATCCTTGTTTTTTCTGTTCAGTAGAGGGCTGGGCCTTGCTGAGGTGTTTGCATCTGCAGCCCCTCCGTATCCCAGTTTAGTTTGCAAACAATTACCTTTAGACGTCCCAAACATCTGCTGTCCATCTCATGTGCACTTGGATGCTGCCAGTGGCTGGTGACCTCTTACATTTTGGTGGCATGGGGTTGGTTTAAATGCCAGGCCTCAAACAGTGAGAAGCCACTCTTAATGCATGCAGCGAGTAGTGCCAAGGCAAATGCTGTCAGAGCTCTGAGGCTGCATGGAGACCGAGCTTTTCTCAAAGTTCTGGTTATAACGTGATATCAAAGTGGAAGCGGTAAGTGAGAAACAGTTGCCGTGTAGTCATGTTGGAGGCTTTGAAAGTGTCCTAATGACCCTTTAGTTTTTATTTGTCACTCTTTAAGGGCTAAGATCAGCTCTTCCAAGTAGGGCTCAGTACTTCACCAAATCATTTATAGTTTGGCTCCAGCCTGGCACATGTATTTAGTGAGCCTCCCTTATACTTTATATCCTAAAATGCATAGGCAGAAGGCTATTTGAAGCAGTGCAGACTTGGGGGGTCTGGCATTGACGGCACTTCCACCAGAAGACCCCGAGTGAAGGCATTGCCATGTCTGTGGTAAGTTTGCAGAGATCCCTGTTCCACACCACAAGGTGTTTTTAATTGAAGGGACTGAGGTCGGACAGTCCAGTATGTAGGACAGGGCAGCTGAGTCTCCATGGCCAGCTCTGCCACCACCCTGGTGTGCCCCATCCCCTGCTGCTCTGAAAAGAGAGGTTGATTGTACTGCCCTATTTCAAGTGCATTCCAGGTGCGTTTGAACAGCTCTGTTGACAGAACAAACAACTTCTGCAATTTGCTTTCTAGCTGACATTTCCCTTGGAGTGCTGAGACCTCTTTGCTCTTTCCTTGGTAGAATCTCTCTTTTGCCTTTGGGGGTTTCTTTCCCCTTCAGAAGAGGCATTGCAGATTGTCAGGAGACTTGTTCCGGATCTACTTCTAGCATCCTTCTTCAAGAAGCCACCTGTCAGTTTGGCTTTCAGTGAAGCCTGGATGGAGTTGTGGTCTTTTCCATAGGTCACTCTCTTCCTCAAAGGCACTCCCTAGGGTCTGGTGGAATAAGCTGGCCACGGTTTCTCTCTTGGAAGGAGCCCAAACAGGTCTTGTTGTGAAGTGTGCCTGCTGGGATCTCCAACCTCCTGGAATTGCTGCAGTCACTTCAGAGAATATGCTCTTGAACTGAGCTTCCAGCCTTCTGGGATGCAAGGGAGTGCAGTGGCAGCAGGGGAGATCTGGGGCCAGCTCTGCAAAGCGATTCGTTCAGAATGCTTTGAGCCTGGGCCCTTGGCTATTTAAGCCTGTGAATGTCGAGTTTCCTACTTGGAAACTGCAGTCGGTTATTAGCTGCCCCTACGGCAATTTTGTGTTTCACTCAACTCTTTTTGCTTGGTATGTTTGGCCTTGAGGCTGCTACTGACCAGGCACAATGGTGAGGAGCGGGGAGGGGAGATGATAGTGATCCTAGGGAAAGGACCCAGAAGTTGCTGGGTAGGAAAGTTTTGATGATGCCTGTGCAAAGCCTGATGCTTTGGCAGGGATTTCTCCATTGGTTTTGCCCTATTCAGTGTTCTCTATCCCCTGCCAGCCCCTAAGAAACCAGCGTGAAGACAGCCCTGCTTATTGCTCTATGCTTCTCTAGGATTTCTCAGTTGGGGCAGTGAGAGCTAATGCAGTCTCAGTTGTAGCTGTGCAAGTAGCTCATTGCCCAAACCCACCTCTTGCAAAACCATGGCACCAGTAGGTGGCTGCTGGCAATACAAAATATCCCAGTACCCTCAAAGAACACATGGGCCTGAAAGCTCTCCCACCCCCTGCAAAGGCAAAAGTGGCCTAACATTGGTGATTTAGGCTGGAAAGTTAGCTTCATGGGTTCATTTGTGATGATGCTAAGCACTGTACAAGGTGTGTCTCGACCATGGACTTTAAGGAGCAGGGCTATGTCCAAGCCTTTGGCACTTTATCAGTGTTCACTTCCATTTGGCGTGAGGTTTGGGGAGCATAAATGATGGCTGCAGTCCAAGGGAGGTAGAAAATCAGGCAGGGATTGGGGCCTTCAGATGCATTAACCAGTTCAGGGAAGAGGTCTTTGGCAAAGAAGCAGGTGGAACTCATCTACACTATTTCAGGTGGCTGTGAAAAACATTAGCCCATGCAAAGCTAGAGCAGCTGCTGTACCTACATCCTGCCCAATTGTGCCTGACTTGGAAGTCACCTTAAGGAGGAGGGGGCAGTTTGGGTCATGGCTTCTTGCACCTGTGCTTGGAAACGGTCCTGTCCTTGCATTCCCACATTGCAGCATAGAGAGCTCTGAATACATATAGTATCAGCAATGAGTCCTTTCTAGAAGCATTTCTTCCATGACTACTGCATGCCAAAGGTGGACTTTGATGGATTTCTCCTGCATTTTGTGTGTTGTAGGTATATGGGTTCCAGGTGTGAAGAAATGAGGCTAGGCCCTTTGGGCACTCAGATGTAATGGTGCCAGCAAGGGGAATTGCCATGGCATTTCCCCCTCCCTGCATGTCACATGTGGCGTTGAGCATCTTGATTCTTGCTCTTTTGTCTTGAGCAGGCTGGCGGCAAGGCTGGAAAAGACAGCGGGAAGGCCAAGGCAAAGGCGGTGTCTCGCTCACAACGAGCTGGACTGCAGGTAATGTGACACCCAGTGGTTGCTAGCTTCCATCAGCTTCCACTTCCCCCTTCTAAATGCCTGATCTTCTAAAGTGCCAGTTCCTGGGAAATAGAATTAGGAGAAGGGTCCTCCATGCTGAAACCTCACTTTCCAGCTGTAAAAGCAGATGCCAAAGTTTTCCCATGACTCACTTCATCCTGCTTTCCTTCCTGCTCCTCTGACCATCCCACGAGTTAAAAATGACACCACTCCTTGAAAATAGCTTGCTGGGTATTGCCGTGTAATTACCCTGTGGTAGTAGGGTGACTGGATAGCGTAGAAATCACACTTTCCCCATGATGCCTCTGGTGTAGCACCCAGGAATTAGCAAGTCGCATCAGGTGGAGTTAGAGCGAAAGCTAAACCCTCAGCTTTTGCATGCTGGGGGCAAGTTTAGTCTGTCCCAGAATCACAAACAGGTTACAGCTAGGCCAACGCCCTGCCTGAGTCTCTACTGTTCTGAGCGCAGGGGGCGGAAAGTTCCTTCCTGACCTGAATGCAGTGTCTGTCCAGGACCCTCCAGGTTGGGTTCCAGCAGGACCATTGGCATAGTCCGGTCACCGTCCCCAGCCTGGGCTGTAGGCAGCACCCAGTGCCTCTGAGGGAGAGGCCTTCTGTCATGTAGCAGGTTGTGGGGGTGGTTTAATTCCCTCCCACCTCCATACAGTGACCAGCAAAGTGTGGGAAAGCCCCTTAGTAGAACACAGGCATCACTACACCTAGATCACCTACTGGCTGCCCAGCCTTTCCTTGACCCCCACCAGTGATGAGTCTCCAGCTCCCCTGTGCATAGGCCTAGCTATGCTTACTTAGTTCACCACAACCTGTGACTGTTCTCCTTGAACACTTCCAGTGATGGAGAGTTCATAACTCCTCTGGGGCTCTGTTCCACAGACATGTTGAATCAAGTTCATAGGTGTAAGAGCCTGTGGCTTCACTGAACTGAAGCATACACCTTTATCTGCATGCATTTGCATTCAGCATTCTGCTGCAGGAAATCTTTATCCCTTTGGTGTTTCTTTCCTTCCCCCCTCCCCATTAACGAATGTTAGCGCCACGCCTTTGGCTTTGTTCTCCAGTGCTTAATGAGTTGTCTGCTTCAGTTCCCAGTGGGCCGGATCCACAGACACTTGAAGACCCGCACCACAAGCCACGGGCGAGTGGGTGCCACGGCTGCTGTGTACAGCGCTGCTATCCTCGAGTATCTCACCGCTGAGGTAGGTTCTGAAGGGCACGGGGCAGGCTTCTGGTGTTAGGCAGTTCCGTGGGGCACAGCTCAGCCCTTCTTGCCATCACAGCACCCTCTGGGGAAAGAGCATTTGGGCTGCATCAGTGTATTTGGAAGCAGTCAAACCAGCCAATGGGTTGGCTCGGAGCAGCTGGGAGCCGGGGGCAGAGTGCAGCTTGGAAACCCATTGGAAATGATATATTTGAATATATTCATAGCCATTTACAAGCCAGGCAGGCTGTGACCACAGAGGCTTGTTCCTTTTGCTTAGCAAAACTAAACCCTCTCAACCAAGCATCTGCTTTTGGAAACTTCCAGGAGTTGATAATCTGCTCCCCGGGCAGCCTGTTCCAATACTGGACCCCCGTCATAGTCAGAAAGTTCCTCATCCACAGCCTCAACTTCCCCTGCTGCAGCTTGAGGGTGTTGCTCCTAGTCCTGTCCCTTACAGCTGCAGACCCATCTTCATCTTCTACAAAAGCTCTCCAGGGCTGTGAAGCCTGTGATCAAACCCACTCATAGTCTTCTCTAGACTAAATCACACTTTCTCTGTCAGCATATACCCTATAAGTTTGCTTCCCAGGTCTTGCCCCATTGATTATTGGTCTGCTCTGGGCTTTCCAACCTGCCTTCATCTTTCCTGAAGCATGTGGTCCAGAACTGGATGCAGTAGAACATTGGAGATTTGTGGGTATCACTTCCCCTCCCTCCCCCCGCCCCAAGCAAACACTCTGCCCTTTAGGCTAATCCCCCTTTTAACATAGAAAGTCTCTGGTTTGGTCCAAATGTTTGGGCTTGGAGACCTCTTGGAAGCCATATTACTGTTGGCTTTTTCAAGCAGCTCGTTCTAGTTTCACCACTCTGTCCTGAGCCCAGTTATCACGGGGCCTTGGTATAGATCAGGGGCCTTTCAGATTATATTGGTGTGGAGATGACATTGGGTGGGTTTCTCAGAGTAGGTTTGTGGTGGCGATTGTGAATGGTGGTCAGCTAAGATGGTCTCTTAGCTGTTACTACCCAGCAAAGAGATCTGGACAGGTAGCTGTCAACATCAGCTCAGCAGCTGCCAAGGCAAACAACAGGTTGGGGATGATGGAGTTGTGAACACAACAAAGTATTTTTATGCCCCTTTGTAAATCCCTGGGGTGGCCACACCTCGAAGACTGTGCCTTGGTCTGGGTCTGGTTACAACATCACCAAAAGGAGATGGAAGTAGAGAAAGTCCAGAGAGAGGCAACAAGGTTGGTGAGTGTTAGGGAGGGACCACCAAATGGAGAGACTAAAGAGGCTAATGAGAGAGGATAGATGGAGCATGGGATGGACAGATGGATAGACGGATAACGTGGGGTGCATAGGTGGATGGATGGATACATGCATGGGGGGGGTAGGTGGGTGGGTGGATGGGTAGATGGACAACGTGAGGTGGACAGGCAGATGGATAGACAGAATGGGATGGACAGATAAACAGTCAAGCCTGTTTAGGCTTGAGTGGGCCAGGATCAGGGTTTCTAAAGTTCGAGCTGGCAAAGATTAAGTCAGGAGGTGTCGACTGTTGTTGTCTCCCCCAGATGAGGGCACCATGACACTGAC
Source organism: Crocodylus porosus (assembly GCF_001723895.1). NCBI lineage: Eukaryota > Metazoa > Chordata > Crocodylia > Crocodylidae > Crocodylus > Crocodylus porosus. Next base: position 4,076,965 of record NW_017728933.1, on the reverse strand, counting down.
AGTCTGAAGCAAACGTGAAGCAGTTCTGTTGCCCCCTGTGGGGAATTCAGGTGGGGGAACAGGGCTTATTGTTGGGACTCCAGCCAGATTCCCAAAGGAACAGGAGCCAAGGGGTACAAGGCAGTCTGGAGCACAGGAGTGAGGGGCACGGCCTCTGGATCAGAACTTCTGAGACCTTCAGTGCTGGAGGCTGCAAGGGGGAGACTAACAGAGGGGTGGAGAATCTCCAGTGCCCTTCCCTTCCAGGCTCAGCTCCCTGCCACCACATGATGCAGGAGAAAAGGCAGGCTTGCCCTAGAGTTTGAGCCAGTCTCTGGCAGCTCTCATGGTCAGCAGCAGGTGGCAAGATATCCTGCCCTGCTTGCTTGCTGCTAACAGGCTGCCCCTTGCTCTTTGCCAGGTGCTGGAGTTGGCAGGCAACGCCTCTAAGGACCTCAAAGTCAAGCGCATCACCCCTCGCCACTTGCAGCTCGCCATCCGTGGGGACGAAGAGTTGGATTCTCTCATCAAAGCCACCATTGCCGGTGGAGGTATGTATAGGTAGCCCATAAGGTTGGGGGGGCAGGGTGCCACAGGCTAGATGGGGCCAATCTTGGGTTGCCTTTGGCTTGGTGCTGCTTCAGCTCGACCTTGGCAGAGAGCCACCAAGCCCAGGCACGGCATAGTCTGGAGTCTGCCCCCTGCCTGCCAGGGTGAGTCCATTCCCCCTCCCTCACCCGCCTCTGCCCCCCTATGTTAAGGGGCCTGTGGATGGGGGGCTGACAGGCACCCACTGTGCCTGCAGCTCCTGTCACAGCTGAGCCTGACGCCTGCCAGATCAGGCCCCAGGGCCCCTGACACCATCCCTTCCTGTCCCTGTGTGCCAGAATTGGATCCTGGGGCTACCTCCTCCCACCCATGAGCACTGGGATTGGGCCCCAGAGGCCCAGTGCTGCCTGCTTCTCAGTCCCCCTCACCAGGATTAGTCCCCAGGGGCTATGGCATTCCCCCCCCCTCGCATCTCCCACATCAGAATCTACTGCTGGGGCCATGGTGCCATACCCTTCCCACACTTATGTGCTAGGATTGGGCCCTTGCATCACCACCTTGTAGCCACCCACACAAGGATTGGTCCCTGGTGGCCCTAGCACCACCCCCTCCTTCCCCTGTACAACAGGATTGGTCTCATGAGGTCCCAGTGCTGCCCTGTGCACTGGGATTGGTCTGTGGGGGCTGTGGTGCTGCCCCCTCCTGGCCTTTTCACAGAAGGATTTTTCCCTGGGGGGGGACCCCCTTCTGCCCCTGTGCACTGGGACTGGGCTCCAGGGAGTTGTGGTGCCACCCCCTCCTGCTCCTATGTGTCAGGATTGGACCCCAGTGCTGCCCCCTCCTGGTCTCCCAGACAGGGATTGGACCCTAAGGCCTGACCTGGCCCTCTACACACTAGGATTGGTTGGCATGAGGGTCTGGAAGCTTGGCAGCACCAATCTCCTGTATCTACCAGCTCTATAGCTCTCCTCCTCCAATGCAACCGGACCCACGAAGGGAGGGAGTGGGGAGTACATGAGGCCACCCTAGGGCCCCATGGCTTCCCCCAGCCCCCTGTTTACCCCCACTGTGTCTGCAGGCGTCATCCCACACATCCACAAGTCTCTGATCGGAAAGAAGGGTCAGCAGAAGACTGCGTAGGGGGGGCACTGCCGCTGCCGCCCTCGCCCTCTCTGTCGTTGTACTGTATGGACCTGGGCCGGATGAAATCTGGGGACATGTGGAATCTTTTTTTAAACAAGCTAGGTAACCGGAAGAGCATAGACGAGCGCCCATAGACGTGAGCTAAACCTTTGTATGTCCTCTAGACAGAAAGAACCCCCCCACCCTCCTGTTCCCTGTCACGTGGCAGCAATTGGCGTGTTGATTGGCTTAGGTTTCTCCCGTGTGTTTTATACAGACAAAAAAAAAGGACCTGATAAAGCGTTTTCTACAATATCTGTCTGGGCGTGTGATGTTGGGGTGCAATGGGGTTGTGCCCACTGGGTCTTGCCAACCACAGTGGGCACCCCTCAAGGCTGTGATGGGGACTGGGGGCAACCTAGTTCCCCATCGATAGGTCTATAGTGACACGCATGGGAGAGGGGGGTGAAACTAGGCATCCCTCCAGGTGAGCCCCTTGGGCAGGCAGTGCCCAGGTTGACAGGCAAGGGCAGGGGATCCCTGACTGGCATGTGCTGGAGACACTGGCACTGTGGCTGGGTGTAGCACTGATGCATCCCTGCCCCTGCTTGGGGCTTGGTACCCACTGGTGGGGCAAACACCAGGGTGGTATGGGGTAGCCACCCTCCATGGCCCTGAGCTGGACATAAGCCAGGTCCTGGTCTCCCTTGAGCACAGTGTCTGGGGCTTGATGCCAGGGCTTAAGGGCATCAGCTCCTGCCTGAGAGTGTACCCAGCTCCGAGAGGCTCTGCCCCCTAGGGTATGAGGGGTGAGCCCCAACAGGCTCTGCCCACTGTGGGGAGCATCCTGAGACTGCCTCCAGCCGTAGCAGGGCCCAGTTCAAATCAGCATCAGATGCAAGTCATGAGGGTCAGGGGGTTTATTTGTCAGGGGTGAGGTCAGGCATTGCGGAGGGTGGGGGGAATGTAGTCCAGGCCCAGGTGCTGGAAGATCTCCTCCTCCGAGCTTGCTAGTAGGAAGGTGCCCTGTGGGGACAAGGTGGGGTGGGGTGGGGTGGGGCAAAACCAGACTCCTCCCCCCCACATCCTACAATGCACATGGCCAACCTCACACCCAAACATTGCCCCAGAACCCAGGTAAAATAGTTGTGGTCATGCTTTGGCACCCCACTGTCCACTGAGGCACTCCTTCCACCTTTCCCCATAGTCCAACAGGGCACCCCTCACAGCCCTTCAGCATCCCACAGTGCACTAGGGCACCTCCCAGCCCTGCAGCATCCCATAGTGCACAGGGTCATCCCCATAGCTTGGCACCACCTCAGAGCCCTGCCCTACTCCAGCATGCACCAGGGGACCCTCCCATAGCCATGCTGGGACCCTGAGCCCTTATCCAGCATCCCATGATGCCCTGCAGCTGTACCTGCCGCATATCATAGAGCCCATGGCTATTGAGTACCATCTCCCGCTCATGCCGGGCAAAGCGCCGTAGCTCCCGCTCAAAGTGCTAGGGGGAAGTGGGGGGGCAGTTAGTGCTGCAGGAGGCAGGGACGTGGGTCAGACAGATCCAACCCCACTCCCTGGTGGCCTCATATCAATATATAGCTGCATCCCCCAGGGCCCCCCTCAACCTGGGTAAAAAGGGCTGACTGAGACCTAGAACCTAGCACCAGTCTCTAGACTAGACCACAGATCTAGAACATCCTGCACCACATGACCAAGAGTGGACCTAGAACCTACTGCAGCATGTAGCAGGGTGATGCTCCTCAACCCCTCTGGGTTCCAGGCATCTAGAACCCTGCCATAAAGGTCTTAGTGCTCTGATACAGGACCATAGGGTTCCCCCACCTAGAACATGCGGCAAGGAGCTAGATTCCACTGTAAGATGTCCTAGCTGTGATCTAGAATGAGAGCCCTGATCTAGAACTGGGCATGCAGCCAAGCAGGAGCATGAAGTGACCTAGAACCCGCTGTTGATCTGGAATGAGTCCTGACTGAGACCCCAGGATGTGCAGCCACCTGGGAGGATGGAGTGATCTTGAACCCAACTGTTAGGTGTCCCAGCCATGACCTGCAACTGGAGGGCACTAGCCCAGGACATACAGATCCCTGGAAGAATGGAGTGATCTAAAACCCACTGCAAGGTATCCCAGGATGATCTGGGACAAATAACCTAGAAGCCAAGACAGGCAACCCTCCAGGAGGCTGGAGCGATCTGAGCTGGGCTGCACTACACCCAGCATGTACCAGTGACCTGGAACCCCAAGGGCTGACCTAGACACCCCATCCACCATCTGGGGCACTTACACGGGAGCCAGTCCAACCAAGCAGAGCAAAGGGCAGCTGGCTGTGGGGAACCACAACCAGGTCCAGACGCACAGCCCGCCAGGCCCGCACCCTGGTGCCTGCTGTGGGCAGCACCAGGCGCAGGATGGTGAAGCAGCGATCAAAGCGGTCCAGGGCCCTACAGCTGGATGAGGCCTCTGCTGCGGTGGAGTAGCTGCTGTGCTGGTACAGCAGGAGATCCTGGGTGTAGGGAGAGATGGGGTGGGCAGAGAACCCAGCTGTCTGGGCTCCCTCTGCCCTGTAACTACTAGATCCCACTCCCCAACATGAGGTCCTCTCAAGTCCCACCCCTTCCCTGCAGCCTAGCCAGTCAGCTGCCCCTGCCCAATGAGGCCCCACTCACCTGCTCCCCCAACCAGGCAACAAGAGAGCCCAGCAGTCCCACCTCACGGCCTTCCTCGGGGTGTGACAGCAGCAGGTCCACGTCATGGCCACAGGGCTTGCCTCTGCAGCAGAGGGGGTGGATCAAAGGAAGGGGGCCCAGCCTGCTGCTGCTTAGGAGCAGGGCCAGGCCTCAGGGGGAGGGGGACAGTTACCTTCGGAAGCCCCCAGCCAGTGTGACAGAGGCATTGGGCAGCAGGTGAGCAGTAGCATCCAGCACCAGGCACACCAGGCTCTCGGCTTCGGCCTGGCCCACAGGTACCGCCAGGTCCTCAAAGTACTGCACACCTGTGGGGGATACTGCTGAGACCACGCCCAACTGTGCCCCTCACTCCTGACCCATTGCCCCTGCCCACTTCCCCATAGCTCTGCTGGTGCCCTTTGACATGCAGCTCCCTGCTTGCCCCCGTCTCACCTGCCTGCTGCTCCCTGGTCAGCCGGGTCCCATGCGACCGCAGGTCCCCCAGTGACCGCAGCCCCTCCCGGTACCAGCGGTCAGCTGTCCGGACCCCAACCCCAAAGATCTGGGTGAACAGCTGGGGAGGAAGGGAAGGCAGTGAGACAGGGCAAGAAACTAGCTACTGCCCCTCAGAGAAGCCACAATGGAGCAGGCACAGACAGATCTACAAAGAGCCAGGAGAGGGCAGTAGTAGGCACTGTTCTGGCCAGCCCCACTCTGCCCCTCACTCCCAACCTGCAGCCCCCTGCTTCTCTGCCCGCCCCCCCCAGCCCTGCCGGTGCCCCTCATTCCAGGCCTACAACCCCCAGCCCAAGTCCATCTCTTGCTGACCCCTATACCTTCATGGTCTGGTATCGCTCTGATTGTTTCACTGTCTCCACCTCCACACAGACCCCATCCTCCAGCACTTCCTGCCCGGGAGACACAGCCCCAAGCTCAGTTTTAGCAGGGCAAGTGCTGCACATTGGGAGTGAGGGGTACCTGGGGCTGAGGGGGGCAGGGGGCTGCGGGTTGGGAGTGAGGGGCACTGTCAGGGTTTGTGGAAGCTGGCTGTGCCCGCTGCTGCCCTCCAGTGGCCAAATGTTCAACTGGCCTGCTCAGGAGGGGGTGCTTCTGGGGGCTCAGGAGCTAGCATGGCACCGACTGGGCTGGGAGGGCAGGGGGCTGTGGGTCAGGAGTTAGGGGCAGCAGCCAGGCTACAGGGGGCAGGCAGCTGTGGGTCAGAAGTGAGGGGCAACAGCACAGCTGAGGGATGGGGGCAGAGGGTTGCAGGTTGAGAGTGAAGGGCTGAGTCAGGAATGGGAACACTGGACAGGCTGGTGGGGGGCAAGGAGCTACAGGCTGGGAGTGAGGGGCACCACCAGGGCTGGAAAGGTACCTGAAGGACACGGTGGGAGTGTGCCCCGATGCCAGGCAGGCCACTGAGCTCATGTGTACCCCGCAGGGCCCGAGGCAGGCAGCGCAGTACGGAGGCAGCGCGGGTGAATGCCAAGCCTCGTGCCTCTTCACCCTCAAATAGGGCAGCTTCTGCCAGAGTCTCCAGTGCCATCTGCAGAGGAGCTACCATGGTACCAGGAGCAGCCACCAGGGGGCAGTGAAGACTGCCGCATGCTCCCCTCTCCCCCCAGTAGCTGACACCCACTCCCACCTGCTTGCTACCCAAGGGACCTGGGGAGAACCCAGCATCCAGGCTCCCAGACTCCCCTCCACCCCCAGGGCTGGGGAGAACCCAGGCATCCAGGTGACCAGTGTATCCATACCACCAGGGCAGAGTGGGGGTGGTCCAGGGGGGTGCGGCGCTGACAGGCATAAGGCGCTACCTGCAGGCTGGGCTCCACAGTCGTTGTTACCTGGGGGACAAGAAGGTGACAGTCAGTGCCTGGCATGGGGGGATCCTCAGCCCCCCAAAGCCTTCAATAACAACTGCTCACCTGGAGGCGATGCCGTGGCTCAATGGGCACAGGCTGCCCAGCACTGATACTCTCAGTTAGCCAGCTCAGGTCCAACATGGCTGGGTGGGGGCTGGGACCCCCAACACCTCCACGCTCCCGTGCCAGCCACGCAGCTGCCTCATCTCCTGTCAGCTGCTCAGCCACCACGTGGGTCAATGCTGCACTGGGAGACGGTACCTGGGGGGTTAGTATCGGGGACCTCCCCCCGCAACCCACAGCTCCTGCCCCCAGCCGTGCCAGTGCCCCTCACTCCTGAACCACAGCCCCTGGCAGTGCCCTGCAGCAGATTCCCAGGGAAGCTCTCACCTGCGGGGCCCATCCACACGGAACCCCTGAGCCCGGGCCAGGCGGGTGAGGAAGGCACAACGTGAAGCCCCCATGCGCCGCTGCACCAGGCACAGCACCAGCCCCCCTAGGGCCCCCTCCACCTCAGCCTGGCCCTTGGCCCCCGCAGGCACCTGCTTCCGCCGCCGCTTGGGGGGCACCAGAGCCATGGGTGGGGCTGGGAAGAGGCTCTCAGGGGATTGTGGGTAATGGGGGAACTGGGCAGAGGCTTACAAAGGATTGTGGGTAGTGTGGAGGCAGTACAGACCCTGGGGAGAGGCCCTCAGGGGACTGTGGGTAGCTGTGAGTGGGGGGAAGAAGCCTGCAGGAGGCTGTAGATAGTAGAGGGTGATATCAGGGGAGGCCTGCGAGGGATTGTGGGTAGGGGGGTGGGCACTGGGCTGGAGAGTTACTATATGGTAGGAAGTACAGGCAGCTCAGGCCCAGGGGCTGGGGGTGGGACTAAACTGGACCAGGAGGCATAGCCAGATCTAGAGGGGCGTGGTCAGCCCTAGCTGGGACAGGGCAGGGGCAATGGGGCGTGGTTGAATGTGTATGCAAAGCAGCTCATTTGCATAGGAATGTTACATGACCCCTGCACCTGGGGATGGCAGCAGGGGGCAGGGAGGTGCCCCCCACCCCTTCCTCCTGCCCATGCAAATCCCAGCACAAAGCAGGGTGGTGCCAGACTGGAGCCAGCATTGCTGGCACAGCAGTGCTGGGATGGTGAGTGCCAGGCTGAGGGGTGCCAGGTACCCCTCACTCCTGCCCTTACACTGGGGCGCTAGGGGTGCCTGCTTCCTCTGGGGGGGCTGGAGCTCCTTGGGGAGCCTGTGATAGCCTGTGCTTCCTTGCAGAGCCTGCCTGGTGTGCCCCGGAGCCTGTAAGTAACCACCCGGATGCCTTCTCATGGGTGGCAGGGGGCAGGCAAAGGGGTGGGGGTAGTGTCCAGGGGGGCAGGTGCTCACAGGGTGCTGCTGTGTGCCCTGCCCACAGGTCTCGGCCCCCGCCCCCGCCCCCCCCCGCAAGCGACCAGGTAGGTGCCAGGGGCCTAGGGAGAGGGGGCTGGGTCCTGCGTGTCCCCATCCTAGCATGACCTAGGGCAGCCAGATTCCCAGCATGCCCTGGGGTGGGCAAGGGGGCACAGCCTCACCTGGGCACCTGCCTGTGTTACAGACACCTGGGAGCACCTGGTAAGTACTGCCCCACCCTCTGCCCACCTCGCCCTACCCTGGTACCCCACAAATGCCCCATTCACTCTGAGCCCGCCCCTGGGCCACTTGGACCTGCTCACCTGTGGCCCAAAGTAAGGTCCCCTCCCACTTCAGGCCCTACCTCCTTCGTCCTCCCTACAGCCCTCTGAGACACTGCCCCACCCCCTTTGGCCCTATCCCATAGGCACCCCGAAGCCCCATCCATTCCCCTAGCCCCACCCCTTGGCCACCTGATGCCTCCCCTATTCTCCCTAGCCATGTCCCTTCAAACCCTAAGGCCCTGCCCATTCACATTGGTCCCCCCCTTGGTCCTGAGGCCCTGCCCCTCCACTGGACAGTTCCCAGCAGCATGTTCTACCCTCACCAACAGTGTGGTGAGGAGCTACTGGCCTCTGATGAGGAAGACATGTATGAGGTGCCCCCCTGCGAAGGGCTGCTCCGCTGGGTGGCACCTGCCCAGGCACAGCTGCCGCCTGAGGGCACCTACCTGGGTAAGGGGGTGATGTGGGTCAAGGAGGGGCACTGGGGGCATGGAGACAGGGAGTGAGGGGGTCAGGAGGCACAAGGGGGAATGGGGGGAGGAGGCACTATGGAGCATGGGGGCCAGGGGAGAAGGAGGCACTAGGGGCCACGGATGCAGGAGGTGACAGGGGCAGGGGACATGGAGGCAGGCAGTCTGTGGGCTTGGCAGGGCAGACCTGGGGAGCTGGGGGCACTCCCCAACCTCTTTGCTGTTCACAGACCATACCCAGGCACGGCGCAGTTCGGCGCCTGCCCCCTGCCTGCCTCCGGCCAGGGTGAGTCCATGCCCTCTCCCTCGCCTACCTCTGGCCCCTCTATGTCAGGGGCTGTGGATGGGTGGTTGACAGGTACCTGCTGTGCCTGCAGCTCCTGTCACAGCTGAGCCTGGCGCCTACCACCGAGGAAGAGGAGGAGGAAGTTAAGGGGTGGGGGGCCATGCCCTCCTCTACCCGCCGCAGCTCCCTGCCCACGCTGGGCCCGGCTATGCTCAGAGGTAGGTGGGCAGTCACAGGGGAGAACAGGGGGTGAGGGGAGCTGTTGGCAATGAAAGGGTGGGGCTTCTTGAGTGGTGGGAATTATTGAGAGAGTCAGTCCCATTCATGCCATCTTTGCCGGCAGGTGCCAACCCAGACCCCTTGGAGCGCAAGGTAACATCCCCCTCTTTCCTGTGGGTCAGAGCCTCCATGCTGCCCATATGGGCAGGGACGCCTCCCCCCAGTACCTAAGCAGGGCTGGCTCTGTTCTATCGATGGGGAAACTGAGGAACATGGCACCTAGAACTGGGGGAGAACCTGGGAGCCTTGGGGAGAAAACGCAGGCATCCAGGTTTGGAGATAGCCACCCCCACCCCCAGGTCTGGGCAGGGAGCACCCAGCTAGGGGGGAGTGGATGGCATGTGGCAGCTGGGACCACCCTGCCCACTGATAATCAGGGCTCGTTCCAGGAGGAGCCTCTTGAGGATGCAACCTACGTGCAGTTCCAGCCTACCCCAGGTGAGTGCCCCCCATGTTCCCCAGCCCTGCCAGTGCCCCTCATTCCCAACTCGCAGCCCCCCAATAACCTTGTGTCCTGTCTCTTCCAGCCCCCTGCTGCCTTGAGGGGAGTGAGCCCCCCATGGAGGTAAGTACTCCACCCTAAGGCAATGGGGGTCTCTCAGGTGTCTGATCCTCCCACCAGGGGTAAGTGCCAGGCAGAGGGGATATTTTTGGGCATGCAGAGATTGGCTGGGGGGAGCTGGGGGGAGGGCGGGGTTGCCCTGACCCTCCCCTCCCATGCCCACAGGACCCCGAGCTCTGTGCCCAGCCCTGGTATGCAGGAAGCTGTGACCGGCAAACAGCTGAGACTGCCTTGCTGTATGCCAATAAGGTACCCCTCCCACCCTGGACACCTGGTTCTCTCCCCTGCTTGGAGGGGGGCTGGGATCCAGCAGGGTTGGGTTAACCCCGGGGACTAGGGAGCCGGGATGTCTGGGTTGTCCCTGCTCTGGGAAGGGGATGGGGTGTGGTGCTTAGAGTCAGAGCAGTCTGTGAGGCCCAGGTGCCTGGGTTCACTTCCTAGCTCCAGGTCAGGCTAGTGGTTAGAACACAAACTAGGGGATCAGGACACCTGGGTCCTCTCCCTAGCTCCAGGGTGGGGTGGGGGGGCTGGAATGCCCGAGTTCCCTCCCTAGCTCTAAGAGGGCCATAGTGGTTAGAGCGAGGGGGAGGGCAGGGTCCAAGACTTCTCGGTTCTCTCCCACTCAGCTGCTGCCTTTAGCCCCCTGGTTGCCTGCCTGCTTCGGTTTCCCCTAAACCCAATGGGGAGCAGCCCCCCTGGTGGTGGTGACCCCTGCTTCTGCCCCCAGGATGGAGCCTACCTTGTGCGGCGCTCAGGGCGTGGCGGTCCTCAGCCCTACACCCTGGCTGTGCTCCTGGGTGCCCGTGTCTACAACATCCCTGTGCGTTTGATCCCAGGGCCCCGGCCCTTTGCCCTGGGCCGGACCAACACCTGCCCAGAGGTGGGTGCCCAGCTGAGCTGCGCCCAGTGCCAATGGGTGGGGGCTGGGATATCCTACAGGGGTGGGGGCTGGCCATGCTGAGCACCCCCCAATGCCAGGGGCTCGGGGTCCCAGCCTGGCCCCCCTGACCACCCCTCCCCTCTACACACACACAGCTCTTTCCCAGTGTGCCCAGTATGGTCTGGCACTACACGCAGCACCCCCTCGTGCTGGTGGATGGTACCACTTGTGCCCGCCAGCACACCCGCCTGATCTACCCTGTGAAGCCCTGAGTGCCTGGTGGGGAAGGGGCACCTAGTGCCACCCCCAGCCCCTTCCCCTTCCCTGCCAGCCTCAGCCCTGCAGCTGTGACCAGTGTCAGAGTGGAGCAACAATGGCAGGCCTCGGGCTGGGGGGCAGTCTTGGAGCCCTCCCTCCTCCTGCACCCAGCTGATACCAAGCCAGCCAGGACACCTCCATCCTTGCTGTACCCACTTCCTCCTTGTCCCCAGCTGGTGGGGAGTCACAATAAACAGTGTGAAGCTGCCTTCTGCTGTTGACTGGGTGGGGGTGGGGGTGAGGGAGGGGGAGTGGCTGGTGTTGGACCCCGCCCAGGGCAAAGATAATTTTTAGTTGGGGGACCTGGGGCCTCAGTTTCCCCCTTCTGGAGTTGGCACTAGACAGCCCCTGGATGAACCCACTTATGAGGTGTGGCCTCTCACACCCAGCTTCACTTGCTCCCCCACTGCCAGGTACCCCCCACCCCCTTAGGCAA
>NW_017728933.1:4047727-4065170 GCF_001723895.1 Crocodylus porosus | reverse complement strand
GTCCCTCAGAGGCACTGGGTGTTGGCTGCAGCCCAGGCTGGGGATGGCAACCAGGATGTGCCAATGCTCCCTCTGGGACCAAAGCTGGAGGGGGTTGGTTGGACTAGCCGTGACCTCTGAAGGTGTCATCCAGCCCCACTACCCTGTGATTCTATGGTCAGTATTAACCACCTGGGCTTGGCAGGGCTCTGCGCAAGCCTGCAGGTTGCTCAGTGGACCTGGTGCTGGTTCACTCCTGGGGTTGGGGAGATGAATACGCTTTGCCCTTTGCCCCCTGCCAGGATCTCTGAATGTTTTGTTGCCATGATTGGAAGGGGATTTGGGCCCCATGGCACTGGGAGTGGAGTGAGAGTGGGAGAGACAGGGAAGGTGGCTCCCTTGCTGACCCCCAAATGCTGGGCCCCCACAGCAGCTGCCCTGCAACATCTGCACCTGCTCCCCTCTCTGCCTGCCTTTTGGGGGCCAATCTGTTTCCCCCATTCCAGCCAGATGCATGTGGGAGCTACCTCCTGGTGCTTAACTCACCTGGGAGGTGGGTGAGGTCGCAGCTGGGTCAAGTCAGCGCGGCTTTTGTTTAGGCTGCACACACGAATCCTGCAATTAGAAGCAGCCACTATCAGAGTGATCGCATCTTCCAGGAAGCCTGGCCCAGACCTGACACCCATGGCCTGGGGTTTGGGTGGGGGGAGAAGGGAGCCTGAAGCTGGGAATTAGCCTGGCATCTTCCCCCACTCCCCCTCCACGTCTTCCCACAACTGACCACTTGCTCACATGTGAGGCAGACAAAGCAGAAGGACTGGTTCCCACTGGAGGCTTCCTTAATCATGGTGCAGGGATGGGTGGGGTGGGTTATATCCTCGCCCATTAACCCTTCCGGAAAACCTGGAGCTGGTGGATTTAGTGGCATGGGTGATACCTCCTGTGAAAGGTGTGGAGGGAGAACAGCTGGACCACGTAGATGGTTTCCCATGATGCAAAGCACTGCTGGGTTCACTGAGCGGGGTGACTTCTGGGAGGAGGAGCAGTGGCAAAGGAGAAATTGAAGCAGGAAGGGCAAAAACAGCATCAGTGTGGGAATCAGGGCTGACTGGGTGGCATAAAGTGTGTGTGGGGGGTAGAAAACTGTGAGCTCTACTTCCCCTTAGCTCCCCCCACCCTGGGACAGTCTGTGTGTCCGGATCTTGCTGCACATACCTGGGTTCTGATAACACAGAGAGGCTGGAGACACTCCCACACCTGGCCTGAGCAAAGAGCCTCTAGATCTTGCATCAGCCTGGTGGCAGAGAACTGCCAGGCTATACTGACCTCTCAGGCCCTGGGGCATGGGTGTGCGGGTGCCCCGAACTGCTGTGCTGGCCAGAGCCAGCCAGGCACCGGCAACAGGCAAGATCATGGCTTGGTTGCATCATGCAGCTGTAGGGTTCAGATGGCGGGGGGCATGGAGCACAGCTGGCCTCTTCCTAGCACCCAGGGGAGGGACATTCACTGAGCACCTATCCCGCAGCTCCCCCCATGTGGCCTCAGTCACCTCTGTCAGGCCCAGCAAGCGGGGTAGCAGCAGGACACTAAGGGAAGGTGCCATGGGGCTGGTGAAGGGGCCGTGAATAGCTCCCCCCAGCTCCTACTCCAATCCCTGTGAGGCAGGGCCCATCCTCGGAGGGAGCAGGCCTGATCTACCTCCACCCTCTGCCACAGACTCAGCCCAAGACAGCTGGCAGAGAGCTAGGACACACAACAGGCCCCCACCACCTTGGATCTTCATGCGAATGGGGGTGCTGGCAACCCCACAGCCCAGGCCCGGCCCATGGGACTGACGGGGGGTTTCGGGGGTGAGGGGCAGGATCCAGCTCAGAGAATTCCTCTTGGAAAGAGTAACTGATAGGGGTAGGATCTTAAGGTCCAGATATCCCTTTGGGGATAGAAATGGGGCTGAGCCCCAAGCCATGAGCTCCCAGGCTCATCCCCTTAGGGGACTAGGTCACCCACTGGGCATGGAAACCCCTGGAAAGCTTATTAATTAGCACCTCGCCTTAACAAGCCATCCTCAGAGCCCAGAAAGCACCACCTATGCCTCCTTGGGTCCCAACAATGCTGGCTGGGGAAGGGTGAGGCCGTTGCCTTGGGTGTGTATTGCCAAGGACTTTGTCCTGGGCAAAGATTGTGTCAGGATGGGTGAGTGGAGCTGGGAAGGGCTGGGGGGACTGGGAGGGCAGTGGGGGTTGAGGGCCAGGGAATGACTGATCATGATCACAGGTGGCTGGTGACACGGCCTTGCCTGGGTTGGGTGCCATGGGGAGGGGCCTGGATTGAGCAATCAAAGAGGTTAATGCCACCCTCCCTGAGGCAACATCAGATCTCCTGGGGGGCGCGGGGAGCGGGCAGGCAGACCCAGCCTTGGAGACAGCATGTCAAGCCCATTGCTTAAATCCAATGCCCCCCACCACAGGCAATGCTTCCAGTAGTCTCAGGATCAGGACACCTTTGCTTTAGGAGGACTTTATCAGCAGTGCAGAAGTTGACAAGGAAAGAGCTCCCATGGAAGGTGTGCACTGTCTGTTACTGGAGATGTTTGAGGAGAGGTTGGACAGCTACTGGCTGGGAATGATCTATCCCCGTGTTCTGCTTTGGGGATTTCCCAAGGCTCCCCTGGTTGTTGCAGGCGGCTGGGAGGGAATTAACACACCTCTGCCTCTCCACCCCGCTTGCTGCTACATGTGTCAGGGGGGTTTTAAGCCTTCTTCAGAAGCACTGGGTGTTGGCTGCAGTCCAGGCTGAGGGTGGCAACCGGTCTATGACAATGCTCCTGCTGGGGCTCAAACCCAGAGGTTCCCAGGTAGAGGGTCCTGCTCAGGCTCAGACTGATATTGCATTGGGGTCAAGAAGGAGTTTTCCCCTTGCTCAGACTGGTACGGATTGGGGGAAGTTCTTGCTTTCCTTTGTAGCAGGGGCACACTTTCTCCCTAGGATGTCTAAAGCATTTATTAAAAAGCTGTGCCCCCCACCACTTCCCCTGTGGCAGGGTCAGGTGCGATGTCTGGTGTAGTGTCAGGGTTGACGGTAGCTTTATCAAGAGGTTAAATGATGGATTTGTATGGGATGGTTTGGACAGGGCTGATCCTACCTCAGGCAGGGAGTTGGATGAGACCTCTCCCTGTGACCTCTGGAGGTCCCTTCCAGCTCCACTTCCCTATGACTCTATGGTTCCTTTGCCCAGGCTCCTGTTTATTTTCATGCCTGTCTGGCTTCTCCTGCAGCTTGCTGCCTTCTCCCATTATCCCTCCAGGAGGCTGGAGGATGGTGAAGTCAGTGGAGGAGATGGATCTGTTAGGGAAAACTAAATCTCTGTAGACCCTGGGTGGATAAGGGGGGTGGGGGAAATGAGAAGCATGGCGGATCATTGCAGCACTGTGCTTCTTCAGTGCCCCTGTCAGGGTTGGCCAGGGCGGGTGTTATTTGCTCACTATTTTCCCCCCACCAATCAAAGCCTCTTTTTAAAAGGTCAGGAATGCAAGTCCAGCATTCTGGGAAGGAGGAGGTCATGGAGACAGTATCCCCAGATGGGATTGCTCTTAGTGCTTTTCAGTTCCCATCCACTAAGTGCTCTCTCCCCCATGGGAGGTGGTATCTTGGGGCACCCCAGGGAGCTGGGCTCATCCCTGTACAACCCCCTGAACCCTTCTTTTACTAGATCCATGCCAACTAACAGGAGGTTCTGAACAGATGATTCACTGTGTTAAGTGGAGTGAGAATAGATGACCTATGGAGAACCCTTCCAGCCCTACTGCTTCAGGATTTGTGTCAAGCTGATACCTTAGAGACTAACTGGCTCAGAGGCGCATGAGTGTTCAGATGCTGAAAGGAGTGTGTGGGTGTGTAGGCTGGGGGCACGTTCCAGGCCTACAACAGATGAGAAAACATGTCCACAGTCATCCTATCTGGCCTAGTAAGAGGCAGATGTAAAATTTTGGTTGTGGAAATATAACAATGGAAAAGGTGTGGGATAGATCTGGGGCATGGACCAAAAAGCCTGCCTGAGAAGCTTGCTTGGGTCCCAGGAGAACTGCAATCACCCTGGGACCACATTGTGGGCTTGTCCTCTGCTCAGAACATCCCCAAACTGTGCCCCAAATGCAGGGAACAAGGGCACTTGGTAGCAGAGCACCAATGCATCCCTGGCCTTGCGTACCCAAGGCAAAAGCTGCTAAGCCAAGGATTGTGAACAAGGATGGCATTGCAATATCCCTGGGGGGTACGGCTTTCAAGAAGGCCACAAATCCTTCGTAACTGCTGTGCAAAAAAAGAAAATTAAAAAAAGCAGAAAGAGGCAGTACAGAGGCAAACAGGAAGACAAAGTAAGGGACAGAAAAGGGAAAGTGAGGCAAGAGGGAACAAAGAGGAAGGAAAGGAGACAGTTCCAGAAGAGGGAAGCAGCCATGGGCCGCTTTAGGGGGGCATGTGCCCCCCCCAGCAACCAGTTAGTGACGGGGGGCGGAGGGAGGATCCCACTCCCCGGCCAGCACTTGCAGGGGGTACACTAGCGCTCTCAGGGCGTGTGCGTGCACCTCCATGTACCCCCTACATGTTGCCACTGGAAGAAGCCCCATAAAGAACAAACGGCAAGCTAGCACATACCTGGTGGAAAGAGACCGGCCAAGAACCAGAGATGTGACCTCAGACCAGTCCAAAATGTCACTGATTGGAAACAAGTTAGCAACAGTCGAGGATCACTCACCCCATGGCTTGGTTGCAGCTCATTGTCTATGAGTAGTTTTGCTTCAGGGTGTCTCTGTACAGCCTTTGGTTTGTTCCAGGCTTCTGTTTCCGAGCCTGCAAAAGATGGGAGAAATCATGCTTTTTTAAATATTTCCCCTGGCATTTAAAAAAAATAAAAGGCATTATAACATTTACAGCTCTATTTGATTATAATTGACATTGGAACCTGCAGGCAAGGGGACATACAGGAAGGATAAAAGAAAGGAGGAAAGAAAAGGCCCTGGATTGTCTATCTCTGAACTCCATCTCTGTCCAGGCTTTTTGTTTTGTTTTTTCCACAGCATCTGACCTTTTTAAACACTAATTGCACCTGAAATGCAGCCACTGGCAATACCGATCCATGTGTTTATCTCAGGGCAAGGGCAGAAGTGGCTGTGTACATCTCTTATCATTTGTTCTGGGCACAAGATATCCCAGTGAACCAGCAGATGTAAACCCAGCCTTACCTTTGCCCAGTCGCATTTGTCAGGCTGGTCTGGACATTTATAAACAAGGGGCAAGGGCAGCGGGGTGCTGACTGCATGTGACGAGGAGGCAAGTCAGCAGAGGTCAGGTACTAAAGGAAAACACAGAGGCTTGCAGCTCCGGCTTTTACTGGGCGCCTCTGGTGCTGGCCCGAGAGGATGAAAGCCAAATAAATGCAGGCTGCAAATGCAGCTGCCATTGGCAGAGTTAAACAGGCAGCCCTGGGATCAGAGGCAGAGCTTATAAATGTTACAGGTCTTGCCACATGCTTCCACAAGGCCACAAAGCCCCATCTTGCACCCAGTCTTTGTCCCTAGATGGACTCCTGTGTGCCTCCAGCTCCAGTGTCAGTCTCATCCTAGTCCAGCCTTCCCAAATCCACCTTGCTGTGATCAAATGGCTGCTTCCATCCTAAAGGCCCGGGAGCTAGGATTGACCCCTGCTGCCAGCCACTGGCAGGGTGGCTCCATTTGAGCATGGAGAATGCCCAGGCGTAGTGGGGCCTGGCATGTGGCAGCAGGCCCACACGACTTGACAAGGCCTGTGGCGCATGCAAACCCGTCAGGCTCTCCTCAGCCTTTTTGTTATAAAAGATATTTCCATATATAGAGAATTATATATATACAACCTCCATCATAAACTTTCCATCACACATCCTAAAACTACATTAAGAAACCTGCGCTTTCCATTACAATGAATGCACCTACTTCCTTGTGCCTCTGCACACCCACCCTCACCTACCCAAATCACAGTCCTTTAGTCTAAACCCTAATTTGGGGTTTACATTCTCAGTTCATTCACTGTCCTTGTCGCTGTCGATGTTACTGTCACTTCTGCTGCTGCTGCTGCTCCTGTTGTAGTCCTTCTCGCTGTCTCCAGGCCCAGTTGCATCTGTCCTTTTCATTCTCTCTGTCCACTTCCCCTCCCGGGGTCCTTTGAACAACCTGTGCCAGGTGTCACTTTTCCAGATGAAGTTGTCCTCTCCACCCTCACACACCGATTTCGCTCAGAAAGATTTTAACATGGTCTGTTTCCTTGAGCTCGGTGTGCCTGTATAACAGAAGACTCCTGCATTGCCACAGAGCACTTCTGACGCAGGACACAAATTGGTTGAAGTGTGTTGTCTGGCACCCCTTTTGCTCAGTCAAGTGTCCGTACAGCGCTGCCTCCCTTGTCATCAACCTGACTCTTGTCACTCCTTCAGGGACCTGGCTTACCTTTTCCCACACACCCGTGGCATACGGGCAGTGCCACAGGAGGTGATCAATGATTTGTTTCTTCCTGGCAGGTTTCCCTGGGGCAATTGAGTCAAATCTCTTGTCCTTCCCTGTACCTCCACACCCTCACTGGGAGCACTCAGAGCACTATCAACCAGCTCAAGTCCCCGTGGTCCTTGCGGAGGTCCTTGTGGAAGATCTGGTTCCAGATGGCTTGGCAGTCCTCATCAGAGAGCATCTCCATGGTTGATAGTTTGTCTTCTGTATCTCTTTGTGGCTGGACATAGTCTAGCCCACACCCGCACTCAGCCACTGGCCTCTGTGCCTCTGCTATGTTCAAGATGGCAGCCAGGCACACCATTAGCATGACCCACTCAGAGAACGGCTCCAAAGGCTGGGCAAGGAGTGACATGGTACCGTATTTATTGCCGGAAGCGGGAGGAGGGTGTGCTCCAGCCCTGTGAGGGGAAGGCAAATAACCAGGGGCTCGCCGGCTGTAGGTCTCCTCTGCACAGTGGACAATAAAAAGACTAGTACCTAAACCAAGATGGCTGCCAAGCCGCCCTAGGACTCTCCTCACCTCACAGCTGTAAGGAAACTGCGCCTGCGCAAAAGCAGCCCCGCTCTATCCGGAGAGCGGGAGTGACAGTGGGACGCAAGAAAGGGAAGAGCCCGCAGTGCGCAGGCGCAGGACCACTCCCGCCAGCCTACCCCCACTTCCAGTGTCTGGGATTAGTCCACTCGGCAGATACGAGGAGGGGGCGGCTCAGGCTTTCCCCCTCTACTCTTCCTTGAATCCCTGTGCGGAGGCAGCCACTGCCTCCCCGTTTAGTAAGTGACGTGCCATCATCAACTAGACGGTGTGGACACGGAGGGGATCTCCTAGATACCCCCCCATCTCTCCACTCAACAAAATGGTTCGTTCCAAGCGCCCCCGCCCACGGATTGGTGCATTGGGGAGGGCGGGGCCGGTGGCCGGCGATGGGCGGGGCCCGGGAGGATATAAATAGCGGTGGCTCGGCGGGTGCTGCTCTCACTTAGCCGAGACTACTGCTGCGTGTTGGGATCTCGTTGCCTGCTGCTCTCGGTGCCGCCATGAACGGGCAGCTTAACGGCTTCCATGAGGCCTTCATCGAGGAGGGCAGCTTCCTTTTCACCTCCGAGTCCGTGGGGGAAGGGCACCCAGGTCAGCCGCGGAGGGAGCGGAGCTGGAGGGGGGGGGGCGCGACCCGGGGCTGGGCGGCGGGAAACGCCGACGTCCCGCTGCGCATGCGCCTTAGCTTGTGCGCGGGCTCCCCGGTGACGTAGACGGGTGGGGAGAGGGGTGCCGCTTAGCGCATGCGCCGCCGTCGCCGGGCGCGGGGTGGGCTCTCGCCGCATTGCGGCCGCCGCTGCGCACGTGGTTCCCGGGCCGGGGCGGGGGAGCCCGGCGGGGGCAGGGGCTGTGCACTGGAGGGGGCGGCGGCCCCGCCTGCAGGGAGGAGGGGCTGTGCACGGAAGCAATGGCAGTAGTGTAGCTGGGTGCCCAACAGTGGGCAGTCCCCCGAAGCAGCCATGGGGTTGCAGGTGTCACCCTAGGGGGAGGGTTGAGGTGGGCGAGGGCTGCCCCAAAAGCCAGTATTGAGGGGGTGTTGGGGCCCCTCTGGGACCAGGGCCTGCCCCAGGAGCAGGATCTGGTATGGGTGGGGGCAGATACCACTGCAAAAGGCATGGGTGGGGGTCGGGTCCACCTCTGGGGCCAGGCCTGTAGAGCAATAGCTATGGCAGGAGCAGGATTTGGGGAGGAAGGGGTCAGGAAGCCCCCATAAGCCAGGATCAGAGGACAGTGGGGTAGGGATCAGAGACCAGGGCCATGCAGGGCAGAGGGATCACTGGGGCCCCGAAGGCGATGACGCCATGGTAGCGTGCAGCTCCGGGAGAGGCATGAATCACCCCAGGCGCACGTGATGCAACGAGTGCCCGTGCCGCTTAGCCTGGAGAACAGCCCTGTTGGGCTAGGACCCCTATCATTCCCCCCCTCCACATGCTTCTTTACAGCTCTGAGTCTGGGGACATAGTGGAGAGCAGTGGTTAGAGCTGTCCATCCAGTCACAGTTGCATCTTCCCCGCATAAAGACAGCCATTGTGAAGCATTTCCCAAACCAGGCTGGCTGGGGGACTGAGGAGAGCCCCTGCACTCTGCCAGTGCAGCCATCCCCACCCTGGTCCTGCCTATGAGCACCTCAGCTCTCTGCCTTCCTCCCTTCCCCTGCTTGCAGCCTCGTGGATTAGCCCTTCTCAATGGGCTCTTTGACACCACTCCCTCCGTTTCCATTACATGCTGGGATTATCTTGCTATCGCCTCTGGCAGGACTTCAGTCCCCTTACGTCAGACAGTCCCTCCCAGACCGTGGCTCCATGTTTGGGCAGCCCTGTCTCTATTGTGATTCCCTTCTCTTCCGCTTGACGTTTAAACCTCCCTCCCCTCTTGCCTCTTCAGCCTGCAGCTGTGGGGAACTGATCCCTTCTTTACTTCTAATAGCTCTTCCGGTCATGGGCAGGCCAACCAGAGGAAATTGACAATCCAGTCGGGGGATTGGTGGGGGGGAGAATCCATTGACCCCATGGTTTGAACACACACTAGATCCACCTCTGCTGATCCCAGAAGGGTGTGGGGTGGCTACAGTGGACTCAGAAGAAGCAGTGTCCATCTGATCACCATGCCCAGGAGCCTGGTGCTTCCTATAGAGCCAGGCTTTGGGAGTTTCTGGACTGAGGCAGCTCTATGCTGTATCCAGCTGCGCACGGACCAGCTGAAACTAGTTGGGCAGGTTCAGCCTGGCTATCTCCAGCCACATGAGAATGTTCCAGTGCTGGAATCTGCCTTGCAAAGCTGGGGAGGGGGAGCTGGCCAGCGGCTTCTCATCCAGGCTACACGTGTCCCACCCAGTTGGCACTGACACTGTGATCATGGCTTGTCTCAGGGAGCAGCCAGGGGGACAGTGGGGGGAATAAAGAAGCATTGGGGTGTGGGTTATTGTGGGTAAAATGTAAGATCTAACCCAAGCCAGTGCCTTGATGTTGTGAATTCCACAGTAATAACCTTAGAGCTTGAGGGGGAGGTGTGTAAGGCCACAGCTGTCCGGGGGGGTGGGTGGCAATTGGCTGACTCCCAGGCAGTGCTGAGGCTTGGATACTAACAGGCTGCTGCTGGGCTTTTCCTCAGATAAAATCTGTGACCAGATCAGTGATGCAGTGCTGGATGCCCACCTCAAGCAGGACCCGGATGCAAAAGTAGCATGTGGTAAGTTCCTGGGCTGAAGGTCGGGGTGGTGGTAGCGTTGAAGGACACACACCATGTGCCGCTGCCCCCCCCCCCGCCTTTGACAGTGCCAGGCTGATCCTTGCCTCTCCTTCCCCTTCAGAAACAGTGGCCAAGACAGGTATGATCCTGCTGGCAGGTGAGATCACGTCGCGGGCAGCGGTGGATTACCAGAAGGTGGTTCGTGATACCATCAAGCATGTTGGCTATGATGATTCCTCCAAGGGTGCGTCTGTCTAGGCGGGCTTCAGTTTCCCCAATTGTCTGAGCCCTCCTACCCCACCAAATCTCAGCCCCATGTTCCTGAGAACCTGGCATCTCCTTCTAGTGTGCCTCAGTTTCCCTGGCAATCAGAGTGCCTCTGTATCCCAGTCCCATCCCCCTGACAGCTTGCCATCTCCTCCCAAGTGGACCTGTTTCCCTGGCTGCCTGAGCCCCACCCCCCCAGCCCTTGTGTCCCAGCCTTGTTGCCCTGAGAGCCAGGGGGCCTCCTCGGTGGCCCTCAATTTTCCCAACTGACTGAGGCCCCCCTCCCATGTCCTACTTCCATCCCCCAGATGGTCTGTGGTCTTCTCCCAGGTAGGCCTCAGTTTCCCCGGCTATCTGAGTGCCCGTCTCTCTAATGGCCTGGATACCTGGTGGCCCATGTCCCAGCCCTGTCCCTCTAACTGGCCTGAGGTCCCCACCCACCCTCTTCTGCCCTGTGGAGTCAGCCCAGTGACCCCACCCCACTTGGCCCCTAGGTTTTGACTACAAGACTTGCAATGTGCTGGTGGCTCTGGAGCAGCAGTCGCCAGACATCGCCCAGGGTGTCCACCTGGATCGCAGTGAGGAGGATATTGGGGCTGGGGACCAGGTGAGCCATAGCTTTCGGGATGAGTGGGGATGCATTGTGCCTGGGGCTGCCAGCAGGGGAAGTCTTGACCCTGCTGCTCCACCCACTTGTGCAGGGCCTCATGTTTGGCTACGCTACAGACGAGACAGAGGAGTGCATGCCACTTACCATTGTGTTGGCCCACAAGCTGAATGCAAAGTTGGCTGAGCTGCGGCGTAATGGCACCTTGCCTTGGCTACGGCCTGACTCCAAGACCCAGGTGAGAGGGCAGACTGAGTGCAGAGGACTATGGGATATGCTTGGGGAGGGGGGAGTGTTCCAGCCCCCTGTGTCCCCATCTGACAGCCTGGGGTCTTCTTCCAGGTGGGCCTCAGTTTCCCCAGCAGTTTGAGTGCCCTTGTGCCCCCTAGAAAATGAGACCTCAGAAGTCCTGTCTCGGCCTCCCTCCCATTCCCACTTCCTTCACACTGTCCCCTTGACAGCTTGGGGTTTGCTCCCAGGTGGGACTCTAGGCATCTGTGGTCCTCCGCCCCCTCAATTCCTGCCCTGCATCACGTCCGCCCTGCAATGTCCCAGTCCTGTCCCCCTGAGGTCTCCTAGTGGGCTTCCGTTTCCCTAGCAATCCAAGTGTTCCCATGCCCTAGCCTAGAGGCGCCTTTAGGTGGGCCTCAGTTGCCACTGCCGTCTGAGCACTGCTCCCATGTTCCAGCCACATACTTCTGGTCATCGGCTAGGGGTCTTTTCCAGGTGGGCCTCAGTTCTACTGCCCCAACCATACCCCCCTGACAGCATGGCCTCTCCACAGGTGACAGTGCAGTACATGCAGGACCGTGGAGCTGTGCTGCCCATCCGTGTGCACACAATTGTCATCTCGGTGCAGCATGACGAGGATGTGAGCCTGGATGAGATGCGTGATGCCCTCAAGGAGAAGGTCATCAAGGCCGTGGTGCCTGCCCGCTACCTGGATGATGACACCATCTACCACCTGCAGCCCAGTGGGCGCTTTGTCATTGGGGGGCCCCAGGTCAGGCCCTGGATCTTCCCACCTTTACATTGCCCAGACTCCTTTGTTGCCTAGCCCATAGCTGCCTTTGCTGTCAGCCCCTACCCCCTGGTATGCCCCAGGGGTACCTGGGAAGTAAGTGATAAAGACCACCTGGGTGTGGTTGTCCAGGGAGCCCCCCTGGGGTCTTTGCATTCCTGCCTCTCAACACTGATGCACCCCCCACCCCCCCCCCCCGGCAAATTAGCATAAAAGCCATTTCAGTTTCCTCCATATGCGTGAGGCTTCTGGGTGTCCCCCTTTGTGGCCTGCTGACCCTTGGAGCAGCCATGGACTGATTCATCTTTTCTTCCAGGGTGATGCAGGGCTGACAGGCCGCAAGATCATTGTGGACACTTACGGCGGCTGGGGGGCTCACGGTGGGGGTGCCTTTTCAGGCAAGGACTACACCAAGGTGGACCGGTCAGCGGCCTATGCTGCCCGCTGGGTGGCCAAGTCTCTCATCAAGGCTGGGCTGTGCCGGAGGGTGCTGGTCCAGGTATGGGGCAGGGGGGATGCTGGGGACCTGGGTAAGGGGAGAAAGGATGCTGGAGACCCCCGAAAACAGCTGAGGCATAAGCATGACTGAATAGGGAGCTCACAGCCTCATTTGGAGCTGTTAGAGGAGGCACTGTGCCAGTGGACGGGGTGGTATCCTCCCCCAAGGTGACCTCAGCTGACCCCCAGAGCATGGAGAAAGGAGGGGGGGAATCCTGCCCCCTCCCCCCCCCCACCTCTAGGAAATGGGAACCCAGGAGTCCTGGTTCTGTCCCTTGGTCCTACCTACTAAGAAAGAGCAAACCCAGGTATCCTGGCTCCCTGCCTTAAGGTGCCTTTTCCTCAGCTGGGAAAAGAACCAAGGCCTTCCGGACCATATACCTGCAGGGAGATGGGTGTGTGACCTCCCTCAGATGCCAGGGTCCCATGCCAACACTACTGTGCCCACCCCCCCTGCAGGTCTCATATGCCATTGGCGTCTCCCACCCGCTCTCCATCTCTATCTTCCACTATGGCACATCCCAGAAGACAGAACGGGAGCTGCTGGACATTGTCAAGAAGAACTTTGACCTCCGCCCTGGCGTCATCGTCAGGTAATGGTGCCCAGGGAAGTGTTAATGAGGCAGGGGAGAATTATAAGGGGGTGAGGGCCAACACCTAGAGCTTCCCTCATGTCCCAATGGGCTGAGTGGGGCTGATGCCTTCGTGCAGAGATTGCCTTTAGACTCACCCAGCGGGGTAGGTCAGGGCCTCGGCTGCCACCATCTGTGTTAACCAGTGTTGGATGCACGATAGAAGATAGAGCAGCTCCATCTGTGCCCAGAAGCCCGGGGCCCCCAGCCGAGGGGAGGGGGGTAAGTATTGGGGGGCTTCACCCAGCGGATGCTTCTGAGACAGCTCTGCCTTCTCTGTGCTCTTGTCCTTTGCTTTGATGCTAGCTCATGGGCAGTGCCTGCTTCTAAGGCCAGGGTACACAGTGACTCCGAGGGGTAGAGACTGAGGAACTACAGCAGGAGCTGACATGATGGAGTCAACGGGCATCTCCATGGTAGATGTAGGTCAATGCTAGACCAGTGTCATGTGCTGCGCCTAGGCAGAAAAAACCCAGGCAAGCCCTGTGCTAGGTTGGACTGTTAGCATCTAGCTGAGAGCTCTCTGAATCAGTTGGTCACAAACACTAACTTAGCAGCTGCCAAAGGCAAACAACGTGGCTAGGGATGGTGAAGGGAACTGTGAACAAGACAGTATTCTGATGCCCCTTTATAAATCCCTGGGACAGCCACACCTTGAATACTGCACCTAGGTGTGGTCCCCACACCTCCAAAAGGAGATGGAAGAACTAAAAATGGAGAAAAGGGCAACAGGGATGTTGAGTGGTATGGAGGGGCTTCCAGATGAGGTGAGGCTAATGAGTGGGGTGGATAGCTAGATAGATGAATAGATAGAAGTGTGGGGTGAATGGTTGGATTGGTAGATAGATATGAGTGGGTAGGTGGTGTGGGGTAGGTAGGTGGATAGAGTCTACAGGAGAGCGAGAACGTGTGGAGATGGATGGGGTGGATGGATGGACAGCCAGGCCTGCTCAGCATAGAAGAGAGGCTTGAGTAGGGCCAGGATGAGGGTTTCCAAACCCTGAGCTGGCAAAGAGGAAGCCAGGGCAGTTGATTTGCTCCTGTCTCCCCCAGACAAGGTGCTCACAGTATGACACCTGCAGTCTGAAGCGAGCACAAGGCAGTTGTGTCTGCTGTGGGGAATTTAGGGGTGGGATTTGTCCAGAGCTAGGGGGGAGCTGCGACTTCAGCCAGAAGGACAGGACAGGACCCCTAGAGTTGAGTGGCATTGGGTGCTCTGGAGCATAGGAGTGAGGGGCACGGCCTCTGGATCAGAACTTCCCAAACCTTCAGTCCTGGAGGATAGAAGGGGGAGATGAACAGGGGGGAAATCCCCAGTGCCCCTCCCTTCCAGCTTTGGCTCCCTGATCCTGCGTGACACAGGAGACAGGGCAAACTGGCCCTGTCTGAGGGTCTGAGCCAGTCTATGGCAATTCTTATGTTCTTATGACTTGTATATTCCAGGGAGCTGGATCTGAAGAAGCCCATATATCAGAGGACGGCAGCCTATGGCCACTTTGGTAGGGACAGCTTTCCCTGGGAAGTTCCCAAAAAGCTTAAGTACTGACATGTTGTTAGGCTTTTCCCCCTCACCCTTGCTAGCGTCGGCTACAGAGAAGCTTGCAGGCTCTGGGGGGGAAGAGCTCCCTAATTCTATCCCTCTTTCTATCTCCTTTCCCCACCTACCTCCTCCATGGCTAACTCAGCTGCTCCCTGTGGGCTCTGCTGTAGCCACCACCTGTTGCCATCACTCCGTGGGGGACCATTGGCCAGCTAGGCCCTATCCTCATTGCTTCCCCATGGGCTCTGTGCTTAGCCAGGCTCCATACCCCTCCCCATCCAACACCCACAGCCACCATTCTCACCCCCAGCAGCTTGCCATCATTAACAAATCCAGTCCTTTTATTTTTAATACGTCCTCCCTGTCTCAAGCAAAGCCCTGGTTTTAATCTTGCCTTCTAGCCTCTTCTATTATATTCCCCACCCCCCATGTCTGATTTAATTTGAATTCTCGGAGGACGTACGTAATAAGACAAAAGTCCCGGGAGCAATCTCAAGCCGCGGTGCACTCTCTCATTCCCCCTCCTTTCTACACAAGCCGAATCTATTCCACACTGCACAAAAAAACTCCCTCCTCTTTCCCAGATGGCTTTTTATTTTCAACTCAAACCAGGTTTCTCAGCCCAGCCAGGTGGTGGGGGTGGCTCTGAAGCACCGGTGTGGCTACAGAGAAGCCGGCTTTGCGTTCAGAACGCCCCCTGGCTTTGGACGGGGACTTGGGGGGGGGGGAGGTGGGATTCAAACCCTTCATACTTGAAGCGTTTTTTCTAACGGCTTATTTATTGTGTTCTGGGCAGGGGGTGTGAGTACAGAGAAGCCCCTGGCCCAGATGGCAGCTTTTTTAAACCTTATCTATATAGACTTTGGCCCTTTTGGGGTGTCTTGCCATGGTTTTTTTTCCCCCAGAATTCCCTGCTAGTGGCCCCAGGTGTCCTACAGAAAAGCCTGGGATGGCTCCTATTCAGGGGGTCTGGCTGATGTTACACTTGAGGGGAGGGTTTAGGGCAGGACCGAGGGGGCTGGTGTGCCAAGCTGGGCAGGCTGATGTCGAATCCGTGGCTGGTGTAGTACAGAGAAGCCGGCTTGTTTACACGCTCAGCCCTCCCCCTGCCACAATGCCAGCCCCACCCCCGGCGCCAAGTGCCTTGGGCCAGAGGGTTATTACGTATGTCTGCGGGGGGTGCTCCATGAACTTGAAGGTCTCAATAAAGCGCTAGGTTCTACCTTACCTGGCTCCCATACTTCCATCTTGGGTGGTTTCTTTTTATAAAAACAAAAACAAAAAAAGGAGGTTAGATGAACATCTTGCTTGTTTACACGCTCAGCCCTCCCCCTGCCACAATGCCAGCCCCACCCCCGGCGCCAAGTGCCTTGGGCCAGAGGGTTATTACGTATGTCTGTGGGGGGTGCTCCATGAACTTGAAGGTCTCAATAAAGCGCTAGGTTCTACCTTACCTGGCTCCCATGCTTCCATCTAAATTTTTTTCTTTTTATAAAAACAAAAACAAAAAAAGGAGGTTAGATGAACATCTTGCTGGGGTCGTTTGACCCCAGTATTCTTTTCTGCCATGGCAGGGGGTTGGACTAGATGATCTGCTCAGGTCCCTTCTGATTCTAGAAACTATGAAACTACTATTTATTCTTTACATATATTTATACTCTTTGCTGTCAGGAGAAAGGTAATTACCTTGAACCTGGAAGTGCTGACCAAGTAGCAATTTAACCGAATGGTTAAGTGTTTTGTTTGCTTTCCTGAATCCTCCCTTGCCACTCCCAGTTTATAGAAATCCTCTGTTTCAAATATTCTTAAGTCCCTTTTCCATACATGTGGAAACCTGCCTCCTCCCCAGGCTTTTCTAATCTTCACTTTTACTTTTCTCTTTGAGGGAATGGTCAGTTTTCTCTTAGGGTTTGGACACATGCCAAAAACACTGTTTTAACTGTACTAGTCAACTTAAAAGTAAAACTCTCAGCAGGGATGAAGCTTTATTTACATCAGTGGAACTAATCCTGTATGGGGAAAGGAATACACTATAACATTTCTTATATACTAATAAAACTAGATCCAGAGCAGGGGCTCTACTGACAAACTGCTTCTATAAAAGAAAAAAGATGTTTCTTAGTGTATTTATACCAGTACTGTAATGTTTTTATATACTAGATCTCAATTTCAAACTGTCTTTATTTTTTCAGTTGGCTGCCTGAAATGCTTGAAAGAGGTACTAAAAGTCCATTGTTCACCTTTGTTCACCTACTGCACTTCTGACACCAAATATTTCAGTGTGGTTTTATCTTCAGTGAGCTGAGATCATTTCAAAAGACCACCATGCAATTTCAAAGTGTCCTAGGACAACTCAAGTACAAGATGCATTTATCGCCACAATGAAAACTCAGTTTACAGTGGGTGAAATATATTCTGTGAAGGTCTATTAGAGCAGGGCTATCCAACATTTAAGCAGTCAGAGGTCACACACCCTGTAGGCAGCAGCTAAACACTGCATGGGGTGCACAAGCATAAGTCAAGGGCATTTTGAGTTGCATACTGTGTGGGTATCTCCCTGCTGCGCCATGTGGGCTCTAGGGGAAGGAAGTAGTAGTCAGGGGAGGGAGAGGAAGCCCAGGGCACTTACACACATGCAGGAAGCCTGCTTCAATGCACTGGAAATTCAGCATGTCGGAGCAGACTCAATTAATCAAGTCTACTGGAGCACGTAAATTGACGTGCTCTGGCAGCCTCACATGTCAAGTGCATCAGCAGCGCAGGGCAGCGCAGCGCAGCGCATCTCCATGCTGAGAAAATGGCCGCAGTGCGCTTTGAAATAAAAAACACATTCAATGTGCTTTAGTTCAAAGCACCCTGCTACCATTTTCTCAGTGCAGAGACATGCTGCCCCACTGATGCACATGACACGCAGGCGTTTTTAATTAGCTCGTCTCTCTAATTAAAAGCATCTGGCAATGCATTGGAAACACGTAAAAATGCCCCCAGAGCTTCCAGCTGCTGCTGTAGTGAAAGAATGGAGGAGGTGGGGAGGACAAGCAGCCAGGTAGGAGCCCAGGGCCTGCAAATTAACTCTTCCTGGGGTGTGTGGTCCACAAGCTACCAGCATCAGAAAACTTTTTTTTTTTTTTTTTTTTTTT
>NW_017728933.1:4034171-4046522 GCF_001723895.1 Crocodylus porosus | reverse complement strand
GCACCTTGATGTGCCTGAGGCAGATTGGCTGTGGCTGGCAGGGGTAGGGTCTGGTACTTGGTGTCAGCCAAGACTCCTGTTCTGGTGGGGTAAGGCAGCTTTGCTGGTCCCCACAGCTGTTCACCCAATGCCCAGGTAGGAATCGTGGTGTTGTTCCCCCACCCCCACCCCCACCCCACAAACCCTAACTGCAGGGAGTCTGCTGCTGTAGATGCTCTGTGTCCATTGGCCAAGTGACATGCTGTCCTAGATGCCCTCCTTCAGCTGCCCTCAGAGTAGAGAGCCAATGGGGAAACTGTCATGACTGGGCTCCACCCCAGAGACAGAGAGCATGGCACCAGGTTAGAAACAAAGGTTTATTGGAGAGGCTGAAAACCCCTTATAAAGTGATTAGTGGTCCCCCTGCAGTGAAGGGCAGGGGGAGGTTCTAGCACCCTCAGAAAGCTGACCCTTCCTCTGAGGCAGTCCTGGCACCCAGCCCCACCACAGCCTTCCCAAGACACTGAAAAGAACTCGGGTGTCTGGGCTGCCCCTGGCTGCATGGGCACAGTGTGAACCACTCCTTGGATGCCTGGGTTCCCTGTAGCTCACAGCTCACTGTGCTTGTGGGGCTGGGGCCGAGCACCAGGCTCCTGCATGTTGGCGTAGGCCACCTCCTGTGCCAGCTGCTCCAGCGGGGGGTGCCCCAATACCAGGTTCCTCACTGAGATCAGGGTCATCAACAGGCTGTTGGGGCACAGGTATGGAGATGGATTCCTCCCATGCCCAGGATGGGGGGGGGGGTGGCTACATTGGGGACACCTGTGGTGCAGCAAGGGGTGTGGCCAGCACCTGACAAGCCTGGTTAAGGAAGGGACTGGCCATGAGGATGGGGGTGTGACCCAGTGGGAGAAGCTGTAGCCTTGGGGGCAGGACTGCCTCCAGAGAAGGAGGGAGGGGGTGATAATACAGAGGCCTTATTGGGAGCTTAGTGTGATACGAGGAGCTATAAAAACTTGAGGGTGTGGCTGGAAGAGGAGACAGGACTTGATTCTGCATGGAAGTGTCTGTGGGAAGAGTTTAGGAGGGGAAGGGGCCTTAAAATGGGCATGCCTGCAAAAGAGTCGGGAGAGATGGCTTGTTGGGAAGAGCTATGCCCCTGGAGGCATAGCTACAGAAGGGATGGGGCATGGGCTGATTTGCATATGGGACTTGACTAAGGGAGATGGAAACTTAGGCAATGTGTAGGGGTGCCCCCCCCCAAAAGCAAGTGCTCTCAACTTAGGTGATGGGGGGGGGGGCAGGCAGAGCACTGATTTTTTCCCCCCCCCCCGCCCCCCAACTGCCATTGGCACTTCCAGGCTCAGCATCTGGCCCTAGGGGTACCCCTGCTGCCATGGCCACCTGCAGATGGTCCCCACTCAGCCTGCATCGCTGCCTGTGTGCAGTTGCTGTATGCATCCTCCCCCAGTTTCAGGAGGCATGCATCACTTATGGATGGGAAAGGGTGTGGCCCTGGGGGCATGGCTATGAAAGGGGCATAGCCTAGTTGGCACAAGGGCTGGATTAAGATGCAGTACAGTGGGAGGAACTGTGGCCCTGGGGGTGGGGCATGTCTCACCTGCGGCGGAAGAGGAAGTACTTGCGGGTGACAAATCGTACCAGGCGCTGGCCCAGGGGCTCAAGGCGCCGGCGCTGCAGCTCCTCCAGGCGGCGCTGCCGGTGCAGGAAGGTCCTGACCAGTGGGTCTGTGCCAGGTGCTACCTCCCCTTCCCCTTCGGTGCTGCTCAGGAGTGCCTGCAGCTCAGGTGGCAACGGCTCCACCTCTGAGGGCCAAAGCAGGATCAAGGGGTCAGGTAAGGGTTGCTGGTGCTGGGTAAGTACAGGTAGGCATGGTGCCCAGACTCACCAGAGCCGTTTTGCACACGGTCATGCAGTTCCTGCAGCCGGGTGAGGTTGCGCTCCAGGGCCACGTCTGTGGTGTTGATGTAGATGTACATGTAGCACGAGGGCTCTGAAGACACTGTGTGCACTTTGTGGTAGGCACCTGCTGGCAGCTAGGGGACACTAGCCAGGTAAGGGGGGGTGGTCCATAGGCTTACCCCACCACCCCTTTCCTGCCTCCCAGCCCCCCACAGCCTCACCTGGAGCTGGTCACCCTGGAAGAGTGTGTGGTTGCGGCCCTCGGCCACGATCTCCACAACTACTTCCCCCTGCAGCAGCTGTAGGCTTGTGTTGCCTAGGTCCTCACTCACAAAGTTCTCCAGGTGCAAGCCTTGGGGGTTGGAGGTAACAGGGTGGGTTAGGGAAAGTAGTGAAGGAAGTAGAAGGGGTAATGAAGTGGGTAGTTGGAATAAATAGAGGAGGTAGGAGGGATAATGGGACAGTAATAGAAGATAGCAAGGGTAATAGGGAATAATTGAGGGAGTAGGAGGGAGTCATGAAGTGGGTAGCAGGGGTAATAGAGGAGGTTGGAGGGGGTAGGGGGTAATACAGGTGTAAGAGTAAAAGTGGGTAGTAGCAGAAACCTATCACCACCACAAATAAAACAATGGCAGCCAATTAACCAACATCAAATCCTTTTGCTACCTACGTAACACAATTGCTGAGGACACTATCATTGACAAAGAAAAGACTGCGGCCAAGCTGGGGGGTGCTCAAAGTGTCTACAAAATGCCAAGTTTACACAACTGTTGTCCTCTGTCTTCTATACATGTTAACAGACCTGCCCCCTCCATCATTGCCATATCAAAAAACATAACTACCTGCAACAACACCACCTATGCAGTATAGCTGGTTTTAAATGGTCTGACAAAATCATTAACGGTGCTGTACTATGACTGGTGAAAGCTATGCTAGCACAAAAGCAAATGACCTGGGTCAGCCATGTCATACATACAGACAACAACCAAGTGTCTAACAGAGTTCTGTATAGTGAATCTAAAAGAGGAAGTAGGAAGGTTGGCCATCCCAAACTCCACTACACTGACTACAGTATGCAGCAGATACAGTCTACTGGGCTGGACTTAATGTCCTGGGCAGATGTGGCCTATGATAAGTGAGCTTAGTGCTCCACTATGAAGGAGCAACAGAATATCACTGCACCACCTTGGCTGACAGCAAGACACCAACTTGCCCTGGCACATCTGAACCCTACATATAAATGACCTTCCTTCTGTGTAGGAGTAATGAAGGAAGTAAGTAGTGGGGGCAATAGAGGGGGTTGGGGTATGGATTGTAGAGGTGAGGGGGGACCCACTGTCTCTAGATAACAACCTGGTACTATACCTGGCAGCTGAGAGGGGTCCAGTGCCAGCCATGGTATCCACCCCTGCCCCTCCTTGCCCAGGCTGGGCCCAGCCCTGTGACCCCTAGTGAGGTTGGGAGAAGCCCTGGGGTCAATCTGTGCCCAGCCCCAGCTATTACACAGCCACCCCAGGTTACCCCATGGCTACCTGGAAAGTCAGCAATGAAGACCACCTCAGTGTGGTTGTCCAGGGATCCCTCAATCTCCTGCAGCCGGGTGCGCCAGGGTGACAGATCCACAAGCAGTGGCTGCAGCCACGGCGTGGGCCGGAAAGGCGACCACTCAGCCCTCACGATGTCCACCTGTGGGTCAAAGAGGCTGGCAGGGCCAGGCAGGGGGGGTGTGAGTGAGGACCTTAAGCCTCAATGTCTGCCTTTTGCCCCCACCCTCTGCTCACCGCTGCTGAAAACGATCATTGATGGACACCCAAACATCAAAGTAGATGTGTGGCTGGGACACGTTGTAGGAGGCTAGGCGCTCACTGAGGCAGGTGGCGTACTGCTTCAGCATGTCAGCGTGGTCCTTCCAGCGGCGGCTCTGGGTAAATACCTGTCCCAGTGTTCGTGGGTAGTCATTAGGGACCAGAAGGAACACAGCTTAGTGGAGCAAGCAGGGTCCACATGCCAAGGGGCCTGGTGTCCTGGGATGGGGGTCACCATCCACCACCCAATTCTTGTCTCTCCACAGGCCTGGCTTCACCACTGTGCTCCCTGCCTCAGTTTCCCCAATGGAAAGGCTCGGTGGTCATTAGGGACCAGAGTGAACATGGGTTTGCACTTACCCCTGGCTTGAGGTAACCGACCTCGCCTGTGAGGCCATCACGGTAGGTGATTTTCACATGCTGATGGGAGCGGGAGTGAACCATCATGTCCCACGAGTAGCCATACAGCCCATTGGTCCAGTTGTTATAGCCCTGGGGGGGAGCAGAGGGCAGGGTCAGCAAGGGAGTTGGGCTTGGGGTAACTCCACCCCTAAGCTCTCCACTCTGCAGGGGACATTTGGCAGGGGGGCAACCATGCTGCCCTCCATTAGGCAATCCCATAGCAGTACCCACAATCCTTTACTCTGCACTGCCAGACCTGCCTCCCTGTACTACCCACACCCCTTTGCTGCACGACTTTGAATCACAAGCCCCTGGCTGTGTTACAGAGGAAGAGAGAAAAAGGGGTGCCTGTGCCTTTAAGGTAGACAATGCCACCAGGCTATATAAGCCTGGCACCAGGAAGCCTTGGACAGAGGTGTCCTAGCAGGAGAAGAGAGAGGAACTGCTGGTGATCAAGCTGAACTAGGGCTAGGGGCAGGGTCTGGGAGAAGTTGGCTGTAGGGGTCAGACTCTGGCATTTCCCAGCATGCCTTGTTCCAGGCCCCCCAGCCCCATTTCCCAGCATGCCTTGCAGTGCCTCACCTGGGTGATGAAGTGGGAGTAGGGCAGGAATAGCTGCTCCAGCACGTAAAGCAGAGTGAAGGCAGCCCCAAGGTGCTGTCGCAACCTCAGCCCCCGGCTCTGATTCTGGGGGCTGGGTTCCGGGGACTCCAGGGAGGGCAAGGCCCAGCGCAGGCAAATGGGCACCCTGGCAGCCAGGCAGCGTGGCCAGGCTGGGTGGCAGAACAGTGGACTGGCAGCCATCATCACATAGGGGAACATGCCTGCCAGGACAGGAGTGGGGGGGGTGGTCAGTCAGATGCTTGGGTTCCACGCTACTGGGCCTAGGGGGCTTGAAGGGGGAAGTGGGTTAGCAGCCAGAACGGGAGCAGGACGTGAAGGATTTGAGGGGGACAGATGCCTGGGTCTCCTGCCTGTGCTCACCGATGCTGAAGAGCTGGGAGTTCATGCAGTGGAAATAAGTGACAAAGATGAGGGCCACAGGCCGGGTGACATCAAAGAAGAGCAGGAAGCCGGCTGACAGATCCAGGACCAGGCCCCCGCCATGCACCACCAGCAGGCTTGTCATCTCCTCTGACAGCACCAGCCTGAGGGGCGGGAAGAGGGCTGAGGGACCCCCTCAAAATGCCCCTGATCTCCCCCAACTCCCCTGCTACCTGCAGCCCCCAACTCTGGAGTCATTTGTCAGGACATCATCCTGTTTCCGTGAGGAACCCTCCCACCCCCAGCTTGGACTGGGGAAACCCCTGAGCCCCTCCCACCTCCTGACATCGAATCCACTTCCAGAGCGGGTACCTAGGAGGCAAATGGCAGTCCCTGGTGCCAAAGGCAGAACTGCAGGGCAGGGAGGCTGGAAAAGGCTGGGCCCAGAGTGACCCTAAACCCTGGGATTTGCCCCTCCTTCCCCACTCACCGGAAGGGGCTGAAGAGCCAATGGCGAGCCAGAGAACCCATGGAATAGCCGCCCACCCAATCAGCATCCAGCTTCTTGATGCCCGCAATGAAATAGACAATGAAGATCTGCAGGGGAGGTGATGGGTAAGTATTGGCAGGAGCTAGGGAAACTGAGGCAGGCAGGTGGGCCCTGAAGAGGGGAGCACCTGCCAGGAGGGGGCCCCTGAAGGGGTGGAAACTGAAACAGGAGAGCGGTGGAGGGATGGAATCCAGCTGTCTTGGCTTTGGGCACCCCCTCAACTAGCCCCAACCCATCAGACCCCCCACCTCCCACAGGTGTGCGAGGAAGGGAACCCAAGTGTCCTGGTTCTCAGGCCTCCTCCTCTAACCCAGTCTTCTCCCGGAACAAGGGAAGAACCCAAGCATCCAACAGCCACAGCCCTGCTCTGCCAGACCCAGGGCTGGTGGGTCTCAAAGGCAGGCAAACCTGAAGTAGGGGTGCCCAGAAGCATAGAACCCAGGCTCTGAGCACCCCATTTGCCCAGCCCCAACCCATTGGAGTCCATGCCCCAGAGATGGAACCCAGGTGTCTGGCATGCCCCTGGGACCCCCACTACCTGTGCCCGCAGCAGTGTGTAGTTCCACAGGGGCACTGGGGTGTTGCGCTTCTGGGGGTTTAGGAGCCCATCAATGGACCTGGGGGTGGTGGGGGCACAGTCTTTCCAAGAGGGAAAGAACCCAGGTTTCCGGGCTCCTAGCCTCCTGCTATAACCAGCAAGCCCTGATTCTGTCCCAGAGCTGGGAGAGAACCCAGGCTTCCAGCACCACCACCCCTTCCTCCCCCACACTAGCCCTCCTAGGAGGGAACCCAGGAGTCCTGTTGGTGAAGGCAGTGGGGGTGGAGCCTGGGTAGGCCCTGTTCCCTGCAGCCCCACCCACCATGGGGCCCCACCCACATCTGGCCACACCCCCAGGCTCCTCCTCCTCCATCATCTGCCCCTTTGCCTGCTCCTTCCCCAACAGGCCTGTA
Organism: Crocodylus porosus; assembly: GCF_001723895.1. Classification (NCBI taxonomy): domain Eukaryota; kingdom Metazoa; phylum Chordata; order Crocodylia; family Crocodylidae; genus Crocodylus; species Crocodylus porosus. Next base: position 4,039,928 of record NW_017728933.1, on the reverse strand, counting down.
CCCTGCTCCCTCCATGCACACAAGGCCTGTGCCTTTGGCAATGCCTCCACCCCCCCCAGGGGCCACATCCCCAGCTGCTCCTTCTTGAATGCTCCTGCCCCCATTGACCCAGCTCCCTAGAAGCCCCGCCCCAGCCCAGCCCAGCCCTACCAGCAGCGTTGGGCGCTCAGCAGGCTGAGCTGGAAGGCCAGCAGGCCATAGAGGTAGGAGTGGTTGTTCCAGGTGGTCTTGTCCAGCAGGAAGACATACCAGTAGGGCAGCAAGAAGAGCAGGCAGCTCAGGCGGTAGGCGCAACCCAGCATCACACCCAGGGCGCCTGTGGGCACATAGTTCCAGGACCCCAGCACTGGCACAGCACCTCGGCTCAGTGGGCGGGGTGGGAAACCCAAGTGTCCGGGCTCTCAGGCCCCGCTAGACCCCCGCTTCCCTCCCATGTCAAGTAAGGAGCCCAGGCATCCTGCCTCTACAGTGCCTGGGAGGAAAGTCCTGGCTGCCAAACCCCTTGTGCAGCAGGACTGGCAGGAGGAGAAACTGAGACAGGGACAGAACTTGGGCATCCTGGCTGCCTCCCTCCCCCAGGGCCCAGGTTTTGGAGGTGGGGGTTGTTTCCTGCCCCTGGGGGCTCTTGGCCCCAGCCCTGCCCCCTGTCTGAGCCCTGCCCCCTCACCCAGGAGCATGAGCAGGTAGAGCAGGTACATCCAGTCAAGGGGCAGGGGAACCAGGCTGTCGAAGAGAGGGAAGCGGCAGACCTCCAGTCCATCCAGGTACTTGTGGTCCAGATAGCCCAGCCCCCGCTCTTGTGGAATGTCCAGTGCCATCAACAGCCCTGGTGGGAAGAGGGGGCACACGGGTCAGGGGAGTGGGAGAGCTCGGGGCTGCCCCCCACCATGGCTCCATCCCCAGCTGGGGGACAGGGATGAGGGTGAGGAAACTGAGGCAGGGCAGGAGTGGGGCTGGAGGTAGGGAAATTGGGGCCTAGGTGTGCCAGGGGCAGGGCTAAATGTGGGGAAACTGAGGCAGGTAGAGTGGGGGGGGCAGTGCTGGAGCTGGGAGGCAGGGTGGGTGCCTAGATGCCTGGGATCTGGGAGAAGGAGGGGCAGCTGGGTGGGCGCTATCATTCCCCTCACCCAAGGCCAGGTCAAAGGTCATCCCTCCCCTGCTGATAAGTGTTGCAACAGGGCTCCTCCCCTGCAACTGGACAACACCAGGGGGAGGAGGTTAGGAAAAACCCAGGAGTCCCCTGCCCCAGCCTGCAACCCCTGTCAGGCCCAAGGGGGAGGGGCCAGGACTTCTGGGTTCTCTGCCTCAGTTTCCCTGAAGGGAGCTGCCCAAAGAGTGATGCTGTACATGCCCAGCACTGCAACCAGGCATGTACAGCATGGGATGGTACAGCATGGGATGGCAGGAGAGGAATGCATATGTCCCATATCTGGCCCCCAGACTTCTGGGTCTCCAGCAGGCCTCATGTCTCAGTTTCCCTGCTGAGGGGGGCTGCCCACATGTCCAGCAGTGCAGCCCAGGCCTACGGGGGCCACGATGGGACAGAGACCCACCCCACAGTCTGGCCCTGGACTCCCGGGTCCCTGTCTGCCTGCCCCGCCTCAGTTTTCCACGCACCGAAGAGGAAGCGGAAGGCAGCCAGGGAGGCTGGGTCCGTGGGCCGGTTGAGGAGGCAGACGAGGCGGGTCCAGCTGCTCAGCTCCCACCAGTCGAAGCCCAGCAGGCGCCGGGTGCGGCTCGGCCCGTCCTGGGGGGATCCCGCCGGCGCCTCAACCCCCGGGCCTGACAGGGGCCCGGCACGCGAGCTCCGGCGGGGGGGCGGCTCCTGCATCAGGACAGCTGCGGGGCGGGAGGTCAGGGTGGGGTCGCTGCCCCTCACTCTCGACACGTAGTCTCCGCCCCCCGCAACCCCCGCCCTGGAACCCCTCGGGATCAGCGCCGGGGCTCCCCAGGCAGCGCCAAGGGAGGGAAAGAAGCCCGACCCCAACCTCCGTCACGTGACTCCACAGAACCCAGGCGTCCGAGGGCCCCAGGCGGGGAACCGAACCGGATACCTGGAGGGCATTCCATGGCCGAGTGACGTTGCCAGGCCCCGCCCCTCCCCCGTTACTGAGACACCGCGCCCCGCCCCCTTCCCTCAGCTCCGCTCCGCCGCAGACACGTCACCAACGGCGGTCGCCAAACACGGCGGCGTCAGGTGTCGCAAGAACGGGGCTGGCGCTTTCCGGCGGCACCTGGAAACCCTCATCCCTTCCCCAGGCAGCCTTCTGCGCATGTCCAATGAGGGCGGGGGGGCGCTCCCTGGCGGCGCCGCGAGGCCTGCAGAGCCCCGCAAGGGGAAAGCTCGGCAGCGGGGGGCAGTGGTTAGAGCGGGGCGGAGCCCGGACGCCTGGGTTCTCTCCTGCCAGTGCCCCTCACTCCTGGCTTGCCCCCCCGATGTCCCTCACTCCCGCCCCGGTGCTCGGCGCTGTAGAGCTTTAAACCGCGAGGGAGGTGCCGGCACCTGCCGGGGCGGGGCTGGGCGGGAGCAGGAAGCTCGCAGCTCGCCCCGAGCTCCGGCACCAGGAAGCGGCGGGACCCCAGCGGGGTCGGTGAGCGGGGGCTGGGCCAGGGGATGGGGACCCAGGTGTCCGAGCCGCTCGGAGTTGGGGGGAGAACCCGGGCGCCCCCCCATGACTACCGCCCCCCGTGAGCTCCCAGATCTGTGGAGGGACCCAGGCGTCCGAGCTCCCCCCCCACCCAAAAGGGAAGTCCGAGGCTCAACGGCCCCACCGCAAGTGGGATGTGGCAGTTGCCCGGTGCTCTCGCTCCCGACCTGCAGCTCCCCTCCCGGCCCGGCGCCCGGCTCCCTGCCTGATGCCCCTCGCTCCAGGACCTGCTGGGACATGGCCTCGCCCCGGGCTGGACGGTGGTGGCAGGACACCTGGGTTCTTCCCGCCCCGTGACTTTCCAGCCTCAGTTTCCCCTGTGCGGGGGGAGGGGGGTGGATTACAGCCCAGACCCTGCCTGCGGGGGGGTGGGCAGTGGAGCCCGGAACCAAGGCTGAGTAGCAAGGGGGGCCTGCTTCTGATCTCCATGGGAACAGCCCTCCTCAGCTCTGTGGGCAGCGAGGTCCTGGTGGTTAGATCCCCGGATGCCAGGGTTTCCTCCCCAGCCCTGTGGCAGTGAGCTCATAGTGGTTAGAGGTAAGTGGCACCTGGATGCCTGGGTTCTTTCCCCAGCCCAGCAGGCAGCAGTGCCCTAGTGATCAAGAGTCCCAGGGTGGCAAGACTCTGCTGCCTCAGTCCTGTCCCCCAGCATCTAGAGCAGGGCCGGGGGGGGATTGGAGGTCCCCCTTCTCCCGGTGTGAGTTAACCCTTGGTGCCCATGTGGCAGGTGACAGGATGGCATCAGACCATGTGCGGGACCTGCAGAGTGAGGTGGAGGGTGTCAAGAGCATCATGACGCAGAACGTAGAGCGGATCCTGGCCCGCGGTGAGAACCTGGACCACCTGCGCAACAAGACTGAGGACCTTGAGGCCACCGTGAGTCCAGAGGGGTCTGGGGGGTCTCAGTGCCACAACCGCCTCTCAGCTCCCAGCCTCCACAGAAGCCCCCGGTCCCACCCTGGGAGCAGTTGCAAGCTTTAGCCACAGCCCGGCTAGGGGAGCTGCTGGGCAGGGGACTTGTACCCATATCCTGTGACGGGATATTGGGGGCTGTGGGCATCTTGGGGATCCTAGGAGACTATGGGTCCCCTGGGGGGGCTCTACATACAGGGCAGATGCTACAGGCCCAGAATATGCTGAGAGGCTTTAACTCTGAAGCCCAGTGATGGCAGCTCACAGACAGCTACTCCACCCCCCAGTCAGATCTCCCCCCACGAGTCCCTAACTCCCTGTGCACCCCACAGTCGGAGCACTTCAAGACAACATCGCAGAAGGTGGCACGCAAGTACTGGTGGAAGAACATCAAGACCATGGTTATCATCAGCCTCATCGTTGCCATCATCCTCATCCTCATCATCCTCTTTGCTACTGGCGTCATCCCCACCTAGGCCCCCCCAGGCCCCACCCCTGGGCTGGGAGGGATATTGGGGGCTGAAATACCCTCCCCCCCCAACTGGGTCAAGTGGGTGGCAGGAATTGGTGGGGGAGGTACTGGGGGGTGGGAATTGCCCCAGCTTGGGGGTTTTGGGGGTCTGGAATTGCTCCTCCATGGCTTAGAGGAGGGATGGGGGTAGAAGTGCCCCAGCCTTGGGGTATTGGGGTTCTGGAATTGCCGTAGCCCTGCGGGAGGGGCAATGTGGGGCTGAACTACCCCCAAATTGGGGCAATTGGGAAACTAGAATTGCCCCTTCCTTGCTTAGTGGGTATTGAAGGGCTAGAATTGCCCCAGCCTTGGCATACTGGGGTGGAATTGCCCCCTCCTGGCTGAGGGGGGGAATTGGGATTTGAAATTTGGGGGGGTATTGTGGGTTGGGGTTCCCAGGCTGGTAGGGGGGTGGAGAAATTCACTCTGTGCCTTTTTAATAAGGGAGGGGACAGGCTCTGCTTGGGGTCCCCTCTGTCCTTGGGAATTTATTAAGTGCAGGGGGGGAGGGGGTCCTGTTACCCCAGACCCCTCCCCCAATCTGCCTGAGGGGGGGCTTGCTAGGGATGTGGGGGTATTTTATATGCCACTGTATTTATATGCCCCCAGCCAATAAACCAGTGGAGTCAAAGGCTGTGTCTGCTGTGTCCCTATGGGTGGGGAAACTGAGGCAGGGGCAGTAAACCCAGGTTTGGGGATAAAAGCTCTGCTACCAGGGCTCCTGGCAGCGCTGGTGCAGGGCCCTGCCAGGCAGTCAGGGCAGACAATGGGCGCAGTGTCTGGGATTCCCCCCTCCTCCCCCAGCAGCTGGCTTTGGGTCACAGGATGCGGAGGGAGGGGGGCAGCGCTGGCAAGGGCTCTTGGTGCCAGCTGTGGTGGAAACCCCCGCCAGCATCCTGCGCTAGCACCACCCTGCACAGCGCCTGCCATCTTTAGGTGCCTGACTCGACACGCACAGTCAAGGCCTCAGTAGAGCCCAGGCCTGGGGTAGATGGCGCGTGCCGCTCCCTCAGGACTGCGCCCTGGCGCCTGGCTCCTGGCCCCGACGCTCCGCGGTCCAGAGTTAACAGCGCGGGTCCAGCCCTGCGGCTGCCCCGGGGCGTTGTTAGGATCCGGTGTAAACGCGGGGGCGGGGCAGAACCAGGCTCCGCCCCGTTCTGTCTCGCGGGCGGGGCACGGCGGCCCCGGGGTTACTCCGGAGCCAGTCCGGGTGCAGGAGGCAGGGCGGGGGCACTCCTGCGCCCGGAGCCTGCGGGGGACCGCGCCGGGAGCATGGTGAGCCGGCCGGGCCGGGGGCCGGGAGGTTGGGCGGGGGCCGGGGCTCGGCGCTGCTTTTAGTTTCGATCCGCCGGAAGCGGCGGCGCCCGGAGCGAGGCCGGGCGGGGGCGCTCCGGCGGGGCCCTGTGCCCCTCAGCACCCCTCCCCCGCCGGCAGGCCCCTGGAGGAATGCAGCTGGAGACTCGGCCGCCCCCTTGCCCCGGCCCTGGAGGTGTCTGCACTGGGAGTTTTAATCCGGATTCATCTTGGGGGGGGGGCCGGGAGCCGATACCTTGATACCCTCCACCCCCATGCCAGGTGCTTGGGCGGGGCTGGGGGGCAAAGAAGTGAGACCTGGTGATTCTGGGGGATGAGCATCTGCAGGGGTCTAATCTGGACTGGGGTCAGTCTGCAACTCAGTTTCACCAG
>NW_017728933.1:4023474-4034071 GCF_001723895.1 Crocodylus porosus | reverse complement strand
TCCCAGGATTTTCCAGCCTTTCCTTGAGTCCTTGGCTTTAACCTTGGGCCGGGTAAGAGGATCCTTCTTGTGCCGCCACCAACTAGGGCTGAGGTTTTCCAGCCTGGTGCCACCCCCAAAGGTGGGGGGGGCGGGGGCCGCTGGGTGTAGCCACCAGGGCGCCTGCACCAGGCTTGTGTAGGTGCGAGGTTAGGGGGTGGGTGCATGTGTGTGTGTGTGTCCCAGATGCCTCAATTCTGGGATACAGGACCCCTGTATTCTGTGTGTCCTGAATGCCTTGGTTTCAGTGTGTAGGGCACCTGAATTCTGTGAGTGTGTATACATGTCCATGTGCGGGACACCTGGGTTCTGTGCCTGTGTGTGTGCCTGTGTGTCCGGAATGCCTGGGTTTGTGTGCGCATGTGCACCTGTCCCAGGTGCCTGGGTTCTGCATGCATGTGTTTGCGTGTATGTGTGTACGCTCATGTGCTCTCAGACGCCTGGTTCTGTGCTCAGCCCCCCGCCTCCCACCAGGCCGGATGCACTGGCGCCACACACCCCTTCCTCCTGACGGCAGGAGACATCCGCTGGCTCCGGCCTCCCTGCCCGGGGGGGATTCTTCCAGCCCCAGCTTAAAGCTGGAGGGTGAATGGACCACAGGGGAAACTGAGTCACAGCCTCAGGGGATTGCTGAGGGGAAGCTTGCAAAACTGGGACTCCTTGGGGTGCCAAGGCCAGGCCTGTGCCCCAGGGAGGTTTGACCCAGATAGAGCTCCCCTGGGGGTTGCAAGCTTCCCCCAGTAATGCCCTGGGAGGTATTAACCCCTTCTTGCCCACAGGGGGAGAACAAGGTGACCCAGTGCCAGCAGGAGGCAGAGGAGGTGACTCAGATCATGCTGGACAACTACTCCAAGGTGCTGGACCGTGAGGGGAAGCTCCAGGATCTGGACAGCCGGGCTGAAGAGCTGCTGGACATGGTACTGGGGCTGGGGGGGATCCGTAAGAAGAATCACCTTCTGCCATATAGGGCTTAGGACACACAAGAGCTAAGCTCTGGCGGCGGGCAGCAGGCGGCAGAAGTGTCCCCTGCTGGGATGGTCCTTGTCCTGGGGGCCCCTCAATGGGTGCTGAGAACTTTGCACAACAGTGCCCCAATGCCATGAGCTTCCCCAGAACAGTGTCCCAGGGCTGTGAACTTCCCCTCAGCAGTGCTGCACATGCTGATGACCTCCTCTGGCCTCTGCCCACAGTCCACCACCTTCAGCAAGACAAGCAAGACGCTGGCCCAGAAGAAGCGCTGGGAAGACAAGAAGCTGCGGCTGGTGCTGGCTGGGGTTGCGGTGGGTGTCCTGGTTGTCATCATCCTGGCTGTGGCCTTGTCCCTCTCGCTGCCTGGTGCTGGGACGCAGGTGTCAGGGCAGGCCGAGGTCCGTGCCTCTGACCCCATCAATGGCAGCAACTGACTTCTGAAATACAACCATGTTTGGTGTGGACTTTGCGGGTGGGGGTGGGGCTTGGAGATGCCATGTCCCCTTCCTAAATTGGCCCCACCCACCTAGGACCAGGGGGTTTGGGGGGACTGTCAGCTTCCTACCAGTAGTGCCTGGCTTAGTCCTCCCTCCACCCCCCTGTGGTGCCTCAGTTTCCCCTGCCAGGGCCCTCTTAAGTGAGCTTTCTCCCAGCAGTGCCTTCATACCACCCAGTCAGGACCCCGGCACTGAGAACCCTGACTAGGAGGCCTCAGTACCTCAGTTTCCCCAGCTAGGGCCCTTGAAGCCTGTGACATTCCCCAATGAAGTGCCTCGATATGTGCTCCCGAGACAAAGTGCCCGAGCCGGGACCCTGGTGCTGTAAGCTTACCCCCAGCAGTGCCCTAGGTCAGAGGCCTCGCTTGCTCAGTTTCTCCACCTGGGGCCCTTTGAAGACTAAAAGCTTCCCCACCAGCCCTGGCAGTGCTTGGTCAGAGCCCTGACACTACAAGCTTCACCCTACCAGTGCCTCAGCCAGTTCTCCCTTAGTGCTGCCTCAGTTTCCCCACCCAGGCCCCATGAAGGCTGGCAGCTTCCCTATCTCAGCACTGTGAACTTCCCTAAGACAGTACCCTAACCCTAACTTCCCTCCCCCTGCCGTGAGATCCTAGTACTGTGAGCTTCATTAGAGCAGTGCCCTCAACTCCGTGCTGCCCTCCACAGCCCAGCACCAAATAAAAGGAGTTTTCTAAGCTGGCATTGTCTGTCATGCTGGCCAGGGGCAAAGAGCACCCAGATGCCTGGGTCCTTTTCCTGGCTTGGTCAGTGCCTCTGTGCCATTTCCTGTCGGAGCTTCCCCTCTGGGCAGCCAGGAAAGGAGAGCGTCTGGGAGGGGGGGGGCAAGGGCTGGGTTCTGCCTCCCCTGCCCTGCGGGGGGGGGGGGGTTCCCCCAGTGCTGTGAGCTTCCCCAGAACAGTGCTGTGGAGCTGCAAGCTTCCTCAAAACAGTGCTGTGGGGCTGCGAGCCTCCCTAAAACTGTGTCCTGGAGCTGTGAACTTCCCCAGAACAAAGTCCCAGATCTGGGAGCATCCCTAGAACACTGCCGCGGGGCTGCGAGCTTCCCCGTGACAGTGCTATGAGCGCTGCTACCTTGGGCGTGTTCTCATTGGCTCTGAACTCATGACACGTGCCCCGGCTCTAGCCAATGGCGGCTCGACTCGCCCCCTGGGCGGTAATTGGCTGCTGCGGGCCTTTCTTGCCAGCTTATTGGCTGCCGGCCGGGCCCCGAGGGCGCCGCGGACTCACGGCCAGAACCGAACCCGGAAGTGGCTGCACGGGACGGACCCGATGGCGTCCTACTTCGACGAGCACGACTGCGAGCCCGGCCCGCCCGGCCCCGCCCTGCTGCAGCTCGCCCGGTCCGCGCGGGGTCCAGTTCGGCGGGGGCGGTTCCCCGGGCCCTGACCGGGATCGGGGCCGCCCCTTACACATCTTCCGCCCCCCCTTTCCAGGGCTGTGTTCCAGGGCCAGGAGCTGGACCTGAGCTCGCTGGACGCTGCGGACTGGGACCAGCGCCTGCCTCCGCCCGCGGCGCGCCGGGTAGTGCGGGACCTGCCCGCCGTACGCGTCACCCCCGCCCAGGCTGGTGCGTGCTGCGAGCTTCCCCCCAGTAGTGCCTCCCAAACCTCCGGCGGCCCGGGCTGCCCCCCGCCCAGGTTCTCTGGTACCCAGGGGTCCGGTAGAGGAGGGTAGGGGCATTTTTTCAGGGCTTGAGGGCGCAAGATGGGACTGATGGCTTCTCCCTGCCCTTCTGGGGCCTCCAGACAAGGGGCTCAAGTGCCCCGTATGCCTGCTGGAGTTCGAGGAGGATGAGTGTGCCCGGAAAATGCCCTGCGAACACCTATTTCACTCGGCCTGTCTCCTGCCCTGGCTGGGCAAGGTGAGTGCCAGGGCCGTGGGGTGTCCCCCAGCCCCTCAGCTCTTAGGGCACCAGCAGTAACCCAGCCCTGGGCAGCTGGAGGGGGATGGGGGAGGGTCTAGCCAGGCTGTGCCCCCCTTGGCACTGGCACAGAGCCCTTGATGTGCCCCCCATAGACCAACTCCTGCCCCCTGTGCCGTCATGAGCTGCCCACAGACAACCCAGAGTATGAGGAGTACAAGAAGGACAAGGTGAGCGGGATACGGGGGATATCAGGCCCCTGGGGGGTTAAATGGGGAGGGAGGTGCCAGTGCCCCTCACTCCCAGACAGGTGCCAGGATGGTGGTTTAAGTGGCTGGAGTGGGCCAGGAGGCACTGGTGGGCATGGGTAGGGAAGTCTGCGCACTGTAGTACCCCAACCTGATGTGTTGTAGGTGCGCCAGCAGCAGCGGGAGCACCGCCTGGAGTACCTGCATGGGGCTATGTACACATGACGACACAAGACACAGCACAGCCCTGGGACAGCAGCCAGCGGTGCCCATTAAACCCATCTCTGTCAGCTAGCAGGGGATGCTGTCATTCCTGGGCAGGCAAATGGGGCAGGGAGTGGGAGGGTGGTATGGCCATGACTTCTGTCTACCCCATAGCAGCCAGGTTCAGGGTTCTGTCTTGCCATAGTCCCGCCCATAGCAACTAGGTCGCTGCTGCCCACCCCCCCCATAACAACCAGGCTTCAGGGTCTTGTCCCCTCCCCATACAAGCAGGCTCCCTGGCATAGTGCCAGGCCTCAGGGCCCTGTGTCCCATTCCCATACTACCAGGTCTCAGGGCTATCCCATCACCCCATAACCACCAGGCCATGGACAGTGACCAGGCCAGGCCTATGCCAATCTGAGTTTCTTTATACACTGTCAATAGAGATATAAAAAAGGACTAAAAAATTCCCCAAGCCCCAGAACTCTGCTCCAGACCCTTTGGCAGGGGGTGGGCAACCCCCATGCCATGGCTGTGGGCTGGACAGCAGCTGGAGGCGGCTGGGGCTGGGGAAAAGCGCCTCCAGGAGGGAATCAGCCCCTCATGGCACAACCACGGGGCAAGTGTCCTAGGAGATCAGGAAGGGAGGGCGTACTGCACCCTACTGCCTGGCTGGCATGGCCCTCACCCCCAGCCGAGCTCATCTCTACTCCTCCCAGCTCCAATTGACCTAGGAGCATGTTGGCACTGGTGGCATGAAGCTGGCATGACAAGGGAAGGGGCTGGGCATTCCATAATACTGCTGGGTCTCTTTAAAAATGACCCTTTTTTTGGTACAAAAAAACAAAAAAAAGGGGGTGGGGTAGGGGTGGAGCTAAAGTGGTAGGGGGCAGGGCCATTGCAGTGGGGCATGGCCAGGGCACTCAGGGGCAAGGCCAGGCCAAGCCCCGCCCCACCCTCAGATCATGGCAATGCTCTCAGGGTTGCAGTTGAGGTGGGTGGAGGTACTGCTGCTGCCAGGGGACTTGCAGCCTCGTGCGTGAGCCCTCTGCAAGGCGGCCACCAGTGTCTCACTGCTCACGGCCCCGAACTCATAGCTCAGTGTGCCATAGAAGATGAGGATAGCCAGGACAAAGGCCCACTCACACAGCGCCGCCACGTGCTGCAGCACCGGGCTCTCGTGGATGAAGAAGGCCCCGCCTGGCACCAAGCTAAGGAAGCTCAGGCCCAGCATTTGCTCCCACCAGGCCCTGGATCCGACCAGACCCCCGACCCCCTCTGCAGGGAGCATTCAGGATCCCTCCCACCTGCCCTGAGTCCTGGTCCCTGCAGCAGAAGGATACTGAGGACGAGGGTAACTAAGGCAAGGACGGTGAGGGCAGCACGGGCATGGGCGACCCCCAGGTCCAGGGTGGAGGCAGCCATGTGGTAGGTGAGCACACACTGCAGGCACACAAAGAGCAGCCCTGCTGGGAAGGCGATGCCAGCCCCGATGTAGTGCAGCGACTTAGCATGGTCCACCTGGGGGATGGAAGGAAGGGTTTGTGGGGCTAGTACCCCCCCCAGCCTGGCACTTTATCCCACCTGTGCTCAGCCAGTAATGCACCTTTTCCACCCTAGCACTTGGCACCTCCCACCTGTCAGGTGCCCCCTTAGCCTGGCACCCAAGCCTGGCATGTGGTACCTCCCACCTGTATCCAGGCAGGTACCCTTTAGTCTGAGCACTTAGTACCTTCCACCTGCAGGCAACCACAGGTAAGTACCCCCTTAGCCTGGAACTTCATACCTCCCACCTGCACCCAGTCAGGTGCCTCCCCTCCAGCCTAGCACTTGGTATGTCCTGCCTTGTAGGTGGCCCCCTCACAACTGCCCCAGCTGCCCCCATGCTGTGTGGTCCCCCTTACCCCATGGGCACAGCTTGGCGCCCTGCCCCCTGCCTCCAGCCTGTGCAGCAAATGCTGCAGGCCCCCCACTCCAGCCAGCCCTTGGGCCACTTCCCCCCACTCCCCTTGCCCTTTGCCCACCTGGAAGTTGCCCACCATGACAAGGCCAGCAGCATTGGTACAGCCCGTGACAAGGGCCGTGGTGTTGATCCAGGAGCGCTGGCTCTGCTCCAGCAGCTGCCCGTAGCGCAGGACACAGATCACCACCACTGTGGGTGACACGTACTGTCACCTCCCTGCCCCTCCTGGGGGCAGAGAACCCCCTCAACAGCAGGGGGGCAGTTACCCCTTAAGCAGTTGAATGGTTATCAAGTTTACATCGTAATATATGAATGTTGTAGTCCTAAAATGTCATATCAAAGAAGAAGCAGGAGGCATCTACGTGACCCCACCTCACCCCTATGGACACAGCCTAGCACAGGTAGGCTCCCTCCCTAGTAGTCAGTGTTCTCCCTTTTTTGATTTAGCACCGTTCGCACTGAAGCCTACTGATGATAGCTCTTGTATCCTCATTACCCCTCAGATTCTTTTGGAGATGAAGACATCCGCTTAGCTTGGGTAAGAGGGTGCAGCTGGGTATGCTGCCACTGTGGAGCCCCTGGTCACCACAGGCAGTGCCAGCCCAGGGAGTTTAGGAGCCCTGGGCAGGGGAGACAAGCACTCACCCATGAAGGCGCCAACGTTGCCAATGAGACTGAAGAGGCAGCTCTCTGGGGGGTACGTGCCACACTTGCTGTGGGGGAAAGGAGGCCAGTGAGTATGGGCATGGCTTAGTGCTGTGGCACCACAAATCCCCCTCTCCATGTGTCACAGATATGCTTATTAGGTCCCTGCTGGGAGCAATTACTCCCCAGCAGGGCCAGATCCTGCCCTGGCTGGTAGCTCCATAGCAGTGATCTCTGACCCCTGGAGTCATGCCCCTGGTGCCCCCCCAGCCTCACCTGATCAGGGGGATGTCTTCTAGGGTGCAGCAGGTCTTGGGGGTCCCTGGCTGAGCCGGCTCCACGGGGCACGATTCATTGTAAGACCTGGAAGGGGGGCAGGAGATGGGTCTAAGTGAGGGGGGGCATAGCTGGGGTGCCTCCTGCCCCTTCCTGGGGGGCAGGGAGGTGCTCAGTGTGGCTGGGGGAGAAGGCAATATCAGGCGTGTAGTATGAGTATGACTCACCAGTTCTCAACAGGGCACACGTGGTGATTCATGACAGCCATGGCATACCTGCAGGCACAGCTGAGTCAGGGGGAATGGAGGGGGGCACAGTGCCCCCTTGCCACTCTGCAAACTTTCCCCTCCTGTGGGCATCCAGCCTGGTGGTTGGAGCCTGGATGAGGGAGAACCCTTGCCTTGGAGTCCCTGGGATCTTGGTGCAGGACTGGCTAGACAGCGTGTGGTTTTGCGGCAGTCTGTCCTGGTCACCTGGGTTCTGTGCGTCTTTATGTCAGTTTGTCCATTAGTCACTTGCCAGAACACCTGGGTCTGTGTGCATGTTTTCAGGTCCATCTGTCCTGCTCCCAGACACCTGTGTTCTACGGGTATTTTTGTGTCTGTCCACACAGCAACTCCTTGTCACAACACTTGGATTCTGTGCCCCCCTCCCCTTTTTTTTTTTTTAATCTCCCCCTCCCTGGAGGCTTGGGTTCTCCATGCATTTTAGTGTCCATCTGTCCCACTCCTGGATGCCTGGGTTTTGCATGGGTTTTCATGTCTGTCTATCTACCTGCCCCTTGCCAGGACAGCTGGGTTGTGTGTCTCCTTTTATATGTCTGTCTCCTTTTCCTGGGTGCCTTGGTTGTGAGTATGTGTTTGTGCCCATCAGTCCATCTGTCCCTTGCCAGGCATCTGGGTTCTGTTGTCCTTTCCTGTCAGTCTCCCTTCCTCTCCCCGGATGCCTGGGTTGTGTGTGTCATTTTTGTGTCTCTTCTGTCCTCTTCTAGGACACCTGGGTCTGCGTGTCCTTTTGCATCAGTCTCTCCCTCACTCCCAGACGCCTGGGTTCTAGGGCATCTCCTGGCTGGCTGTCTTTCCCTCCTTCCCCCAAAACACCTCCAGGGGAGGGGGGTGTCCAGCCACCCCTGCTTCGCTGCACCCCCTCCAATCCCTCCCATCCAACCCCAACCCAGAGATGCCTGGTTGTGGGGGGCCCCTGGAGTTCTGCCTCCCATCCCAGAGCCTGTGCCCAGAGATGGGAGCTGGTGGAAGGGGGATCAACACCTAACTGCCCCCTTGCATTAGAGCCCAGGCCCAGGCTCCCTCTAGTGGCCGCAGGTGGTACTGCAGGGTGAGGCAAGGACATGGGGTAGGGAGGTTGCAACCAGATCTGACCACCCCCCCTTGCCCCCTGGGAGTCACTCACACAATCCAGATGCCGGTGATGGAGAAGGCAGAGAGGCTGATGGGAAGGATGATCCAGGCGGTCATGGGAGGGCCGGCAGAGGGGAGCTGGGGGGTGGGGGAGGGGCGCTGGCTACTGCCCCTTGTCTCTGCCCCAAAGCATCTGGAGGCTGCAGGGGTGCGGGGGGGGAAACAGACTGCTGGACAGATGTCGGAAGGGGTTGGGGGGATGGACACCCAAAGAACCAGGCACCTGGGCTCCTGCCCCACTATCAGGCAGCATACCCAGGTGTCCAGGCTCCCAAGGCCCAGCTATGCTCCAACTACTGGGTCTCACCTCCACCCCTGGGGAAGGGACCCAGGTGTCCGGACTCCCATCACCAGGCAGCGCTGCTCCCAAGGGCCCGGAAGCCTGAGTTCTCGGGGGAGAATGGGGGCTGCAGAGTTAGCTGCCCCCTAACTCGGAGGGACTAGGTTGGTGCCCACCCTGCTGCAGCCACGTGGCTAACGAAGGAGCCCCGAGAACAAACCCGGCTGGGGGGAACTGGAGATGCCAGTAGTGGACAGGCCCCCCAGAGTGCCACCCCACCCAACGAGGGAAAACTGAGGCACGGAGCGGATGATGTCATGGCAGCCCCTCCTCCCCCTAGGGTCATAGCTGGGCGCCAGCCAGGCAGGGGACCCAGGCGTCCAGGCTCCTAGTCCCTCGTTGCTCTGACCACTAGGCTTCTCCCTACCCCCGGACCCAGGCGTCCGGTCTCCTGCCCCGGGACCCCCAGCCCTTACCCGGCCGCGCCGCGTCCACACAGGCCTTTAAAGGGCCAGGCCGGCCCCGCCCCGCCTCCTCCCGCGCTGGGCATGCCGGGAACTAGAGTCCTGTCGCCCTCCCCCGTGGGACTACAACTCCCGGCGTGCCCAGCGCCGCTACCTCCCCATTAACGTCACTGAACGGGGGCGGTGCTTGCATAATAAGCCAGCCAAGGAGGGGAGGGTGCCGTTACCCCGCCCCCCCCCCGGCCGGACACCTGGGATCTTCGCTGGGGGGAGGGGCATGTGTGCGCCCTTCCGTTTCCCCCACCCCTCGTTTGTCCACACACCCGTCCCTCTCATGACATCACTGTGACCTCATTGTGATGTCACACCCACCATCTCCCCTTCTGACCCACCCCCAATCTCCTAGGCCTGGCCCCTCCCAGATACCTGGATCCCCCTGCCAGCACCCCTCCAGCCCCACCTGCTCTGCCTCAGTTTCCTAGGAGAAAACAGCTCTGGACTCCTGTGTTCCCAGCAGTGTTTATTGGCTGAGCAGCGGGACAGGCTCGGGCCCAGCGCCTGCCGCCCACTCAGGGCCTGGCCTGGCGCTTGTGGAGCTCCTCCTGCACCCGCTGGCACAAGGCCTGGCGCAGGGCAGGTTCCAGCGGGCTGTGGGTGCACACCTGCTGCACCACCTCCTCAGGGCTGTCGTCCTGCAGGGAGAGGGTGAGAGGTTGCAGCCCCCATGAGCCCCGGGGCCTGCAGGGCAGAGTGCATCTCATGCTGGGGCCCCTGGGCATGGCAATAGGTGATGCATAGGCAGGTACAGGGGGCACATGCCACCCCCTCACTGCCGACATGGCTGTGGGTGGTCCCCACCCGCAACCTCCCCCCTGCTGCTGACACTGTCACTGCCGTCTGCTGGCAGTCCCCACTTGATGCTGATGCTGCTTACAAAAGGTGCTCTCTCAGCCTCAGGAGGCACCAGTCGTTCATGGGGGTGGAAGCCACCTCCCCATCCCTGCTGGACCCCAGGGATTGCAGCCAAGTGCCAACCCCCTGGTGGGGCTGGGGATTGTGCAGCCAGATGCCAACCCCCCTGTCCGGGGAGTGTATCCTATTGCCCCCTGCCCTCCCCCCCACAGGAGCTTGAGACCTCTGCTGGACCCCAGGGCACTGCAGACAGGCCCTAAAGCTGCTAGTGCTGTCCCGGAGTGCTGTAGCCCGCCTACCCGGGCACCCTGCCCCGCACCTGGTGGACGATGATGGCTGTGACATCGCCGCTGTCGGCTTCAAACTCGAGGCAGAAGAGCTCGGGGCCCCGAGGGTCAGGCTCGGGGCTGGAGCTGCTCTCGCTGGAGCCCTCGTAGTCCAGGCTGTAGCTGGGGTCTGGCTGGCCTGGGCAGAGGGGAGCCTGTGAGGGCAGAGAGGCAGCCCCCTGCCCCTGCTGCAGCCCCTGACCCGCAGCCCCTGCCCCCAACCCAGGCGCAGGGCTCACTTCGCCGCCGAGGGTGATACACCTGCTGGTCGGGCTTGCGGGGCCGCGGGGGCGTTGGCGTGTGCCTCTTCTTCACCTTCTCCTTGGCCTGCTTCATCTCCCGGTCGTAGTCATCCCTGCGGGCAGCAGGGCATGAGGCCGGGCGTCTCCCAGCGCCCCCCAGCATGGGGGGGGCAGAAGCCTAGGGCGGGGCAGGGGGTCTCAACCCGGGGGCGCTGGGGCTGGGCTGAGGGCA